>NC_063339.1:63691023-63740409 GCF_021869965.1 Rhincodon typus
GATCACCACATAATAAAAAGGATGTGATTGCTCTTAAGAAGGTGCAGAAAAGATTTATGATGATGCTCCTGAGCTGGAGGATCTGAGCTCTGGGAAAAGATTGGATAGGTCAGAGTCATTTTCCTTGGACCAGGAAAGGCTAAGAGGTGTATATGGTTATAAGGGGCATAGAAAGGATAAATAGGAAGGCAATGTTTCCATTAGTAGATAGGTCACGAACTAGGGAGCCTAGAGTTAATGTAAGAGCTAGAAGGCTAAGGCAAGAGTTAAGGAGCACTTTTCTCACTCAGATAGTGGTGAAAGTTTGGAATTCACTTCCTGAAAAGGTAGTCAAGTGAGGAACTCTCATAACTTTTAAGCAGTATTTAGATATTCAATTGTATTGCTATAGTCTCCAGGCTATGCACCAAAATTTGGAAAATAGGATTAGTATGTTTTGATCTTTGTTGACCAGTGTGGACACAATAGGTAGGATGGTATCCTTCTGTGGAATAAATATCAGATTAAACCACTCAACCCCATCGAGTTAATTCAGCTATTCAATTAGATTATAGGTAATCTGTACCTCAACTCCATTTCTTCCACAGTTACTCTGGGCCAGCCTTTGAGTGTGTTGGGACAGTGGTGTGCCTGTGAGTATGTGCACATACACATCCACACGAGTTTCTCTGCATGTATTGCTATTGTTGGAAGAAAGTAAGCTCCAAAATTCTCCTACCCTTTGAGTGGAAGCATGCCAGTCTATTTTCAAATGGAGACAAGATTCTAATGGAATAAACGATGATATGTATAAACATGCCCAAAATAAGGTCAAACACAAAGACAATAATATCCCCCATCTACGCATACCTTTGCTACTGACATCTATGCACTAATAAAAATCCAATGGTTTGCCGACTGCCCCCACACCATTTCCCATGATCCACAAGTAATTTTCAACTGGAACACTTCATATCCTAGCGGGTCAATAACGGGAGCATAAGTTTATTTATAGAACAGCAAAGCATATTTTACACATCATGCAAAAAACTGTTAATCAAACACTGTGGAAAGGATTCCTATAATATGTCTATTCAATAAGTTTTATATCAAGTCATTCCCATAGGGTCTATAACAAATTGCAGATATTCTATCAATGACTTCATTCAGACTGTATATGGTGATTCAAGACAGACCATTCTGGTTGGTTTCCCTGCAGATAAGCAGCAGGCTAGCTCGAGCTGTTCCATGATAATATCCTGCTGCAAACTCCCCTTTCTCTCTCTCTCGCTCTCCAGTTTGCTAGCCAATACTCTAGTGGAGAACTTGCAGCTGGAGAGCAAGGTCAACGTTTCTCTTAGCTTACCGCATTGTTTACATTCTTGTCTATTGAAGTGGATTGATTTACTGTTAAACACTGAAATAAATTGTTTACATAGATGAACCGATTCATCCATCATATTGCATTTGTCTTATGCACCTCATCAGTGGACAGCATGTCCAGTGTTACAGGATTGCTAGCTGTCTCAAGGCCTAAGGTACAGCTGGATGATTCTGTGCAAAACAGAAACTTCCCTAACCATTTCAAGGAAACGGTTTCTATTCCGTTAATACATAATTGCGCAACATGCAGGGAACACTGAAAACCAAACAAAGAAACAGTGCAAGTTACCGTAATATGTTCAACCTTTAAAATTCAGTTCTCACTAATCTCCACAGTAGAAGCCGGATTAACGGATTACTTCTGGATGGCAAGTTTATCCCTTTTTCCTGTGGCTAATGACATCACAAACTGAGTCCAAAGCACAGAAAAGAACTACTATAAAAAACATATGTCTCCACAAGATTGGTTATCAATAGAAATTACAGGGTCTGGCAAGTTCTTCTACGCCTGGACAAAGTTTTGCCTTTGAAGTTGGACTTGTGCCTCCTTCTTCTAACTTTCCATAAAGGGACATTCAAAAATGAACTTTGAACCTGTTTAAGTATTATGAGGAGGATATTGTGTTGTTATCAATTTTAAATCAGCAAGAAGCTGTTTTGCAGACAGATTCACCTAGAATTAATGTCACTGTGGCTCAGTGATTAGCACTGCTATCTCACAGCGCCAGGGACCTGAGTTCGATTCCACCCTCAGGCAACTGTGTTAAGTTTGCACAATCTTCCCAGGTCTGCATGGATTTCCTCCAGGTGCTCTGGTTTCCTCCCACAGTCCAAAGATGTGCAGATTAGATGGATTGGCCATGCTAAATTGCCCACAGTGTCCAGGGATGTGCAGGTAAGGTGGATTAGCCATGGGAAATGCAGGGTTACGAGATGGGATGCTTCTGAGTGGGATGCCCTTCAGAGGTCAGTGTGGAGTTGATGACCAAATGGCCTACTTCCACACTGTAGGGATTCTATAACAGCAAATCATCCAAGCAACTAAGGTAATAAACAATATTACCTTGTAAGAGGGAGATACGAACATAGAGAAGGATGACTCCCCTAACTTGTTCCAACTTACAATTCACCCAAGGCTGAACTTCCTGGAAACTTAATTACAAAGCATCAGCTCCATCTAAAAAATTATTATAAGAAATAATTATAAACTGTAACACTAGATTACATTATTTGCATCAAATAGGAACATAGGAACAGGAATGGGCGAGCCAGCCCATTGAGACCATCCCATCATTCCACACAATCATGACTAATCGAACACCTCAATGCCAACTACCTACTCAATTTCATAACCCTGTATGCCATTGATAATAAAATATCTATCAATCTCTACCTTAAATATATTCAAAGGCAGAGCTGAACCACTCTGTGTGGGAAAGAATTAGAAATGTTCACAACATTCCAAGTGAAAACATTTCACTTCATCTCGGTCCTAAATGGCATGCCCCTTATTTTTAAATTGTGCCCCCTGATTCTATAGTCCTCAGCAAGTAAGAGCATCTTATCTTCATCGACTGTATCTATCCTTTTAAACATTTAAATACGTTTCAATGAGATCACCTCTCATTCTTCGAAACAGGCCTGGTTTGCCCAATCTCTCTTTCTACTAAAGTCCTTCAATCCCAGGAAAAAGCCGAATGAACATTTGTTATATTTCTTCTCTGGAAATAATACCTATTCTGAGATAAGATGATCAAACCTGCACAAAGTACTCCGGACGCGATCTAACCAAGCTCATGTAAAATTGAAGCAAGACCTTATTGCTCCTATATTCAAATCCTCTTGCAATAAAGACTAACATTCCATTCGTCTTCCTTGCTTGCTGCACCTGCATGTTAGCCTTCAGTGACTTATTGACAAGGATGCTTACACCCTTCTGTACATCTGCACCTTCTATCCTCTTACCATTTATGAAATGCATCTTTTTCTCCTAACAAAGTGGATACCCTCACCATTTTTTCATATTGTATTCCATCTGTCATGTGCTTGTCCTTTCACTAAGTCTGTCCAAATCTTCCAGATGTTGCTTCACATCTTCTTCACAAAACACATTCCTCCACTTTGTATCATCTACTAATTCTTACTGTACTCCACTAGTTATAGCCAACTCTATTTTCCGTCTGTCAGCCAACCATTAATCCAACCAGTACAGTACCTCCTATCCCATTTGGTTGAATCTTTCCAACCAGCCTCCTGTGGGAATCTTTAGAAAATATTCAGAGAATTTAAAATATCTCCAACAAGTTTGTCAACATGATTTCTCATTTGCAAAACCATGCTGATTATGCCTATTCAAATGATTAGAACATAGAACATAGGACACTACAGCGCAGTTCAGGCCCTTCGGCCCTCGATGTTGCGCCGACCTGTGAAACCAATCTAAAACCCATCTAACCTAAACTATTCCATTATCATCCATATGTTTATCCAATGACCATTTAAATGCCCTTAAAGTTGGCGAGTCTACTACTTTTGCAGGCAGGGCATTCCACGCCCTTACTACTCTCTGAGTAAAGAACCTACCTCTGACATCTGTCCTATATCTATCACCCCTCAATTTAAAGCTATGTCCCCTCCTGCTAGCCATCACCATCCGAGGATAAAGGGTCCCACTGTCCACCCTATCTAATCCTCTGATCATCTTGTATGTCTCTATTAAGTCACCTCTTAACCTTCTTCTCTCTAACGAAAACAGCCTCAAGTCCCTCAGCCTTTCCTCATAAAACCTTCCCTCCATACCGGGCAACATCCTGGTAAATCTCCTCTGCACCCTTTCCAATGCTTCCACATCCTTCCTATAATGCGGCGATCAGAACTGTACGCAATACTCCAAGTGCGGCCCGCACCAGAGTTTTGTACAGCTGCAACATGACCTCATGGCTCCGAAACTCAATCCCTCTACCAATAAAACCTAACATACTGTAAGGCTTCTTAACAACGCTATCAACCTGGGTGGCAACTTTCAGTGATCTATGCACATGGACACCGAGATCTCTCTGCTCATCCACACTACCAAGAATCTTGCCATTAGCCCAGTACTCTGTATTCCTGTTACTCCTTCCAAAGTGAATCACCTCACACTTCTCTGCATTAAACTCCATTTGCCACCTTTCAGCCCAGCTCTGCAGCTTATCTATGTCCCTCTGTAACCTGCAACATCCTTCCGCACTATCCACAACTCCACCGACTTTGGTGTCATCCGCAAATTTACTAACCCATCCTTCTACGCCCTCATCCAGGTCATTTATAAAAATGACAAACAGCAGTGGCCCCAAAACAGATCCTTGAGGTACACCACTAGTAACTGAACTCCAGGATGAACGTTTCCCATCAACCACCACCCTCTGTCTTCTTACAGCTAGCCAATTTCTGATCCAAACCACTAAATCACCCTCAATCCCATGCCTCCGTATTTTCTGCAATAGCCTACCATGGGGAACCTTATCAAATCCTTTACTGAAATCCATATACACCACATCAACCACTTTACCCTCATCCACCTGTTTGGTCACCTTCTCAAAGAACTCAATAAGGTTTGTGAGGCACGACCTACCCTTCACAAAACCGTGTTGACTATCCCTAATCAAATTATTCCTTTCTAGATGATTATAAATCCTATCTCTTATAATCCTTTCCAACACTTTACCCACAACCGAAGTAAGGCTCACTGGTCTATAATTACCAGGGTTGTCTCTACTCCCCTTCTTGAACAAGGGGACAACATTTGCTAGTCTCCAGTCTTCTGGCACTATTCCTGTAGACAATGACGACATAAAGGTCAAAGCCAAAGGCTCTGCAATCTCCTCTCTAGCTTCCCAGAGAATCCTAGGATAAATCCCATCCGGCCCAGGGGACTTACCTATTTTCACACCTTCCAGAATTGCTAACACCTCCTCCTTATGAACCTCAATCTCGTCTAGTCTAATAGCCTGTATCTCAGTATTCTCCTCGACAACATTGTCTTTTTCCTGTGTGAATACTGACGAAAAATATTCATTTAGCGCCTCTCCTATCTCTTCAGACTCCACGCACAACTTCCCACTACTGTCCTTGACTGGCCCTAATCTCACTCTAGTCATTCTTTTATTCCTGAAATACCTATAAAAAGCTTTAGGGTTTTCCTTGATCCTACCTGCTAAAGACTTCTCATGTCCCCTCCTGGCTCTTCTTAGCTCTCTCTTTAGGTCCTTCCTGGCTAACTTGTAACTCTCAAGCGCCCTAACTGAGCCTTCACGCCTCATCTCTACATAAGCCTCCTTCTTCCTCTTGACAAGAGATTCAACAAGATTATCAAACATTCATCCCATCCTTTATAACAGATTTGAGCATTCTCTCTACTATAAGGCTAACAGGTCTGTAATTCTTGTTTTCTCTTTATTCTCCTTTCTTAAATGGTGGGCTGACTTTTGCAATCTTCCAATCCACAGGAATAATTACTGAGTCTTTAGAATTTTGCTTGTGAAAAGACAAGTGAGTGAAACATTGCAATATTTTTGGGTTGAATGGGTGAAAACTCAAAAACGTTTATTGCTGGAAATATTTAAATGGGTTTACAAAGGTTAAAAAAAACACCGACCACTTACTTACATACAAACTGATACCGGACAGTAAAAGGGAACACAATCTATCCACGATGGTACTGTGCTCATGAGAATGCTAGTGAATGTTATTCATAAATTCAAAAAGAAATGGAAATAGATGTTGTTTAAAATTCAGGCTTTATTTAATTTTCCAGCCTTTTATTATTCTAATCACAGTATCAACATACTGCCCAGCAGCTTCCTTACCATAAATCTAACTCTTAATTTATTTGGATGTTATTGTAGGAAACTGCTCTTTGTCTTTTCACAAGAGGTACAAAGTAATTTCAATTAATCTGTTATTTCCTTCTCTGCTGATTTCAGCTCACCAATATTGTTTGAAGTACCCAAATCACTGTTTTAAAATGTCATGTTTTTCCATTTGTTATTACTCAAGCTACTTTCTACAATTCAAAATAATTCATTTGATAAGTGTTAATTGACCAGGATTAGTTTATTAAGGGGCCTCTCAAATAGTTTTTTGTTTACATTTCCACAGCATTTTTCATTAATCAACTTCCTTCAACTCACCCTCAAAATCTAACTTTTCACATGTAGTGTTTTATTGCATTGTTCTTTTCACATATTTTGACTAGAATGTCAAATCTGGCAATATTACTGTTCCTAGCTACAAACAAATTTTGACTCAATGAATAACACTGGGCCTTTCATGGAGGATAATCTCAAGTCACTTTGGTTCGTCAACAAACCATGTAGGAGTTTCCTTTATGAACTCTAAAAACATGAATTCTTCTATGATTTATTCTTCACATCCAATCAAGTCAACATCCAAGTAACTTAAATCCCCAAGTTAATCAATCTTTTAATTATTTTTGTATATTCTCATAATTGTTAAAAACATCACCCTTTCAGCCTCATTCCTGCTAAGTATAACATCCAAGAATCATTTTCATTTTATACTCAACCAAAATTCAAACCACCTTTGTTGTGACAGCCAAAACATTCATAACATTTCATTTGATATAACTTTCTCTTCACCCAGGGTGACAGACTGTTTTTTGCTTTTTCTTTCTTCCAAAAACATCTGAAATCCAACGTTGTAATCTCAAACAATGCTTAATCTTGGACAATGATTTGTTTACTCCCTTTTGTAAGTTTCCAAGCTAACAAAAACAAGCATCACTTTACGTTCAACTAATTAAAAAGCAGTTTCTGCAAATGATTCGCGTCCACTTATAGCCTGCTTTCTGTGACCTGCACATCAAAAAGTAATAATATCCATGCCTAAAATTTCTCCTAATTGCAGTATCTAGAATTTACATCATTCCTTTTACAACTTTAAACTTTTGGATATTGGAAAATATTGGATGTTGAGGATAAAAACGCCAAGTCAAATCCATTCCCCGCCTTGATATAATTACATATAGTGGGTAACATGCCATTTCTGCTGATACTTTGCTGCATTCCCTTCATTTTCTTCAATTTTATTTAGTGTAAGCAGATTTTTCTCAGGCTGGACATCTCCTTTATCCATCTACTGACATTTAATTTTGATTGTGTGTCATAAAATTCCAACAAAAATCGAAGATAATGACATTTATATTTGATATACGTCAGCTGAGATCAGAAATCAGTCAAAAAAATCAAGAAATCTCCAAACCCTTACACTAACAGCACAGGCTTGGAGACAGTAAGGACTGCAGATGCTGGAAGCTAGAATCAATAAATGTGGAGCTGGAAAAGCACAGCAGGTCAGATAGCATCCGAGGAACAGGAAAATCAATGTTTCAGGGATGAGTTGGGACCAGTGTAATTACAAATAACCACAAAATGCTTAACTCCAATCACAAAATGGGGGAAAGAACCGCAATGGAATTTGGCTTCAGACATACGTGCAAATACAGTGTAGAGGCATTCATCCATTGCACTTGAACCAAATCACAACTGCATGTGTAGGGCAGACATTTCTATAGAGCAATGAGCTTGGCAACAAGATCAAAGCAACAGTCCACTACTTCAAATACTTTAGTTGCCAATTGGAGCTAATTCTCAAGAAACTCTTTCCTCATCGTGTTCGCACATAGAAAGTTGGACCTCCTCAAGCTTTCCCTGCAAGACTTCCAAAAAATATGTGCAAAGTTAAATCGCAGCCTTGTTAAATCATTGCCTCAAACTGAGTAATGACAATTGCAAACAAAAGCCACACAACCTTTTTAAAAAATGGAGCATTTAATAATGGTGAGACAAAATGTTGTCATTTATATCACTTGTTGACACTTGCAAGATGTCTCAGAAACTTTACTGACATAAACTGGTGGAATTCTAACAAAGTGGGAGAAGATTTCTCAATTTCCATTCTTCAGTCTCTTGAGTTTCTAAGTTCCCACATACTGTGGCATGAAAAAGAAATGTCCCAGATATGGGCAGAGTGGTCTGTACTATACTTCTCTTGTGTGAACAGTCAAACAACAGCAGTGGCTTATGAATGAAGCAATTCTTCCTTTTTCTCAGACATGTAGGTCATGCGGCCCATTAGAAGACAAAAACAGGTGAAATTCAAATATTTTTACTGGAGTATAATTTTAAAATTGGTTGATCTTGCATAATATATAAGCTATTTTTTAAACTCAGCTTTGTAGTAAGTATTTCTCTTTTGACATAAAATGCACCAAAATAGTACCAATTGGATTTTACTGAAGAGAGAAATTTTGCCAAAACATTTTACTTGTACTCATCGGGACAAATGCAAGAATGCCCAATTCAAACACACACAACAAAGGAGAAAAGTTTCTGATTACTTTCTTCATGGCAAGAAATAATCTTGTGACTAGCTTATGTTAAGACAATTCCAAAAAGGACTCTTATGCAGTTTATGCAGAGTGTCATTATCTATTCTCTAAAAAGCTTTCATAAAGGATAATCAGATTTAAAGAGAGGAAAAATAACCAGGAATATTGTTAACACATTGCATAAACCAGAAGGAGATGGAGAACTCCAAAACAATTCTTATTGCTTTCTATGCAGCTGTCTCCGATTTGAATTGTTCCAAAAATGAGCAGGAGTACACAAACATCAAGTGTGTGCCAACTCATTAATTATACATGACAACCTTGCCATTAAAAATCTTTTGTTTCAAGAAGTGCCTGTACAACCCATTTCGGACAAAGTTTCAAACATCAAAACCTTGGAATTGGACTTATTTCTGTGCAATTTTATACACAGCTGAAGGAAAACAAAAAGGATTTTCAATTGGATTATGCTGGTTGAATAATATTACATCATAGCTTTAACAGGTTAAGTTTCTCTTGAGTCTTGAGGACAGTGTGGTTTATCAAGAAGGGCTGTCTGTAAAGTATATCAAGAAATGACTTGTACTCATTTGTTCAGCTTAGGCCAAGGTGCCTCATAGCCTATTAATTCCTTCAGAAAATGATTTGAAAGGACTTCCAAAAGAATCAGGATGTCCAAATTGTTTACATATAGCAGAGCACTTTTAAAGTGAAGTCACTTCTATAATGTAGGAAATAGAGTAGCCTGTTTGTACACAGCAAATATGACGTGGCCAGATAAAATCTTTTTTTTAAAAAATAACATTGGTTGAGATGTGGAGGTGCTGGTGTTGGATTGGGGTGGACAAGGTCAGAAGTCACACAACACCAGGTTATTGTCCAACAGATTTATTTGAAATCACAAACTTTCAGAGCGCCTCTCTTTCATTAGATGAAGTGAAGAAAAGCATACAGGCACAGAATGTATAGGCAGAGAGTTCAGCAGGCAGAGAGATCAAAAGATCATACAGCTGTTGTGAGTAGACTGTTAATGGGCTGAATAATAAGCCTCTGCAGGCGATCAAAAGTGTCAGACACTGTGAGTAAAGTGTCAACAGCTAAATAACAAGTGAAGGGATGACCTATAATCTGATTAATTGGGGCAGAGAGATAATTACAAATAATTAAAAATAAGGTGGTGCTGGAGACAAACAGCTGGAATAACACGATCAGTATAACAGTCGCGTGCCGAGGGTCTAACCAAAGTAACAAATAATCCAAAACTGTACAAACTAATTAAGGTGGAAAGATCATACAAGCTATTGAGGTGGTAGTGTCAAAACAGGAATAAATACTGACCAGGACACCAGGGAGAAGCCCCTTTCCCACTATCTTTGGATAGTACTCTGGAATCCCTAACCTTTGTCCAACAGAGCTCCCACCAACCCTCCTGATTCTGAGGAAAAAGTGCTACCACTAAGTCAAGGGTTGGGTCATATGCTATCTGAGCTCCTCTTCACTTTGGAACAGCTGGAGAGAATCTGGTTACCCATTGAAGCGAGCCCAAAACAAAGAGAATAGTGTATTTCTGGGCAGGAAATTATGTGACTTTCGAAAAAAAACCTTGAGTACATTAAATTGAGACACCTAGTTCCTGGGTATAAATGACAATAATGGTTTTCTGAAGGAGGGTCCAAACCTGAAACGTCAGCTTTCCTGCTCCTCTGATGCTGCTTGGCCTGCTGTGTTCATCCAGCTCTGACTGGTTTTTGTGTTGCCCTACATACAGAATAAAAATGCTACTAATTTCAAAATGACAATGAGCCCAACTTTAGCACTGAAAAGCGAAGGGTTTTGATTAAGCTCAATGCAGCAACTTTATATTGTATTTGGCAAGTGGTGGGGGAGATGGGTTCGAAGGCTAGTGCGGTCGAACACAAGAAATATTTATGCTATGATGTGAAAGAAACTTAAGAACACACAATAAAAAAAACAAAAGATAGTAAAGTCCAACAGGACAGCATATGGCCATTATTTTGATTAATTAACAAATCTTCTCGAAATTAAAACTGGAAGCGATGGCCACGAAACTGTTTGACTAAATATGGAATGCCGTTGATTGTATAGAAACTCTCACATTTGGCTTGCTGATGTGCTGCTGAGTATGTGAGTGATGCACATTCCTTTTGCTCTCTGTTTGACCTCCAACTCTCAGCAGCGGAAACAATCATTCACAAACAATCAACATTTTGCGTTGCAGATTAATCCACGTTACCGCACCCCAAAAACACGTATGACAAGGATTTAATGAATGAGAGATCGAAAATGGTAATCCCTCATTTTGTTCTGGTCTGCTGTTTCAATACAGTATGACAAACTGAGCACTGTCATCACAGGAATATGATTTTTTTCTTAAGGAGAAACAGATTCTTGCTTTTTCATGAACCATCAATTCCAACACCCTCGACAATGTTCATAAACCAGCATTAAAAGCAAATGCCAGTAAATCTTTATTTTTAACCATTTAGCCAACAACTTCAGGCTATTGCACAGGGTCTGTGGCACTTGACAAACTACATTAAGACGCAGTGAAGTAGTCTTTTTTATCCCCTTTATTTCCCAGAGTGTACTCGACTTTTTTAATAAGTAAGCAAAGTAGAAAAATAATTGCTTTAAAATTGAAAAATGTTTTTAAGAAAGGAGTAGAGGTAAATGCTAGTTCTGATAAGAGCAAAGAGTCAGCAGTGAGGTCAACCGACAGCTCAGTCAAGGGAGTGAAGGGAGTACAAAGGCGAGGAATTCCTGATGCCAGAAATCTTTGGCCTGCCTCCAGTAAATTCAGTCATGCTACTTTTCAGAAAGAAGCACAAAATCAACTTTAGCCCTCCTCACCAGCTCAAGTCAAGTTAACAGTTCATTAGGGATCTCAGGAAGAACTAAGAATGGGTGCCTGCATCATGATGAAGGAAAACAAATTGCTCAATTACACAATTAAACACTGACATCTCTAAGTGTGCAGCAAGGAGAAACCGGAAATGTTTGTGGGAATAAGAAGCTGCAGTTTATCATTCCTCTAAAACTACAGTCCCTTGGTTATTTTTGTTAACTCTTCAGCACATACATTTTGTAGGGGATGGGTGGTGGGAAAGCTTGTAGACAGAGAGAGGGATAAGACAAGATAATCCTAAAGAAGAACATACTGAAATATATTAAGTATATACCTAGTATGTTCTTAGTTACACAGATATATTAATCAGTAAGGGAATCAATGATAAATGGGGAAAAGGCAGGAGAGTGGAATGGAGGATTATCAAAACAACCATGATCTCATAAATAAAAACCAAAAGAACTGCGGATGCTGTAAATCAGGAACAAAAACAAAGTTGCTGGAAAAGCTCAGCAGGTCTGGCAGCATCTGTGGAGGAGAAAACAGAGTTAACGTTTCGGGTCCGGTGACCCTTCCTCAGAACTAATGGTGACTGGGAAAACGTCAGTTTATATGCAGAAAAGAGGGAGGTGGGTGGGGTAGGGAGTAAACGATAGGATAGAGCCCAAAGAGAGAGAAAGACAGTTGGACAGACAAAGGAGTTGCTAACGATCAGGCTGGGAGGGTGAATGGTTGTTATTGGGGACTGTTAGTGACTAACAACAGGGAGTGTGTAGTGGCAGGCTATGTGGTGACAAGGCCTGGTGTGTGGGGTGGGAGGCTGGGACATGGGAGAGTTTAAGAGGGATGGTGAATACACGACAGGAGGTGGGAGGGTTGAGGGAGGGGATAGAGTCAGAGGGAAGGGGAGGAGAGGTAGGTTCTCAATATTGAGAATATTGAGTCCGGAGGGCTGTAGGGTCCCCAAGCGGAAAATGAGGTGTTGTTCCTCCAGCTTGCATTGGGCTTCACTGGAACACTGTAGCAAGCCAGAGACAGAGATGTGGGCCAGAGAGCAGGGTGGTGCATTGAAGTGGCAGGCAACAGGTAGTTCAGGGTTTTTTTTGCGAGCAGAACGTAGATGTTTTTAGATGTACGTAGATGTGAGTATTTAATTCACTGCCACATCTCTTCCAGGCATGCCCACCTTGAAGAAGTTCTGCTCCTCCCTCCGACGGGATTTCCGTTCCAATCTCTCTTCTTGCCCACCGACATAATTTCACTGTCACTCCTAGAGTTTGACCAGGTATTTGCTAAAACTCGTTTTCAGCCATATCACATTCCTCAGTGACTGCCTCTGGCTCAGACTCACCCCATGTGGGTTCCAACTGAAGTTTCATCCCTCATGTTTTGAATCCTCCCAGGATCACAGATATCTCCGTGATGTTCAACGTTCCATGGACAGCTGCTCTCGCTGCATCCCGAGATCCACACTCAGTGTCATGCAGCACCATATGCGCACTCTCAACTCGCTCTCCAACAGCATCGTAACACACTGGCTCAGGGTTGCACCACTCCACAGTTCTACTTCATCCTCCAGCTCATTCGTCGTGCTAACAAGAAACTTTTTCTTCTCCTTTCAGGCATCAAGGTCCACAAGATGCACCAACTCAAAAATACCCATGGCCCTCTGGAACCTACCTCTCCTTCCCTTCCCTCTGACTCTATCCCCTCCCCCAACACCCCAACCTCCTGTCGGGTATTCACCATCCCTCCTAACCTTCCGTTCCCCGATGCTGAACGCTCTATACTCAGCAAAGGTCTCAGCTTTATCCCTCTGCGTCGCCATCTTAATGAATTTCGGGCACGACATGACGCTGAACTGTTCTTCCGCCGATTTCGCCTCCGTGCTCATTTCTTTGGACAAGAGTCCTCTCCCTGTCCCACAGACCCCTTTGCCGAACTCCAACACTCTCCCTCCACCTGGGCCCCTCCCTCCGGCCTTTTACCTGCAGTCGATCTTTTCATTGAGAACTGTCGACATGACATCAGTCGCCTCAATTTCACTGCCCCCTCAACAAATCCAACCTATCTCCCTCCGCACTGACTGCACTCTGTGCACTCAGATCTAACCCTAACTTTGTCATCAAGCCTGCCGATAAGGGTGGTGCTGTTGTTGTCTGGCGTACTGACCTCTACCTTGCAGAGGCTGAGCGCCAGCTCTCAGATACCTCCTCCTACCTTCCCCTGGACCATGACCCCACCATGGCACATCAGGCCATTGTATCCACTACGGTTACTGATTTCATTTCATCCGGTGATCTCCCCCCATCCGCTTCCAAGCTAATAGTCCCCCAACCCCGCACAGCTTGTTTCTACCTCCTGACAAAAATCCACAAACAGGACTGTCCAGGTAGACCCATTGTTTCAGCCTGCTTATGCCCCACAGAACTCATCTCTTCCTACCTTGACTCAGTCTTCTCCCCCCGGTCCAATCCCTACCCACATACATCCATGATTCATCTGACGCCTTACGCCGGTTTCAAAGCTTCCAGCTTACCGGCTCCAGCCACCTCCCCTTTACCATGGATGTGCAATCCCGTTACACATCCATTCCCCACCAGGAGGGTCTTAGGGCTCTCCGCTTCTTCCTGGAGCAGAGACCTGAACCATCCTCACCCACCACCACCCTCCTCCGCTTGGCTGAGCTTGTCCTCACCCTCAACAACTTCTCTTTCAACTCCTCTCATTTTCTTCAGGTAAGAGGGGTTGCCATGGGTACCCGCGTGGGCCCTAGTTATGCCTGTCTCTTCGTGGGGTACGTGGAACATTCCTAGTTCCAGTCCTATTCTGGCCCCCACTCACAACTCTTTCTCTGATACATCGATGATATCATCGGTGCTGCTTCCCTCTCTCATCTAGAATTGGAAAACTTCATCAATTTCGCCTCCAATTTCCAACCTGCCCTCACTTTCACCTGGTCTACCTCTGACTCCTTCGTTCCCTTCCTCGACATTTCTGTTTCCATTTCTGGGGATAGACTGGCCACTAATATCCATTACAAACCCACCGACTCCCACAGCTACCTGGACTGTACATCCTCACACCCCACTTCCTGTAAAGACTCCATCCCATTTTCTCAGTTCGTCCGTCTCCGTCGCATATGTTCAGATGAGGCCAACTTCGACAAGGGAGCCTCCGAAATGTCCACATTCTTCCTCAACCGAGGATTCCCCAGCTCCGTTGTCGACAGGGTCCTCAATCGGGTCCAACCCACCTCCCGCACTTCTGCCCTCACCCCTTCTCTTCCCTCCCGCAACAGCGATAGGGTTCCCCTTATCCTCACCTACCATCCCACCAGCATCCACATCCAGAAGATCATCAGATGCCATTTCCACCACCTCCAGCAAGATGCCACCACCAGACACATATTCCCCTCCCCTCCCTTGTCCACCTTCCGCAGGGACCGTTGCCTCCAGGACACCCTGGTCCACACTCTCTTCAGCCCCAACACCTCCCTACGGCACCTTTCCGTGTAACCGGCAAAGGTGCAACACCTGCACATTTACCTCCTCCCTCCCCACTATCCAAGGGCCCAAACATGCCTTCCAGGTGAAGCAACACTTCACCTGCACTTCCAAGAATCTAGTCTACTGCATTCGCTGCTCACAATGTGGTCTCCTCTACAGTGGGGAAACGAAGCTTAGACTTGGCGACCGCTTTGCAGAACATCTACGTTCTGCTCGCAAAAAAGACCCTGAACTACCTGTTGCCTGCCACTTCAATGCACCACCCTGCTCTCTGGCCAACATCTCTGTCTCCGGCTTGCTACAGTGTTCCAGTGAAGCCCAATGCAGGCTGGAGGAACAACACCTCATTTTCCGCTTGGGGACCCTACAGCCCTCCGGACTCAATATTGAGTTCAATAATTTTAGGGCCAAAACTCTCCCATATTCCAGCCCCCCACCCCACACACCAGGCCTTGTTACCACATAGCCTGCCATTACACACCCCCTGTCTTTACTCACTAACAGTCCCCAATAACAACTATTCACCCTCCCAGCCTGATCGTTAGCAACTCCTTTGTCTGTCCAACTGTCTTTCTCGCTCTTTGGGCTCTATCCTATCGTTACTCCCCACCCCACTCACCTCCCTATTTTCTGCATATAAACTGACGTTTTCCCAGCCACCATCAGTTCTGAGGAAGGGTCACCGGACCCGAAACATTAACTCTGTTTTCTCCTCCACAGATGCTGCTCGACCTGATGATCTCATAAATGTCAGAGCAGGCTTGATGGGCTGACTGACCCAATTTTGCTCTTACTACTTACAGTCTAATAGAATAGGCATTCAGTTTTCTTTTCCAAGGTATATTTACCCCGATGGCATTAAAGGATGCACAAATCTCAATACAGAAACAGACAGACCATTCATGTGAAGATATATAAGTAGGAGCATGATCATGTCAGATCCAATTATTCTTTCCCTCTTACTTCCAACAATCTTTCAGTTCTTTGCTTATCAAAAATCTATCCACAACCACCTTAAGCATTCACTAGCTTCGAGGAAAGAGTTCGAAAGCATCATTAACAATTGAGGAAAAGTTTCTCCTTTTCTTGGTCTTAAATTATAGACTCTTACTTTTAAACAGTGCCCCCTCCCCTAATTCTAGACTCTACCACTAGAGCAAACATCCTCTTGACATCCACCCAGTCAACACCCCTCACTGCCATACTGTTGCCTCATACATTTTTAACCTCCAGTGGACATAAGCCTAACAAAGACATCAGCGACAAACAGTAGGTGAAGAAGTTTCCTATTTCAACAATATTTTTCAATGACATGTTTTGGATTGGTCAAAAATGCGCTGGTAATTCATTGAAAATCATTCCTTCCAAATGATGATGCACTGTGCATGTCAACTCTCAGTCCCATCATGAGGAACACACATACATAATCAGCTGAAAGTAGGTAGTGGCACACAAACTCACTTAGACAACCGCAGAAAATTAGCACAGATTAAAATTGTCTCTTGACCTGCATTAACATTGCAAGTGATGTATGGCCACAAAGATAAAAAGTAGCTAAGAGATATAAGCAAGTCAAAAAGGCATGAACTATCATGGCTGCCCCCAACAATGCAATTCAGCAAAAAAAACAAACTGAATCTTACATTTTTGTGCCATCTGAGAGTTGTGTCGGATCTTATGGAGGGTTTTTCACCACGAGACCTAATAAGTTTTCTCACTGTGCTTTATCAAACTTACCTCAATAATTATCTACTCTGCCTCTATGGAATGCTGCACATCAAATTCCAGCTCTATCTCACCGCTGCTGTTCCCAGGAGAAATCACCAGTGCTAGGATATCCCAGAACTGACAAACATCCCTTGCGCCTATGACATCTTGAAAGCACTCTCAATCTGGAGTGGCCTTACATGGTTCCTGACATTAGCTCCAGACATAGCAGACAGTGAAAATGGGCACCATGCTTTGCAGGCAATCAGCTAGAGATCCTGCTGGATGAAATGGTGAAGAGATGGGACTTGCTCTTCCCTCAGAACCAACAGTTGAGGCTACAATACAAGACCATCAGAGCCTAGTCAGCGGTTGCCACACAATTCAGTGTGGTCTCAGCCATCTGGAGGAATGACCAACCATGTAGGAAGAAAATCAATGTCTTTCTCAACTCTGCCAGGTGATTGGCATCATCTTCTCTTCTACCTCTCTCTCATTGACTCTACTATTGTACCCACCGTCCAGCAGGGTTCTTAATCTGCCACTCTTGCTATTGCCTTTAACATCTTCCCCCAATTAACCTTACACGGCCCAATGCTGCTAATGGACTTGCTGTCAGTGCTACCTACTCACCCAATCAAACACCTCCCTACCTGAGTGGAAAGCAACATTGCACCACCTACTTTCATCTACCAAAACAGCCATGTCTCTTTCATTCCAGGAGTTAAGATGGGGCTGTCTGATTTTCAGCTCCTCACCTTCTAAGTGGAGAGCATCCTGCCTCTGGCTGCCCCTGTCATAGCCCCTAGACTGGTATCAGAGGCTGTCCTTGTCTCATTGTGCTGGGACCCCTTGAATGAAGGTTATCCCTTGACTTGAATGAAGTCTGCTAGCAACCATAACATTTTTGCAGCAGCAGTGGGAGTGGTGAGAGCGAAGACCAGGGGGATCCCGGGAGGTAAGTTCCCCATTTAAATACTTGCCTCGTGCAATCAGCGACCTCCATTTTTGCTGCAGCAGCGGCGGGAGCAGTGAGAGCGAGGACCAGGGGGCTGCCAGGAAGGTAAGTTCTTCATTTCGGCAGCGGTGCTGAGTGGGAGCGGTCAAATTGCGCTCTTGGAACGTGAGTGAACTGATATATTTGGGCAGTGGCTAAACCCGAGACACTACACGTGCAGTGTCTCCCACCCACCCTCCTCCTCTGTGATGTGTTGATAAGGTAAGGTTTTTCATTTTCTTTTTTTTTATCGTGTGCTGCTAATTAGAGTGATTTGTTAAAAAATTTTTCATTTCATTTATCTAGTATTTGATATTATAGTAGGACTAAGTTAAGCTTAAGAGTAAAAATGGCAGGAGACCCCAGACCCGTGTTAGCTCCTCTTGCTCAATGTGGGAGCTCAGGGACGTGGCTGATGTCCCTGACTCCTACACGTGCAAGAAGTGTGTCCAGCTGCAGCTCTTGTTATATCGCATGACTGCTCTGGAGCTGCAGACGGACTCACTTTGGAGCACATGCGATGCTGAGGAAGTCGTGGATAGCACGTTCACACCACAGATTAGGATTGCTGAGGGAGAAAGGGAATGGGTGACCAAAAGGTAGAGAAAAAGCAGGAAGGCAGTTCAGGTGTCCCCTGCAGTCATCTCCCTCCAAAACAGGTATACCGTTTTGGATACTGTTGGGGGAGATGGCTCACCAGGGGAAGGCAGCAACAGCCAGGTTCATGGCACTGTGGCTGGCTCTGCTGTACAGAAGGGCGGGAAAAAGAGTGGAAGGGCTATAGTCATAGGGGATTCGTTTGTAAGGGGAGTAGATAGGCAGTTCTGTGGTTGAAAGTGAGACTCCCCAATGGTATGTTGCCTCCCAGGTGCACGGGTCAGGGATGTCTCAGATTGACTGCAGGACATTCTGAAGGGGGAGGGTGAACAGCCAGCTGTCGTGGTGCATATAGGCACCAATGATATAGGTAATAAATGGGATGAGGTCCAACAAGCAGAATTTAGGGAGTTAGGAGCCAAGTTAAAAAGTAGGACCTCAGAGGTAGTAATCTCAGGATTGCTACCAGTGCCACGTGCTAGTCAGAGTAGAAATGAAAGAATAGGCAGGATAAATGAGTGCCTTGAGAGATGGTGCAGGAGGGAAGGGTTCAGATTTTTGGGACATTGGGACCGGTTCTGGGGGAGGTGGGACTATTACAAATTGGACAGTCTACACCTGGGCAGGACTGGAACCAATGTCCTTGGGGAGGGTTTAAACTAATATGGCAGGGGATGGGAACCAAATGAGGAGGTTAATGGACAGTCAGGAGGTAGTAACTAAAGCCTGTAAGGAACTAGATAATGAAGTCAGTGTGACTAAGGGGAAGAGTAGGCAGAGATTAAATGATGAACGCAAAGGGACAGGTGGTCTGAGGTGCATTTGTTTTAATGCGAGAAGTGTAGTAGGTAAGGCAGATGAACTTAGGGCTTGGATTAGTACCTGGGAGAATGATGTTATTGCTATTACTGAGACTTGGTTGAGGAAGGGCAAGATTGGCAACTAAATATCCCAGGATATAGATGCTTCAGGCAGGATAGAGAGGGAGGTAAAAGGGGTGGAGGAGTTGCATTACTGGTCAAAGAGGATATCACAGCTGTGCTGAAGGAGGGCACCATGGCGGGCTCAAGCAGTGAAGCAATATGGGCAGAGCTCAGAAATAGGAAGGGTGCGGTAACAATGTTGGGGCTGTACTATAGGCCTCCCAACAGCGAGCGTGAGATAGAGGTACAAATAGACAGATTATGGAAAGATGTAGGAGCAACAGGTTGCTGGTGATGGGAGATTTTAATTTTCCCAATATTGACTGGGATTCACTTAGTGTTAGGGGTTTAGATGGAGCAGAATTTGTAACAAGCGTCCAGGAGGGGTTTCTAGAGCAGTATGTAAATAGTCCAACTCGGGAAGGGGCCATACTGGACCTGGTATTGGGGAATGAGCCCGGCCAGGTGGTTGAAGTTTCAGTAGGGGATTACTTTGGGAATAGTGATCACAATTCCGTAAGTTTTAGAATACTGAGGGACAAGGACGAGAGTGGTCCAAAAGGAAGAGTGCTAAACTGGGGGAAGGCCAACTATAGCAAAATTCGGCAGGAGCTGGGGAATGTGGATTGGGAGCAGCTGTTTGAGGGTAAATCCACATTTGATATGTGGGAGGCTTTTAAAGAGAGGTTGATTAGAGTGCAGGACAGACATGTCCCTGTGAAAATGAGGGATAGAAAGGGCAAGATTAGGAAACCATGGATGACAGGTGAAATTGTGAGACGAGCAAAGAGGAAAAAGGAAGCATACATAGGGTCTAGGCGACTGAAAACAGACGAAGCTTTGGAAGAATATCGGGAAAGTAGGACCAATCTGAAATGAGGAATTAAGAGGTCCAAAAGGTGTCATGAAAGATCTTTAGCAAACAGGGTTAAGGAAAATCCCAAAGCCTTTTATTCGTACATAAGGAGCAAGAGGGTAACCAGAAAAAGGGTTGGCCCACTCAAGGACAAAGGAGGGAAGTTATGCGAGGAGTCAGAGAAAATGAGTGAGATTCTTAATGAGTACTTTGCGTCGGTATTCACTGAGGAGAGGGACATGACGGATGTTGAGGTTAGGGATAGATGTTTGATTACTCTAGGTCAAGTTGGCATAAGGACGGGGGAAAGTGTTGGGTATTCTAAAAGGCATTAGGGTGGACAAGTCCCCAGGTCCGGATGGGATCTATCCCAGGTTACTGAGGGAAGCGAGAGAGGAAACAGCTGGGGCCTTAACAGATATCTTTGCAGCATCCTTGAGCACGGGTGAGGTCCCGGAGGACTGGAGAATTGCTAATGTTGTCCCCTTGTTTAAGAAGGGTAGCAAGGATAATCCAGGTAATTATAGACCGGTGAGCCTGACGTCAGTGTTGGGGAAGCTGCTGGAGAAGATACTGAGGGGTAGGATCTATTTACATTTGGAAGAAAATGGGCTTGTTAGTGATAGGCAGCATGGTTTTGTGCAGGGAAGGTCATGTCTTACCAACTTGATAGAATTCTTTGAGGAAGTGACAAAGTTAATAGATGAGGGAAGGGCTGTAGATGTCATATACATGGACTTCAGTAAGGCCTTTGATAAGGTTCCCCATGGTAGGCTGATGGAGAAAGTGAAGTTGCATGGGGTCCAGGGTGTACTAGCTAGATGGATAGAGAACTGGCTGGGCAACAGGAGACAAAGAGTTGTAGTGAAAGGGAATTTCTCAAAATGGAGAACTGTGACCAGTGGTGTTCCACAGGGATCCGTGTTGGGATCACTGCTCTTTGTGATATACATAAGTGATCTGGAGGAAGGTATAGATGGTCTGATTAGCAAGTTTGCAGATGACACTAAGATTGGTGGAGTAGCAGATAGTGAAGGGGACTGTGGGAGAATGCAGCAGAATATAGATAGATCGGAGAGTTGGGCGGAGAAATCGCAGAGGGAGTTCAATCCAGGCAAATGTGAGGTGATGCATTTTGGAAGATCCAATTCAAGAGCGAACTATGTGGTAAATGGAAAAGCCCTGGGGAAAATTGATGCACAGAGAGATCTGGGTGTTCAGTCCATTGTACCCTGAAGTTGGCAACGCAGGTCGATGGAGTGGTCAAGAAGGCATATGGCATGTTTTCATTTTTCGGATGGGGCATTGAGTACAAGAGTTGGCAGATCAACAGTTGTCTAGGACTTTGGCTTGACCACATTTGGAATACTGCATACAGTTCTGGCCGCCACATTACCAAAAGGATGTGGATGCTTTGGAGAGGGTGCAGACGAGGTTCATCAGGATGTTGCCTGGTATAGACGACGCTAGCTATGAGGAGAATTTGAGTAGATTAGGATTATTTACATTAGAAAGACGGAGGTTGAGGGGGGGACCTGATTGAGGTCTACAAAATCATTAGAGGTATAGACAGGGTGGATAGCAAGAAGCTTTTTCCCAGAGTGGGGGACTCAATTACTAGGGGTCACGAGTTCAAGGTGAGAGGGGAAAAGTTTAAGGGAGATATGCGTGGAAAGTTCTTTACACAGAGGGTGGTGGGTGCCTGGAACGCATTGCCAGCGGAGGTGGTAGAGGCAGGCACGATAGCGTCATTTAAGATGTATCTAGACAGATACATGAATGGGCAGGGAGCAGAGGGATACAGATCCTTGGAAAATAGGTGACAGGTTTAGATAGAGGATCTCGCGCAGGCTTGGAGGGCCTAAGAGCCTGTTCCTGTGCTGTAATTTTCTTTGTTCTTTATTCATATCAAGCTTCTGGACTTTCTGATTGCTCTAAACAACACAGCAAAGCAGAAGTATTACGAGCTTTGTAGGTCTGGCTGAGGGGGCAAGGAGAGCAAGTGAAGAAACTGGAGATGCAGCCTGGTTTAGTCCACAACCTGGGTATGTATCCCTGAGCATACAATGTCCTTGCTGCAGCATTACCAGTGCAGCCTGAAATGCAGCACTGAAGTACAGAAACTAATCCTATAAGTGGATTAGAGATATGCCATGGTGATTCTTAGAGGATGGCACCAATTAGGTGCCAATGTCTGTGGATGTGCTCTGTGTGTGTGTGTGTGTGTGTGTGTGTGTGTGTGTGAGACTGTTTGTGTGTGTGTGTGTGAGACCGTTTGTGTGTGTGTGTGTGTGTGACTCTGTGTGTGTGTGTGTGTGTGTGTGTGTGTGTGAGTGTGTGTGTGTGTGTGTGTGTGTGTGAGAGACTGTTTGTGTGTGTGTGCGTGTGTGTGTGTGAGTCTGAGACTGTTTGTGTGTGTGTGTGTGACTCTGTGTGTGTGTGTGTGTGAGTGAGACTGTGTGTGTGTGTGTGAGACTGTGTGTGTGTGTGTGAGACTGTGTGTGTGTGTGTGTGAGTGTGTGTGTGTGAGACTGTGTGTGTGTGTGTGTGTGTGAGACTGTGTGTGTGTGTGTGTGTGACTCTGTGTGTGTGTGTGAGTGTGTGTGAGAGAGAGACTGTGTGTGTGTGTGTCTGTGAGACTGTGTGTGTGTGTGTGTGTGTGTGTGTGTATGTGTGTGTATGTGTGTGTGTGTGTGTGTTGTGGCTTGTGCCTGATGACCAGTGTCCAACTTGAACCTCCTTTGAAGCAAATGTTGACCTGAAGTCTCCATGTACCATCTCTGATTTCTGTGTCCAGATTTCTCAGTGTCAAGCTTGTTTGATGCATTGGGCCAGTTAGAATGCTGAATATTTATGAGGCAAGTTGGACCAGTAACAAGGTGGATAACATGCAATAAACAACCTTAACTGAGCTGCCTAGGAAGAAATTTGCCACATCACTTTTCAAAAAGCATAAACCATTGCCCAAGATAATCCTGAGATAGGCCTCACTGGACTTCTCATGTGATTTTGCCACAAATTTCGTCATCACCCACACAGCTCACAGTCCTATAAAATTCCAGCCAATGTACCTTCTGTCAAGTAGAGAAATATTGCCAATATGTCAATCATTGAAAACTAACTAGTCTGAAGCAGTATCATAAAGCTTAATAGTTTGGTTTGCTGGTCTGATAAATTCTAGGCTAAGAAATACTCCTCGTACGTCAGGGATGCCAGATAGCTAAACAGTGAGAAGCCTTTCAATAGGCTTAACCATTTGGAAACATATGTCTTCTCAACAGGCTTTGCTTGTTACCACTGACCATGTGGTGATGGTGGAAATATTGGAAACCTACATCTTTTTAACAAGCATCAGCTGTACTGGCCGTCAAGTACAATGTTAAAGAAGACATGAAACTCAACTTTCTGCTGGAGATTGTCCAACAGCCTAACCAAGCAGCTTCTTTCGACAAAGGTTTTAACAATTCTCTGCTAAGATGAAGAAAAGATTCTTAAATATATATTCAAAAGTATTAAGTTTTTAAACAATCACTACACATCCACAGAATTCCCATATTTGCCACAGTTTACGATTCTTTCCAATGATCCCATCCATAAAGAATACCTTGAGCTTCCATCGGGATCCTGTTTGGAGGAGAAGTTAAAAGTAGAAATGATAGAGATCTTCAAGATGCAAGTGTCTGCACAAAGTAAATAGAAAAATAATTCTCCTTTGGTGGAGAGAACCAGAACAAGAGTGCACAGGCTTACAAGGATTGGTGCATTGAGGAAAATGTTTTGTCTCACAATGTTTGGTAAGGACCCAGAATGCATTACCTGGGCCTTTGGCAGAGGCTGGTTCATTTGAGGCCTTTAAGAGAGAATTGTATTCTAATCTGCAAAAAATGACAAAGGAGAGACAACATGGGAATGATGAATGAATTGCTCCTCCTGGGAACCAAACTGGACATGGTGGGCTGAATGGCCTTCTTCTATGCCTGTGATTCTACATAAAATTCCATGATAGTGATGGAGAAATTTTGTGGCCTTTTATGATTGACATTTCTGTGGATGCCCACTATTTTGAGACCACAGCCAGTATGTCAAGCTTTAGGATCCTAATGTGTTTCATATTAGTGTGCTGTAGAAAAGAAAAATCTTAACTGAATGTCACTCAGTGTATAACACAAGTAGGATATGAATTCTGAGCCAAGGATCCTTTTCCATCTCAACAAGGGTAAAGAGCGGCTTGCACTCCCAGATGTCTTTTCATGCTGTGGTAACACAAGTTCAGCAATGAAGGAAACACCCTCAATTTCTGGAGCAGTCTCAAACTGAACATAAATCATTCTACAAAGTGAATACCCAGACGTATATATCATTTTTCATGTCATTTAATAATGCACAAACTATTTACTGAAGAAAGATGATGATATTTTGGTCCAAACGATCATCCCTTATACTCTCAGTAAGGCAAAGTACAGCAATGCTGGATGTCTGAAACAAACAGAATGCTGGAGAAACTCAGCAAGTCCTACAGCATCTGCAGAGAGAGAAATAGAGTTCATGTTTTGAGCCCAAAATAACTTTTCTTCAGATCTCTTATGGTCTGGCTTGGGACATGAGAAGATCAGCAGTACGGAATTACCAGGCCAGTCACATTTTTACAAATGGGTTAAGGCTACATCTGTGAAATAATATTGCTATATATCTCATTTAGACCAAAGCGATATAGCAATCTCTTGTACCATGGATTCCACATTTCCTGAAGTCATTTTGAGTCTCGAGCCAGATAAAAAGGATCTCCTCATGTCAGCAATGATGTCAATTGAGAAGGACTGGCAGCCAGTGACATTGAAATATTCTCACAGACAACAAACCAGGTAGTAAAATTATAAGGCATTTGAAATTGACAGCACCAAAGAAAGCCATGCGGCACATTGTTTCTGTGCCTAATGTTACTCTCCACCTCATTTTCCACAAATTCCATAGTTATAGCAATTAAAGTGCATGTCAAAGGACTTTGCAAATGTAAAGAGGATTGTTGCTGTTAGGCAGCTAATTCTCCAGAGCCCTGTTACCCTCAAAATACAAATATTTGTCTTCAATCCCCTCTATTCTCTCAACTAATTGCTTTGAATTTATGAATCTGGTTATTGACATCTATTAAGGGAGCAAAATCCTTCCT
Source organism: Rhincodon typus (assembly GCF_021869965.1). Classification (NCBI taxonomy): domain Eukaryota; kingdom Metazoa; phylum Chordata; class Chondrichthyes; order Orectolobiformes; family Rhincodontidae; genus Rhincodon; species Rhincodon typus. Next base: position 63,716,398 of record NC_063339.1, read on the forward strand.
ATCTTTCCTATCTAGGCTCCTCATAATTGTATATCCTTTAATTGAGGATGCGTTAGTTATCTATGAATTTTAATTACATTTTACAGAGTTATTAGGGATTACATACGTGATTAAGTTAGAAATATCAAATAAAGCTTAAATTTTTAAGGAGTACACTGACATTCCACAAATAAAATTAGGTCATTAGGGCCAGTGAGGTTATTCAGCAATAAATTATGAACTTAGTACACTGTTAAGTTCTTGTTAGAAGTAGGTACACCTATTACAGTGCAACTGATACCCTCAACAAAACATCATGTGAAGGGTGGAAAATTATTGACAATGTCTGGAGTTTCCTATTTAACTACACCCATGTGGACTCCAAAAGTTGCTTAGGGTTTCAGAGGAGCAATAACAGTAAATACGACAGAATCTCCATTACTAATATCACACATTTGACGCCTAAACTGCTATGAGCATTTCCTGCACACAACTCACAAATAGCCTTTACATTCACCAAACCCTCACTTCATACCCAAAAATCATAAGAATTGAGACAGGGCGTAGGCATGGTAAAAACTAAAAGATTTTATGGACAAACATATGAACACACAATTAATTAGTATCTTTCATAATCTCAGGGCATTCCAAAGTGGTCAACAGCTAACGAAGAATTTCTTCTGGGAAATTTCGTATAGACCAAAAATCCACAAACAATAACTATTTGGAGTAGAGCTTGAGCCCATGACTTTTGACTCAGAGCAAAGAGTATTACCATTAACCCTATCTGTTTTCATTCAAGCAAAACAAATCATTTCAGTAAATAATTCAAAACTTATACAAAATGCGGCCCAAGCTAATATGCTGGCACAGTCCATATAACTTGCTACAACACACATATTGAGACCTGGCTCCCCTCATAGCCAGATGCTCCTACAGATAATGAGAAAAAGGTGTCATAACCTAAACAGAAATAAAAATCAGGAAATAAAAACCAGCTGCTCTATAAAATAATGTGAATCTCAATAGTACAAATTTCTACACTGGGTGTTTAGATTCTTAAGCTCTGGAATCCGTGAACACACTATGCACTTTAAAACATAACTAATAAGGAAGATTTACATTAGCCTAAGCAATTTGCCATTGTTAGGAATACTCTTTTCTAACCACACACAATTTTTAGTGACTTTTGAGAGTGCAATGAAGTTTTATCCTTCAATCAGAACACCTTCTGTCAGTGGCAACCTTACATTGTGACAACAAGGACATTATGTGAACAGGAGGCCCATAAATATTCTCTTTAATTGCTTCAATCTCCAGAGCAATTACTCATTTAACAGTAGCAGCCTGAATTGAGACAAAATGTTAAGACAGGCAGTAGCTATACACAAGTTCACAGAACAAAGTCAGGGACTACTCCAGAGGATGGTGGCCATAGTGGTGGGTCAAGTTTTCAAGTTGACATAGTCTTTGTGATGAAAGTACTTCTATGTGCTGTTAGGGAGAATATTCCAAGTTTTGACTCAACAATAATGGAGTATTTCCAAGTCAGAATAGTTATGATTTGGTGGAGAACTTGCAGGCAATAGTGTTCCCAGGAATCTGCTGTCCTTGTTGGTAATAGAAATTGTGGATTTCGAAAGTGCTGTCAAAGACGTTTGGTGAATTACTATAGTGCATCTTGTAGACGGTACACCCTGCTACTACCATGCCGTGATGATGGAGGGGATGGATGTTTAGGCTATTAGATGGTGTGTTGTTCAATGGACTGCTTTGTCCAGAAGCTATGAACGTTATTGCAGCTGCATGTGTCCAGATAAATGAAGTATATTCTGTCACACCCCTGACTGGTGCCTTGTACATAGTGGACAACCTCTGGGGAGTCAAGAGATGATCGAATTGCTAAAGTATACACAACCTCTGACTTATTCCAGTAGCTGATTGATTTATATGGATTATTCAGTTAAGTTTCTCACAAAGAGTGGATGCTGCAAAATTAACGATGGGGCAGCCAAGATAGCTGTAATGTTGTGGAGTACCAAACAAGATTGTTAGTCTTTTTTTTATGTCGCAGATGTTCATTTCCTGAAAGCAATGTGGTAATAATGCTATTTGTCACTAATCAGTCCAAACTTGGTTTCAGTCCAGGTGTTGTTATATGTGGTTATGGGCACCTTTTTAATACCTGAGCAATTTCAAATGAAGCTGAGCATTATTTGGTCATTAGCAGATATGCCTACTTCTGGCCTTAGGATGAAGGGAAGATCAGTGATGCAGCTGGTTGAATGTAGGCTGTTTCAATGAGTGATGTCCTAGCACAGGATTAGTCTCCAACAGATATCCCTTGTGAAATAGATCTGCCTCCACTGAAGAGAACTTTCCCTGTTCTCTAAATTGACTTTAGTGTTAACTTGGTGCCACAATTAGTTACATTAGGTGGCCAGGCCAATTACTCTCAACCATAATTAAACCAAAATGTGTTGGAGAAACTCAGTAGGTTCTGAAGAACAGTTGTACTGGACTCAAAAACACTCATTCTGTTTCTCTCTCCATAGATCCAGGCATGCTGAGATTCTCCAGCACTGTTTTTATTTAAAATTTTCAGCATCTGCAGATTTTTGCTTTTATTTGAGCAGTTAGTCTCACCTTGCCTTTAGAGTTCTTGTCAATATTGGTCAATATTGGCGTTAAACCCAAGCTGAGTATTGATATGCACTGCAATTACACTGTTTCTTTATCATTTTCATATTTTGGTGTAGATTGATATTGTAATGTTTGCATGGGTTTTATTGTTCTGCTCTTTGTGGACATTTTCCACATTGCTGGATTCAGAGGTGGTATGGTGGTTCAGTGGTTAGCACTGCTGCCTAGCAGCACTAGGGACCTGGGTTCAATTCTACCCTCAGATGACTTTCTGTGTGGAGTTTGCATATTCTCCCTGCATCTGTATGGGTTTCCTCCCACAGTCCAAAAACATACAGGCTAGGTGGATTGGCCATGCTAAGTTGCTCATAGTGTTCAGTGATGTGTGGATTTAGGGGGAATGGGTCTGGGTGGGATGCTCTGAGGGTCAGTGTGGACCTGAAAGGCCTGTTTCCCCATTGTAGGGATTCTATGATTAAAGGCTAAAAGCATAATTGATATGTTTAACTATATGGGTACACTTCAAAAAATTATCATTAAAATCACTTTAGGTTATACTGTACAGTGTTCATGTCTTTGTAAAACTACAAAGTAAGTACAATGTAATTCTTTGAGTAATATTTTGCCAACAATAAGTAAATCTGCATGGAGTATTGAGTATAAGCTCATATCACAATCCAACATGTTATTAACTAAATCATTGCCAAGCACTAAGAAGTGCAGGTGGCCTCCTGAACTTTGGCCTCTCAGACTCCTCCAAGACTCTTCTAGACATGCAGATGGTTATATAAACTATTGCTGCTAAATCTGTTTTCAAAAAAAGTCAGAGAAAGGAAAGAAGATTGCTCATAAGTATGCTTTTTTTAAGAAGGGGAGAGAAACAAAGCGTATCAAGTATTGTATATATTTCATTCAAGGATACAATTTTACCACACAAACTGTCATTTTAAAAGAACAAATTATATCATGAGATACTGCAGCATTTCATAAAATTGCCCATCAGTTTAAATGGTACTGGTGGAGGTATTTGTTTTGAGTTTGTGTAACCACTGTGATGGGAAGGAAAGAAATAATCTATCTGGAATTGTGCATCTCAGTTATTTACAGGAATACCTAAATGCATTCTTCAACTGAAATTTTGGTAATATAAATGCATGTAAAAGGTAAAAAGTAAAAGTTTGTCTTATGTACAGCAGTTTAGCAATTTCACAGAATGTCTCTGCTTAACAAGCAGTTAATCACATAAGAAATGTAATGACTGTCATTAGGTAAGCAAACATGACATTGAACACAGCATGATTGACAACAAGCTGGTTGAGAGAGCAATGTTGATCAGGGAATGTTCTTCTTCAAACAGTGAAATTGGATCCATGACTGTCACAACCTGGAATTCCGTGGGAAGCACAGCAACAACAACAGAACCAGGCTGACATGTCCATCCATCTTCACAAGCAGGATAGAAATAGAAACCCATCACCGAATTCAGAGAGCAGACACAGTTTCTATCAGTAAATCTTAGCAATGATAATCAAAAGCCCTTTACACTAACATCCTTCTCAAACACACATCTTCAAATTTAGCACTGTTGAAGTGGTCCTGGGCCAGGCGACAGCTTTGCTTATTTGCCTTAGCAATAACAAATTAAAACTACTAGGTTCCAGGATCTGCAAGTGCAGAGCAATATTTATTTCCTTTATATGTACATGTCTGGCCCCCTCAAAATAAAAAAGGAAACTTCGTTAGTTCCAATCAATTTAATTCAAAGTAATGAAAGCAATTTATTGGTACTACCTTACCTGAAGGGTTAAGGACCTGACTACAACACTGCCTTTTTTGACATTTCACTGTATATGTTTAATTTGCTTCTATAAGTTATACTAAACTTGCCTTCACCACCCTTTTCATCAGTGAGTTTCAGACTAGAGCTATGCTATTTAGGAACATTCTACTCAACTTCCCTCTAGTTCTTTGTCAATTATCTTCAGTTCCCCTCAGGAGAAACCATTCAGCAAAAGAAATATGAATTAAAATTAAAAGTTTTGTCTATTTAAATAGCATTTTCAAAGAACATAGACGCTAATAGGATCAAATGAGACAAAGACGGAATACATTCATATATCTCTCTTTCCAGTAATTTCAGGACTTCAGTTATAAAGACTTGGATTTCAAATGATTGCACAGGAGGAGATAAAATGTAGTCAAAACAGGATGCCAACACATAGTTCCACATTTCGGTGTTGGTCTGTTGCGGAGAGAGAATCTGCAACATCTGATACACACATACGCATATATTTTGTAGGAGAGAGGATTTGTCCTGCTACTTTTAGAAGCAATAATCAGATAAACATGCAACTGCAGCCAACAATAGGAAAATTAAAACTGAGATGACGCAGAGTGTGGCCTCCAAATGTTGTGTGGAGAATCATTGCATACTCAGAAATGAATGTTTATTTCTTCCATGGCAGGCATTCAAAATCTCCAAGTTACCAGTGTATGCTGAAGACCTAAAGAGCAAAGTTATTCCCAATGCCACATTCAGTTGAAGAAATCAACTGAGCCGATTAAATCAACTAAACGGATTATCAGGTTTCCTTTAAAAAAAACAATAAATTACATAGACTATTTTCTTAATTTAAAATGATTTTGAAGCTTGGAAATAGGTTTTTTGTGGAATCTTAGTCGCATGCATAGTTCTCTCCCATATTATAAAAAGTAAAGGTAAAAGGGAAACTGCCAGTGCTGAGTCCTGCACCAAAAGAATTAATCCTGAACAGGCTGAATCAATACGCTGCACACTACACCAGAACCTACCATTTATTATATACAAATGTCGATAGCTGTAGCTCTCAAATCTGATCAAAAGCCTGTTTACAGCATAGACAGGGAAGTGTGATTTTTTTTCCCATTAGAGATTTAACTGTACTTTGAATCTTTTTTTAAATATTTCATTCTTAGAGCAGCTTTACATTTATTCATATCATAGAATTCTTTAATTGACAATTGGTTACTGTGTTATGTTTGTGGATTTAATGCAAAAATCACAATTTGAAATATATTGTCCACAAGGATAATAACCCCGTTAAAATTGCATGCGAAGAAGAGCAAGATCATGATGAAAAGCAGATACGTAGCTCCAAAAGTTAAAACTGAAATAAATCGACAAAACCTGAAAGAAGTGTGAAGGTTCACAGGTTGCCACAGAAGATCAGAGATGTGAAGGAGAATGGATATACAGAATGAAGGATGTGTTAACTGAACCTAAGGAAAGTAATGTTGAGGCGTTACTTGGATGGCAAAACATCATACATGGAATCATGGACAACAAACAAAGAAACCATAAGTTGAACGCATTTGAAGTGTGGTCAATAGGAGGATTTTCCACATTATACAGTTAAAAAGACAAATGTGAAAGTGAGGAAATGGCTGGAGGAAAAAGGAAATTTCAAAGTGAGAAAGATACAAAAACCTTAATGCATGTACTATAGCCAAAATTGCACATAACACTAAAATAGGTGGGAAATTAAGTTGCAATAACGAAATAAGAAATTTATAGATAGATTTAAGTTTAGGTGATAAGTGTTGAAGAATCTGTGTATTTTTGTGCATGAGCTTCAGAAAGCTAGTATGCAGGTACAACACGTAATAAGGAGAGCAATGGAATTTTTGTGTCTATTGCTAAAGGAATGGAGTATAAAAGTAGGGAAGTGTTATTGTTGCTGTACAAGGCAAAGATGAGACCACATCTAGAATACTGCATACAGTTTTGGTCCTCTTACTAGAGGAAGGATGTAATTGCGTTGGAGGCAGTTCAGAAACAGTTCATTAGATTAATTCCAGAGATGAAAGGCTTGTCTGATGAGGGATTAAGCAGTTCATGTCTATACTCATTGAAGGATGTGAGGAGATCTAGTTGATGTAGAAAGGATGCTGAAGGGGATTAACAAAGGAGAAATGGAGTGGATTTTCCCTGGTGGAGCAATCTAGGATGTGAGGTCAAAGTTTTTGGGCTGGCAGGTTTAAAGCAGAGATGAGGAAAAATTACTTCCCTCAAAGGGTCATGAATCTGTGGAGTCCACTAGTCCAGGGTACGCTGCATGCCAGGATGTTGAGCAAATTTAAGGAGGAGATAGGCAGATTGTTAATTAGTAATGGGTTGAAGGGTTATGGAGAGGGCCAAAAAAGTAGAGTTGAGGCCAAGATGAGATCAGCCATAATTGTATCAACTGGCAAAGCAGGCTCAAGGGGTAGAATTGCTTACTCCTACTTCTAATTCTTATGTTCTCAGTACCTATTTAAGGAATTCCCTTGTTAAATCACTGGACAATTTATCGACTGATAAGTCGTTCACATTTACTGTTCCAAAGCCCAAACACTCATCTACAAATCCATAAAATTGCAAGAAAAGAGCTTCAACAAATGCGCAATATGGAAATGAAATAATTCAACTTTTCTGGAAAAGATCACTAGTCTTCTGGTTGGAATTATATATGACACTTCTTGTTAATTCATTCACGGGATGAGGGCATTTCTGGCTAGACCAGCATTTCTTGCCTATCCCACAGGGCTGTTAAGAGTCAACCACATTTCTGTGGGTCTGGAGTCACATGTAGTCCAGACCAGGTAAGGATGGCAGTTTCCTTCCCTAAAGGACATTAGTGAACTGGATGGGTATTTCCCCTGACATTCGATGATGGATTCATCATTAGGGCCTTAATTCCAGATGATTTAAAATTGAATTCAAATTCAATTCCACCACCTGTGCTGGCAGGATTTGAATCCAGGACCCCAGAACATTACCGGGGTCACTGGATTAACACTCCAGCAATGATATCATTAGGCCATTACCTCCCCAAAATATACAAGCTACTACAAGTAAAGAGTCCCCATGTTTTATTATGAGGTAAGTACAAATAATCACTTGCGATAATATAGTGAGAAAAATTTTAGTTGAAGTGCATGATTCAGAAACATTTCAATTTTCAAAACATAAAATATATGTGGTTAAGAACTATTTAATCTAATAAGCCACGCGCCATTAAAATATCTAAATACATGTTATGCATTTTCTATTTAGAACATTGATTGTGTATGTTTTAAGTGCGTTTTTCAGCATCTAAGCTAATGCTAACTTCATAGAATGCTGCACTGAACTTTTTAAAGTAAAACGACTAACTTATTGTTGGCTCCAGCATGCCCTATAAGTTTCAGTAGAGGCCTAAACCATTTTTATGCATATTTTGTTAAACATCACATACTTTGTGCTATTATCTAGGATGATCGAGACATTCTAAGTCTAATTGTCCACAAAAATGTTCCTTGTGCTGGATAATTGCAACAAGAATGAGGTTCCAAACGACCAAATTTAAATGTGGCTATGGCAGCACAAAAAGCTAGAAAGCTGAGAGCTTCCCCCCACCCACTGCCACCTTTTTCAGAATCCTCAGAACAGTCTAAAACCGGTCAGGCAATTAATTTCCTTTGAAAAGGAAGCACCTACTCCTTTAAAAATCAGAGTTTCTGCTTGCCAATCTTCATTCTCAGCCATGCCACTGAAGGTAATGGCCACTGTTTTGACTGTAGCCAGCTTGGACCTGAAAACATTGGGGAGGAGGGCCCAGGTCCCAGATATGTGGATAGGGATTGCTGGGGACAGTCAGATAGGCCCTGGTGAGGGCTAGATGCCTTTCCAAGGAGATGCCCTCTTACAGGGACAGGGAGGCGTGAACCGCATTTGAAATCCCCAAATTACCTCAGAAAATTCTTTCATGGAGCAGTCAATAAGGAAAAACCCATATCCCAAAAATACAATGGAAGGAAATGATCACTAGTGAACCCATCAGCAAAATCTGTAATTAGAGGTGCAGCAATTGGTGAGGTAGGTTATTGCTGGTCATTGCCAGAAGTGGAGGCTAGGTCCAGGAGCCTGAGGTGCTGGGATCCAGAAGCAGCCAGCTGAAGGCCAAGGATGAGAACCAGCTCCAATTCTTGTTGAAGCCAGGTGATGGAGCCAGGGCCAGAGAGTAGCTTTTTTCTCAATTCTGGGAATAGAGAGGGAGGCTGCCAGGGAGCTGGGGAGAGATGGGGCAGAGAGAGATGAGGAGTGAAGGTGGCGGTCAAAGGTTTCTATAGAACACAGTGCCATGTGGCCATATTGATCTGCCGGCTTGTAGTTGATCAAGTAAACTGTCATTACAGCCCTCCAATCCATGAGTCATGAGCCACTGCTGGATTGTGTGAAAATGTGTTGAATGCTTAAACAGAAAGACTCAAAGCAGATGTATGAAAGTTAAAGTCATTAACATTTATATATACAGTTCGTTTTAACAAGAAAGCACTCTTTACCTGTGCAACCAAAGTGCTTGATTATGTGGTGCAATGAAAACAAACTCTCTCAACGTCAGAAAAACTGAAGAACGTATCATTGATTTCAGAAAGAAAGGAGGAGAACATGCCCCCATCTACATCAGTGGAACTGAGGTTGACAGGGTGGAGAGTGTCAAGTTCCTCAGAGCGACGATAACCAACAACCCGTCCTGGACTTCCCATGTAGATGCAACATTCAAGAAGGCACAACAACGCCACTTCTTCCTCAGGCAGCTCAGGAAATTTGGTGTCTCCATAAGGGCCCTCACCAACTTCTATCAGATGCACCAATGAAAGCATACTGTCTGGGTGCGTAACAGCGTGGTACGGCAACAGCTCTCTCCAGGATCGTAAGAAACTACAGAAGGTGGTGCGCACAGCCCAGACCATCACAGAAGCCAACCTTCCATCCATGGACTCCATTTACATGGCTTGCTACCGGGGTTAGGCTGCCAACATCATCAAAAGACCCATAACACCCCGGTAATGCTCTCCTACAACCTCTTCCTTCAGGCAGAAGATACAGAATCCTGAACACATGCATGAGCACGTTCAGGAATAGCGTCTTCCAGGCCATTATCAGACTGATGAATGGACGCTCTAGCCTCGAATAATGACTGATCTTACTAACATGATCTCACCTGTGCAATGTAACCTGTACCTCTATCTAAGTCATTTTGATCTGTACACCCTTGCTTACTATGTTCTGTCTGTACTGCTCCTAAACAAAGCTTTTCACTGTGTTCCGGTACACGTGACAATCAATCAATCCGCAAGTTTTCTTTTTTCTCTCCTTCCCACTATATCCCAGTGTGGACCCTAGTTCAGCAGCAGGGGTGAATGGAGCCTGCTCTGCAGTAGAGCCCAGTGCCCTGGAGGATTGGCAGGTTGACCCTGTAGGCTGTTGTGTCTAAACAAGCCAGACATGCCAAGGGTCTTCTTGCCAAAGGCAACTTGACTCTCCTTGGCTTCTGCTTCCAAGGATCAGAAGCGGGCAGATGACTGACTGCCTCTGAGTGTCCTGAGTGCAATGTCCTGAGTTGAACTAGCTTTCAGGCACTGCACTGTCTCCTTGTGAGGAGGGGGCACCTGAACTGGGGTCAAGTTTCCCCATCCCCCCTTTCACCTTGCCTTCTGTCCTGGGAACCAATGGTGATAGAGTATAGGTATATGCACTTCTCCAGCAGCCCCTGAGGAGGCTGACCTGGCCCTCCACAGCAGCCACTAACCCATCAGTGGAGGTAGACAGTTGCTTGATTCACTGCACTATTGCAAAGTCTGGGCAAAAAAAAGCCATTGTGTCCCAAATGCCTGTGTGTCACTGCTGCCCCTCCTGTCATTTGGATGAAGACACTCATTGCTTCAAGACATTGCTGTACTTCCAAGAGCATCCAGTAAGGCACTTCAAGTAAGACCCTGCCCAGCTCATTTTCCCAGAAATATTTTTTTGTTTGTTTGGTTTAGCAATTTGACGGGCTTGAAGCGATTAAAATGTCAACTCATCTTAAAGAACTGTAGTTAACTTTTTCGTAAATATTGTCATGTCCCTGGCTTAGTTTCCTATTAGTGCTCTTCTATCTATGCTGCACCTTCAAATCTTTTATTCTCCTTTTCCTTTACACTACAAAAATCATAACTTATTTCACCACTGTATCCCAAGACTTCAGACTGAGACTAATAATAACTTCTTATTCTAAGATGATTTTTTTACTTTGAAATCCTTTTCATTGCTGCTTAGGACATGTTACTCTATTGAAAGACATCTCACCACATTAAAAGCTTAACACTCATTTCTCACTCGTGACTCAGAGCAACACTGAATCTGGAAAGATCGGAATTCTTCCAAGGCATTCCTCGGAATTCTGAGTAAATTGTTCTTTCTTGGAATTATGGGTGTTGTATTTTCCTTTCCTCAAAACCCAATTGTCAACTCCAAATTTTAGACAAAACTTTACATCCAACCCAGAATTCGAAGAACACAAACTCACAGCCAACAACATCAAAATACAAATCTGTCAGTTTTATTTCAATTTGATGACAGAACTCATGGTGCAAATCACTCCAACAAACTCGATGAAACTTGCACTTAGCCGATAAGGTAAGATTCAGCGTATAGTCTTTGATGCACTCTTGTCATTTATTTTGTACACACACGCAAACTGGGATGTCTGATAAACAGTTAAGATTAGGGGGTGCTGCTTTCCTGAAGGTCCATGTTTGAGGCCAGATGTTAATTATCCTTGCAACAAAAAGTTATACTGATAGTGATACTTCGCTATGTTCAGCAAGATCTATTTTCCTAATGAGTGAATCATATCTCTCAACACGGAATGAACAGCTGTTAGAAACACTCTTGAAAACAATAAAATAGGCATTTGTGAAAGGAAGGGGTAAGACTAACTCTGAGTGAACATACCAATCACAGTTTTTATTCTGATGTTCCAAAAATAGGGCAGGATCAAGAGAAATAATTATATTGAACATACAGTGAGACAAAGATGATTATGAACATCATGAGTAAAACACAACTCTAAACATTGATTCTTTAATTCTTGGTATTTTTTCCAAAAATATACTTTGATTTCACAAACATTGCAGGATCTGAAGCAGATCGTAGCTCTTTTGATTGCAATCCCCATAAATGATCATTTTACAAATTGTATTTTGTCATACAATAGGTTTTAATTAATCTTCCCTTGATAGCAACACAATCTCTAAGGATTTCAACAATCAAGATGTATAAATACAATTGTATAACAGCTACACTTTGACTAAAAGTACAATATCTGGCTTTTTTCCCCATCTGATAAAATTCGCCATCATCATCTCCCATTCTATCTTTCCTATTGATATTAAAGGGAATGGATAATGTTAGCCTTTATTTTGATCTTACGACATTTTTAGGACAGCTACTATTGTTGCCGCACTTACTGATACACCTCATTAGTGAAAGGTCGGCACATATCTTAAGTGCTCAACTGTATTTGAAATTCAAATTCAAAAGGCAAGTACAATACTGTGAAACCTGCACCTTTACATAGTGATGACCCTGCAATCCTGAACAACATCTAACATACAAAGAAATAGGCCTGCTGTGTTCATGCAGCTCCAAACCTTGTTATCTCAGATTCTCCAGCATCTGCAGTTCCTACTATCTCTGATACAATTTTAACCCCACTGCAAAGACTCTTCTAAGGATGCCTAGCCTGAAGAAGTTACCCTCCTCCCTCCGGACAAACCTCAGGGGATCTCTCTCCCACTGCAACTCTCTCGTAATCTCTTCGGCCTTGAAACTGCTCGACCATGTCCTAAAGCAAACCAGGTACTACAGCCACATCATCTTTCTTAGTACCTGCCTACCTCCCCACCTACACTCACCTTTACTGGCTCCATCCCCGCCTCTTTGCCCTATCTGTTTCCTCTCCACCTATCTTCTCCTCTATCCATCCTCTATCCGCCTCCCCCTCTCTCCCTATTTATTTCAGAACCCCCTTCCCCTCCTCCATTTCTGATGAAGGGTCTAGGCCCGAAACGTCAGCCTTCCTGCTCCTATGATGCTGCTTGGTCTGCTGTGTTCATCCAGCTCTACACCTTGTTATCTCTATAAGAGACTAAAGTGATTGTGTTACCAGAAAAAAAACCCCTTAACTTTTAACTTTTAGATATAAGTGAACAAAGAAGCCAAAAGAAGATGAGGATACAAGACTATTTTTTCAAAGTCAATAAACCTGTATCTATTAGATAGTTTGCAGTGGGAGCTATTCCTTACAAACAAGCACCTTTGAATTGTACCAGTTAGCTCAACCTCACTCGAATACCATGATTCAGAGATCAAGGTTACTAAGCCAGTCCAATTATTAGATACTCTGTGGCTGAGCATCAAATACCAGAAGAAAGCTCTCCCTCATAATGGGACATCTGGGGAAAATGCAGCAATTAAGTCTATACTCCATCAACCAAGCACTGTTATGGTCCCAGCTGATACAAATACTCGACAAATCATGTCTCAGAGTGAAATCTGCCTTGTTAATTTTGTTTAATGATGGAGATCAGTTATTGAATGCATTCACAAGAGGCTGCCTCTGTACCTTTTAGGATGAAGAATAAAATGCTTATTAAACAACAAGCAAAAATATGAATATTACACTCACCAAAAAAATGTTGGAAAAATTTCATTACAGATGTTAAAGAAGGACTCAAGCTTCACCCTACCCCATTTGTTCCAGGAGTATCCTTATGAACACCTCAAATCTCAGTTAAGAGTTATTATAATTTCCATGTTAAGGGTCGCTGTCCAGGCTAACAAGTTTCCTCCTATTGAATTTCTACATTCACTAAATGTTAGTTTTCTTTAGCTAATATGTCTCTCTGTACCTTAAACAAAACCAACTGTGATTTTAATCTTAGACCACATCGATGAGTTCCCTAAATTCAGCACCTAGCAGCCCTTTGCTAGCTAACATACAACACACAGCCTGACTCCCAGATTATTCGCTGTGTGTTATTGGACACCTGTCTCTAATAGTTCCTTTTTAACCTATTTTCAATGTATTGAACTGCTCAGATCAAGCGTTTACAGCATCATTAAGATGCTTGTAATCAAAATAGACTCTAGACTTCTCAGCCAACTAATCTATGAGGATACTTAGAAATGAATCTTATCTACATCTCCCTTTCTTAACATAAAATACAAAATTGATTTAAACTGAAAGTTCTAATTATTCTTAACAGCACCCATTTCTGAGCAGAAAACCCGCTGCACAGAACATTTATGGCACCAGTGTAGGTACAATTTTGGGACTGTTCTAACTCTCTTATCTTAAAATACCATGGTCCTAGAATCTTAGCTCGCTTTCACAGGTAGGTCCCAAGTCGCCATTTTGTCCACCTTTACCTGGAAATCCAAGTAAACATTTGATCATGATAATTGGAAGGCGAAAAGCAAATCCTGTCCAGTAAACATATCCGTGACTGGACCAATTACGTATTTCTATTCAAATACTATCAAGTTCAAAAGTATAATAAAACACTATGTTGGACATCATTATTAAGGAAATATTAGCTGATACCTAAAAATCAGAAATGTAGTTAAATATTTTCAATAGATCCTTCTATCCAGCTTGACTGGACAAAATTAGTGAAATATTGCCATTTAAGGTAATCCTTTGTACAAGACCATTAAATATTGAGCAGTACTTTGTATTTTTAAATCCCTTCAAGAAAATTCAAACCGCTTTCTCTCTCTCACTGTCATTTAAATTGATCAACTCTTTGTCAACTGGCAATCTTTCTTGTTTAGAAAAGGTACACCCTTCTCCATTTCTCAGAAGCATTTCAGAAGCTGGCTATCCTGCACCAAATGTGTCACCACAGACATGAGAGGGGTTTGTGCAAAAAAAAGCAGAGGTTAGGAAGATACCATCACATTCAGATTACCATGAGCTGCTCTGCTGTGGTAACCCAGACAACCCTGAGACCTAGCTCCTCCAGACAGCTTAGATGATTCAAATATCTTTCATTTGGTCATGAAATGCACAGCATCACAGGCCAGGCTTGAGATGTTCAATTAGTGGAAAAGTTGAGATATAGGAAGTCATGCCGAGCTAATATTTTGTATTACATATGCAGATTGTAAGCAAACATTAGAGCCCAAGTTATCTGCATTTAACACACCAGATTAGTCAAGATGAGATGAAGTATAAGCTGTGGAGAAGACAAGCTCCAAGCCAGGTCCTCTGCTGGATTCTTTGATCCTTGATCACAGTGATAGGAATGCACCCGATCTTACTCTACAGCAGTCCTGTAGCAGAACCCTCCCATAAAGTCCTGCTCCAGTGAGGTGACACACCAACTATCACTTCCCCTTGGTCAGGCTGCATTACACCGGTCATGTATAGTGTGCACAGCCCAACTCTACAGTAGCCTGGAAGTTACAGGCAAAGCCAATGGCTGCAGCGGTGGCTGAGTGATTCTGAATGCACTGTGCTGAGCAGACTACAGTTCCTTAGAGTCTGAAGGCAGGAAATAAGCAAGAAAAAGTGTAGGGGAGGGAATAGGGTTGGGCTGGAAAGTAGGAGGACCATGGCCATCCCATCTACAAAGTTCTCATAATGTCAGATCACCGGATGAGGGTGAGCTGAGAGTTGAGAAGGAGCAAAGGGAAGGTCAGAACATCACGCTGAATGTTTTGTGTGTTCCGGGTGCTATGGGCTCTACAACAGCTGTGTGCCAGTCTATCTTCTCTATAGGACAGAAGAGATCCAGACATCCCTGTCACTCACTAGTTTTGTTCTGTTCCTTTCCACGATGCATGGCTTTGTCCAAGAAGGAGAGTAGATTGTCAATGATCAGCTTACACTGTTTGAGTGATGGCTTTCCTAGACCTGGAGGTATGTGCACATAATGGATTTGAGGCTGGCAGCATGGAATGGCTGTGAGGTGAGATGGAGTATATGGGTATTAGATGTGAGCCTTGAGAGTCAGAGATTCTAAATGGGCATGCGATAGCAATGTAGTGCACTGAGCAAAATAAGATAGAATAGACCCTAAAATAGAGTCATAGAGCTGTACAGCATGGAAACAGGCCATTCAGTCCAACTCATTTATGTCAACCAAATATCCTATATAAATGTAGTCCCATTTGACAGCATTTGGCCTGTATCCCTCTAAACTCTTCCTATTTGCATACTCATAAAATGGGTACATGAATAGGAAGGGTTAATGCCATACGGGCCAAATGTAATTAAATGTTATAATTGTACAGCCTCCACCACTTCCTCTAGCAGCTCATTCCATACACGCACTACCCTCTGATGAAAAAGTTGCCCCTTAGGTCTCTTTTGAATCTTTCCTCTCTCACCTTAAACCTATGCCTTGTAGGTTTGGACTCCCCCAACCCTAGGGATAAGCCCTTGGCTATTCGCCCTATCCATGCCCCTCATGATTTTATAAACATCAATAAGGTCACCCCTCAGCCTCCGATGCTCCAGGGAAAATAGCCCCAGCCTATCCAGCCTTTCCCTGTATCTCAAACACTCCAACCCTGGCAACATCCTTGAAAATCTTTTCTGAACCCTTTCAAGTTTCACAACATCCTTCCTATAGCAGGGAGATCAGAACTGAATGCAGTATTCCAAAAGTGGCCTTAGCAATGTCCTGTAGAGATGCAACATGACCTCCCAACTCCTATACTCAATGCACTAATGAATAAAGGCAAGGATACCAAACGCCTTCTTCACTACCCTCTCTACCTGTGACTCCACTTTCAAGGAACTATGAACCTGTACTCCAAGGTCCCTTTGCTCAGCAACACTCCCCAGGACCTTACCATTAAGTGTATAAGTCCTACCCTGATTTGCCTTACTAAAATGCAATATTTCACATTTATCTAAATTAAACTCCATTTGACATTTCTCAGCCCATTGGCCCATCTGATCAAGGTCCCGTTGTACTTTGAGGTAACCTTCTTCGCTGTCCACTACACCACCAATTTTGGTGCCATCTGCAAACTTACTAACCATCCTCCTATGTTCACATCCAAATCATTTATATAAATGATGAAAAGCAGTGGACCCAGCGCCGATCCTTCTGATACAACGCTGATCATAAGCCTCCAGTCTGAAAAGCAAAACTCTTCTACGTTTGAGCCAGTTCTGTATCCAAAAAGCTAGTTCTCCTTGTATTCCACGTGATCTAACCTTGCTACCATGAGAAACCTTGTCGAATGCCTTACTGAAGTCCATATAGATAACGCCCACCACTCTGACTTCATCAATCCTCTTTGGTACTTCTTCAAAAAACTCAGTTAAGTTAGTGAGACACAACTTCCCATGCATAAAACCATGTTGTCTATCCTTAATCAGTCCATGCCTTTCCAAATACATGTAAATCCTGTCCCTCAGGATACCTTCCAACAATTTGCCCACCACCAATGTCAGACTCACTGGTCTATAGTTCCCTGGCTTTTCCTTACCACCTTTCTTAAATAGTTGTACCACGTTAGCCAATCTCCAGTCTTCTGGTACCTCACCTGTGGCTATTGATGATACAAATATCTCAGCAAGGGTCTCAGCAATCATTTACTGTGTTCTTCCGGCTTCCTGTTTGTCTATCCTGACCAGGAATCACTTCCCTAGCATCCCACACAGGTTACACCTGATCAGGTCCCAGGGATTTATCCTCCTTTATGCATTTTAAGATGTCCAGCACATCCTCCTCTCTAATATAGACATTTTTCATGATGTTCCTATTTATTTTCCCAAGTTCTCTAGCTTCCATATCCTTCTCCATAAAATACCGATGGAAAATGCTCATTTAGTATCTCCCTCATCTCCTGCAGATCCACACATAGGTGGCCTTGCTGATCTTTAAGGGGCACTATTCTCTCCCAAGTTACCTTTTTGTCCTTAATGTATTTGTAGAATCCCTTTGGATTCTCCTTAACCCTATTTACCAAAGCTATCTCATCTCCCCTTTTTGCCCTCCTGATTTCCCTCTTAAGTATACTTCTACTTCCTTTATACTCTTCTAGTGTTTCACTCGATCCCTGTTGTCTATACCTGACATATGCTTCCTTTTTAGTCTTGACCAAAACCTCAGTTTCCCTATTCTTCCAGCATTCCCTACACCTAGCAGCCTTGCCCTTCATCCTAAAAGGAACATATTGTCTCTCTACACCTTGTTATCTCATATTGTCTCTGGACTCTTGTTATCTCACTTTTCAAAGCTTCACATTTTCCAGCTGTCCCTTTACCTGCGAATATCTGTCCCCAATCAACTATTGAATGTTCTTGCCTAATATCATCAAAACTGGCCTCCCTCCAATTTAGAAATTTCACTTTTAGATCCAGTCTATCCTTTTCCATCACTATTTTAAAACTAATAGAAGTATGATCACTGGACCCAAAGTGCTCCCCCACTGATGCTTCAGTCACCTGCCCTACCTTATTTCCCAAGAGTAAGTCGACTTTTGCTCCTTCTTTAGTAGATATATCCACTTACTGAATCAGAAAATGTTCTTGTACACACTTAACAAATTCCTCTCCATCAAAGCTCTTAACACCATGGCAGTCCCAGCCTGTCTTTGGAAAGTTAAAAGCCCCTACAATTACCACCCTATTATTCTTACAGATAACTGAGATCTCCTTACAAATTTGCTTCTCAATTTCCCGCTGACTATTGGAGGGTCTACAGTACAAGACCAATAAGGTGATCATCCCTTTCTTATTTCTCAGCTCCACCCAAATAACTTTCCTGGATGTACTCCCAGGAATACCCTCCCTAGGTACAACCGAAACATTATCCCTAATCAAAAATGCTCTTCTTCCTCTCTTGCACCCTTTCTATCCTTTCTACAGCGTCTATACTCTGGAACATTAAGCTGCCAGTCCTGTCCATCTCTGAGTCATGTTTCTGTAATCACTGCGATATCCCAGTCCCATGTTCCCAGCCAGGCCCTGAGTTCATCTGCCTTACCTGTCAGCCCCTTACATTGAAATAAATGCAGTTTAATTTATCAGTCCTACCTCATTCTCTGCTTTGTTCCTGCCTGCCCTGACTGTTTGACATTCCTCCTTTTCCCAACTGCACCAGTCTCAAACTGATCTCTTTTATCACTATCTCCCTGGGTCCCACCCCAAATCCCACCACCAAGCCCCCAAACCCCGCCCTCCCCCAACCCCCTTACTAGTTTAAATCCTCCCTAGCCAGTCTAGCAAATGTCTCCACCAGTATATTAGTCCCCTTCCGATTCCTTAATGAAATGGTGAGCAGCAGATGTCATATGAAAATGCATTCACTGCCCTTGACCATACATATGATGTAACTAAGCTTCTTATGACTCTGGGAATTGACCGCCCAATCCTGCTTCCCATATGAGGATCAATCTTGATAGCCTCCTCGCCGCTGCAGAATCATGACCAGTCTTCTCCTGCTTACCTCGAAGACTAAAATTTCCAGTATTCCATTCAGGAGCTAATGCAATCTCTCTTATCCCTGATACCCTGATTGTTATTACAAGCAGCAAACCGTAGCTCCCTTCCATTGAGTCCAGCTCCCCCTCTTAGGGGAACTGACTGCCTTTAAAAGAAGTAAGCTGGTTGTGCTAGCCGGCTGCTCAACCCCCTTGTTAGTGTTCAGACAGCCAGCATCATAGGCCCCATTTGAACCAACTTACAGTCTGGTATATGAGGAGGCAGCAATATTTTAGCCCCTCGTATCTGCAGATAAACTTTAGTTATTAAATTTGTGTACAAATAATAAAAATGTGATGTAGATTTTTCTGCTGTCATCTTTTTTAGCAGATGTTCTCAGAATCATGCTTGTTTACCATTCCCAGATGTCACAGGTTTAAGTAACTGTACATCAGAACATTTATGAATGCAATAAAATTGTTAGCTTCTACATGAATATGACATGTACCAAATGGTTGTCTTCATTTCCCCAGTTTTGTTGTATTACGTTGCTCAGTTTTTGCACATAATTTATAGAACTTTGACAATCTTGTACTAACTCTA
Source organism: Rhincodon typus (assembly GCF_021869965.1). NCBI lineage: Eukaryota > Metazoa > Chordata > Chondrichthyes > Orectolobiformes > Rhincodontidae > Rhincodon > Rhincodon typus. The sequence goes on from NC_063339.1 coordinate 63,735,897, forward strand.
TTGCTTTAACTTTCAGAGGTATGTGAAGAATGGTTTGAGGGTTGAGTTCACTTGTATGGTATTTATGAATTTTGCACAGGAAAGCTGTTTTTATTACATTCAACACTTTTAAAAACACAATAAAACTAGTGGTTGCTGCCCTGTCCCTTGCAATGATTAAAGTGGAGGCTCACTTATCACTTCCCATATAGTGAAGTGTAGGGTTCAACCTGACCCACAGAACAGGGTGTGTTGCGCAAACAGACAAACAAAAGAGGATTGGAAATATTAAAGAAGCCCAGGCAAATCCTCCAAGACAATTTAGTTCAAAATGGAGTAAGTGAACACCACAGAATAGATCATTTGATGGCCCACTCCTTTAGAGAATAGTTCAAGGAAGTGAAAAGATGACTGGAAGTAAGTAAAATGTATAAACAAAGAGCAATTTCATTTCGTGTTGCTCACAGCTAGTCTTCAGCTAAAAAGATGGTTTCTAATGTTTGCCATAGCTCCGCAGCTTGTATCTGAAGGCAATCATCCTTTTGTAAGATACAGCAAATTTGCTGAAGCATTTTTTAATTTGTCGAATGCGCCTTAAAAAATAAATACTTGTATTGAAAGGTAAAGGCCTCGCAAATCTAATTATAATTATTACAATGACCTGTCTTGCTTTCCACCATGAAATGTAACTTGTACATAAAACTTAGGCTAGAATCATAATTTGAAGTGGATTTAGCTGCCTGCTGGATCATTTTGTCCTTGTTTAAAATATAAAATGATACACAAATCTGCTTTGCGATACTTAGGGATGTAAAGAGAAAGCAGCCTAGCACACATCACACAGGCAATCAACTGCATTCAAGTGAATGGTGTCAGCAATTGTCTCATCATTTTGGAGATGTTAATGCCACGATCCATACTAGTTTGAAGACCGCCAAGCTCCATGGATTAAATATTGAAGGCAATTAATTAACCTGAATTCCAATTCTGATGTTCACTTTGCTGATAAAAAAATCTTTTTCTCTCATTCAGAGATAGTAGGAACTGCAGATGCTGGAGCATCTGAGATAACAAGGTGTAGAGCTGGATGAACACAGCAGGCCAAGCAGCATCAGAGGAGCCTTAGGCCCGAAACGTCAGCCTTCCTGCTCCTCTGATGCTGCTTGGCCTGCTGTGTTATCTCTGTTTCTCTCATTCTCTACATTTAGCTAAGTGCTTCCAATATGTGCTTATAAAATGGGACTCATTGGGGCAAAGTACCATCCATTTCAAAAGTGTTTGTTTAAAGATTTTGGAAAGATTTTGCGTACTTGATTACTTTTGATCCAATTTGAAGTATTATATAAAGCCATGCCTTATATATTTATTTATCTGGGCTATCATTTTTGATTCTGTCTCAAGGTGATAAATCACATGAATAAGTTCAACAGCTTCAGCCAGGAAAAACTTGGGACCTCTCAATTATTCTATAAGAAACTCTTTTTTTTTCAATATTCATTGTTAGGATGTGGTTATCAACAAGTAAAACCCGCATGGATTGCTCATTCCACATGGAATCTGAGAAAGGTACTATAGTTCTTCTTGAACTTTTTGAAGTCCGAGTAGTGAAGCTATTCCAACCCTCTTGTTTCATTAAATGCCGAAAGAGCTGCGGATGCTGTAAATCAGGAACAAAAACAGAAGTTGCTGGAAAAGCTCAGCAGGTCTGGCAGCATCTGTGAAGAAAAATCAGAGTTAACATTTGGATCACCGGACCTGAAACGTTAACTCTGATTTTTCTTCGAGATGCTGCCAGACCTGCTGAGTTTTTCCAGCAACTTCTGTTTTTGATCCTCTTGTTATGTTGGTAGTTCTAAGAGCATTACCTCGTGAAGATGAAATAATAGCAAGCAAGCCTTGGTGAGTTGCTGCAGTACAAATGTTACATGCTACCACTGTAATGCTGGTGCATAATATTATGCAGATTTGCAGTCAGAGTTTTATTTGTATGAGTGGTTCAAAGTATATGTGAAATGTTCTATTATGCATACCATAATGTGGCATCTATTATCAGTAAATTGTTTTCCCACTCCCCCTTCCAAGTCACTACCTTCCTTTCATTTGAAAGGACTATATTTCAAGAAAATATGTATTTGAAAGTATTCTGTTATCACTGCCTGTGATTGTTATTTAATTATTACTGGGATTAGAATTGACAGAGACTATGGGAAGCTGGATTATTGGTCAACATTTCCTTCTATTGAACATTGTTGTCTAAGTATATACAGGGCAGGACTTTACATGAGGTTTCAACATAAAATCATGTAGTAGTTTTGGTAGTCAGGTTGCACTGCCGATAGTATAGACAATCTTATTTATTCATTACTATAAACCCTTCACATTACATTGCTCCCCCATGTCTCTGAACCCACTCCGTACATTATTTACGTTACCCTATAGGAATAATCATCATGGGGAAAGGGGACTCCTATCATCAGCTTTGGATAAGTCAATTCCAGCAAATGCATTCTAAAAGGAGCTTCATACTTTGTTACTTGCTCAAAGTACCTGGAAAAGATTCTCTACATATCCACATGTCTTTGAATGGCATAAAAAATTCACACACTGAATACGCAACTTCAGTTGCTATTGCACACATTTCTATTATCTCTAGGTTTTAATGAGATCACTTTACTGCAGATCAGTTCCAGTTTACCTTGTCCAAGGTCTCTGACATCCCATAACTCTGGTCACTTCGTATTTCCTTTCTTTTGTGTTCTTCCAATTCGTCCACTGTATCATGAAACATGACTAAACTGCAATTTCAGGGCCCATTAATTTCTTGTCCATGATTAGGTAAAAAGAGTGCTGCACGTCTTTTGCCATAAAACTCTTTCAACAATACTGAAATTGAAATGGAAATTCAGCTTTTAACAATGTGATTAAGCTTGGAAAAATAGGATGATTTGAAGTTCAATTCTCTTGTGCCATCAAGCTCTACAGCAATTCATCTTGTCAGCTTGTCTTCTCTGGCAATCTTCAGCAAAACATATCTGCATTTCATCCGTGACATTCACAGATTGTCACACGCTCACATAAATTTCATCAAGAGAAATAAAGTTATGCTGAGAGTTCATAAAGATGTCACTCTTATCCCAATCAGGCCAGCTATTTCTGACAATCAGCGCACAATACAGCTGCTACCATTAGCTTCTCTCACAGGAAGTTAAAAATTCATGCCAGGTGCAAGAAAGAAGAAAGAAAAAGGAACAGGACTAGGCTGTTTGACAACTCGAGCCTGCTTCACCAAGTTGGTGATCTAGGTAGCACCTTTTTATTTAACTACTAAATGCCACTAACTGCTGTAGGTTTTAGCTGTGGATTTAAAACTGCAATCTCTGAAATAAAAAATAAATTAAAAAATCCACCTTTTGTAAAATAATTAGAAAATGCAATTGAACAATTTGTCCTAAGAACCTTTTGGATGTTGAAAGTATTTCATTTTTGTGAGTTCTTATTAGCCTTGTGCTTACGGGAAATTTCCTCTGTACAAACAGCAGCTGTCTTCAGGGAATGTCAACTCCAGAAAGTAAGAAAAAATGTTAATTTTTCCAAGAAAACGTGGAGATGTTCATAAATGTGGGAGGCAAGAACGAATATTTTCATACTTTACAATTGACTTATTTTCCAGAATTGTTTCCAATTGAACATTACATCCCTCAACAATATGATGGTATATTCCTCTAGCGGGAAAACCTACGCAAATATTAAGATGCAAATGTAACCAAGAAACCTAAGCCTCAGTTGTGGATTCACACATTGTAATATTAACACCACACAAAGGCCAGGCAATGACCATCTCCAATAAGAGACAATCAAACCACCACCCATTCAATGGTGTTACCATCACTGAATCTCCCACTATCAACATCCTGGGGGTTACCATTGACCAGAAACTCAACTGGACTCACCATATAAACACAATGGCTACAAGAGCAGGTCAGAACAAGGAATACCATGGCGAGTAACTCAACTGCTGACTCCTCAAGTACTGTCCATCACCCACAAGGCACAAGTTAGGAGTGTGATGGTATAATCCACACTTTCCTAGATGAGCACAGCTTCTGCAACACTCAAGAAGTTTGACACCATTAAGGATAAAGCAGCCCGCTAGATTGGCACCACATCCACAAGCATCCACTCAGCAGAGTGTGTACCATCAATAAGATGTACTGCAAAAATTCACTATAGATCCTTAGACAGCACCTTCCAAACCTAAAACCATTTCCACCTAGAAGCACAAGGGCAGCAGGTAAATGGGAACAATACTACCTGTAAGTTCCCCTCCAAGTCATTCACCATCCTGACTGGAAAATACATCACCATTCCTCTATTGTCACTGGATTAAAACCCTGGAATTTCCTCCATGAGGGCATTGTGGGTCAACCTACAGCATCTGGACAACAGCAGTTCAAGAAGGCACCACATTCTCAAGGGCAACTAGGGATGGATAGAAGAAGGCACCACCTTCTCAAGGGCAGCTAGGGACGGATAG
>NC_063339.1:63740419-63778555 GCF_021869965.1 Rhincodon typus
CAAGGGCAACTAGGGACGGATAGAAGAAGGCACCACCTTCTCAAGGGAAACTAGGGACGGATACTAATTGCCAGCCAAATAGCCTTGTCTACACCACACAAGTGAATATATTTTTTAAAAAAGCTGTGGGCACTCCAACATGTTTCATAAAATTTGCGCTCACGTTTTGCTCCATGCACCACACAAATGTCAGGCTGTCACAGTCTAAGATAGAATAAGACCCAACTATGTACCTAAGTGCCTTGGGAGTTTAGCCAAAGATCAGATAAAATCTTGAAAAAAGCATTTCTTCCACTCAATACTATGAATTTAACTCCAAACAAAGAACAAAATATTTTTCATATATATAACATCTTTCATGACGTTGCAAAAATCCCAAAGCATCTTTATAGCTAACTAACATACTTTTGAATTGCAGTCATTATTGATGGAAACACGGCATCCAATTTATACACAGCAAAGTTCCACAAACAGCAATGTGATAATTAACAAATTATCTTTTTTGTGGTATTAGTTGAAGGAAGAATATTAGGTAGATGAATATTAGGAAGAAGCTCCCAAATGTTTTTGAATTAGTCTCATGGAATTGAATGTTTTGCATCCATGTTAGATTACAGAGGGAGCTCAACTGAAGGACTGAAGCAAGGCATAGATCTACAAAGCAGCTTCCAAGACAGCTTGGAACTTTTTTTTATCGATTTTCACTTCATCAATTTCGTTTGCCTATGACTTATCTATAGAGCATGATAACTTGTGAAGGGAAACCTCATGGCCATTGTAACCCAATGAGCCCAATCTACTTTTAAGCAGAGTATGCTTGTTAGATTAAAAATCGGAACTGTTTCTGGATTTACAGAAAATTACACAAGATCATCAAAGTCTGAAAGAATGCAAGAAGTATTTACAAAGATTTTACAGAGACTGAAGGGTTTGAGCTATGGGGAGATGCTGAATAGGATGGGGCTATTTTCCCTGGAGCTTAGGAGGCTGAGGGGTGATCTTATAAAGGCTTATAAAATCATGAGAGGCCTAGATCAGGTGAATAGCCAAGGTGTTTCCCCAGGCTAGGGGAATCCAAACTAGACGGCATAGGTTTCAGGTGAGAGGGGAAAGGTTTATAAAAGCCATGTGAGGCAAATTTCTTACACAGAGGGTCATTTACATGTGGAATGAGCTTGCTGAGGAAATGGTGGATGCGGGCACAGTTACAATGTTTAAAATACATTTAGATAAGTACAAGGACAGAAAGGTTTGGAGGGATATGGGCCAGGAGCAGGGAGATGGGATTAGTTTAGTTAGGGATTATGTTCTGCATGGACTGGTTGGACCAAAGGATCTGTTACCGTGCTGTATGACTCTATAACTCTATGAAACCTGGAAAATGCTCGGAAGACTGAACAAGTCAGTCAATTTCTGTAAAGATGAAAACAAATGCTTTAGTCACTATCGAGGCTTGTTCTTAGAAATTTGGTCATTGGAGGAGTTCTGTGGATCAATACTGAAATAAATATTCATTCTTCAAAAAGGGGTAGAGTACCTTGGGAAACACAACTGGCTGTAAATAGGGAAGGGAAAGTTAATAATCTTCTCAAATTGTGCCTATTTATTAACAATGCAGAGGTAAAAAAGAAAGTTGGAAACTAGTAATACTTAGGAATGAATGCACCGATCATGCTGTTCCCCAGTTTGAAGTATACACGACAAATTGGACCAGTATGTCTTATTCACCACATTTACAGCTTTTTTCCTTCTAGTAATTGAAAAAGTACTATGTATGACATAATACACTACCATGTTTTTGTAAAGAACTTTTTAATTAGACATCCTTAGCTTGGAATTCCTTCAATCTCATTTCACGGTAGATGAACCTGTAAAGTGGGACTTTTACCCACTTTTAACCTCAGGTCATGAATCCTGAGTCATACGTGAATGACAGGTGCATTCACATACAGAGAGTGGAGATGATATGTATTTAACTGTCATAACTGGGGTGGATCTTTACAGCTAGGTATATGAGACAATTACGAATAAAGTATTGCTCCTGGTGTGCTGTATTCTAAAGTTTACTACAACTGTAACTTCTACTGTCTAGAAACCAATTGGGCCAGATTGTCGGGCGAGTGCCAATCTCATGCAGCTTGCCATTCCAGCCATTTATTTTTACACAAAGAAGAGGGATACACATGTCTAAGAACAGTCTCCAGTCTCCCTCAGTAATACTTCCATATTGACAGTTTTTTTTCTTTGACTGTTCAAAGATAAGTATATAAGGGCTTTGAAGGGCTTTTGTAGCACAACGGTGATATCCCTGTGGCATCAAACTTGGGGTTGGGGATTGAGGGGTAGTGGCGTAGTTGAAGGTGTGTGAGGTAAGAATGGGGTCAGTTTAATAATTATTCAGGAGTTAGACTATGTACTTAATAGTTTAGATTCAATAGTCCAACTTTTCCTGAGTAATTCTTTTATTCAGAACCGTCTGAAGTCTTTGATCTTTATGGACACTTCTGGAGGGTTCCATATGTAGAAGGAATTCCCAAAGGAAAGTTCAGTCTCTTTCGGAGTCTGCTAAGATGGAGATTCCACAGAATCATCAAGCATATCTCTCATCTCCACTTGCATAATGATTCTTGCCAGTGGAAAATCTGAATCATTGTTCGGAAATTTCAGAAAGACCCAAATAATTCTCAGACTCACTAGTCAACTCTTCAGGCTGTGTTTTGTTACTGGAAGAATGGAAAATACAATATTTGGTTAACTAAAACATTTTTCTTACTGCTTTATAATATTTATTTCTATGCTATTTTCCAGTTTGTGCATTTGTGGTCAGACACTTTAATGTCATTCTACAATGTAGAAGGTTTTGAAATCTAGGAATAATTTGGTCCCAAGAATTTCAGAGACCACAGTGTCTAATGTTTAATAATACATATTTTAAATGTGATGACATTTTTCTGCCTAAAATCCAATCAGGATCCCCTTATTTCTTCAGATTTAAAACAGAAACAAAATGTAAGTGGATAAATGGATCAGCTGGCAAAGTATGGAATAATACAGCCAGAAAGATCTCACGTTCAGTCATTGCAGGGTTAGAGTTAGTAGATATCAGCCAAGCCGAAAGCACGAGAGCAATATTTGACTATAGCATTCCCCAGACAAGAGATGGGAAAAATTGTCGGCTTCCTGCCCAATTATCCTTCAGTGACAATTACCAGAAATATGCACAAGATCATATCAGTTCAGGACAAGATCAGGCCCCGTTATCATGGTGAATTCAAACCCTTCAACCTGCACAGTAGGAGCTCACAGATAAAGTATAATCTCTTAACAGAGATACTAGATAGTTGGTGGCAGCTACGGGAACCCCCTGATTCTGCAAAGCCTGTATACCATCTACAAAGCACAAGTCAAGAGTGTGAAGGAATTCGCTCTACCTGCCTGGATGAGTGCAGCTCCAACAATACTCAAGAAGCTTACCCTCCATGGGCAATGCTAAGAGCTCCATCCACCACTTTAAACGCACAAATGCCCTTCACCTCCAAAGACATGACAACATCTATAAGACACACTGCTGCAATCACCAAATCCCCTTTGACAGCATCTTCAAACCTTCAGTCTCAACAACCTAGAAAGATAAAGCAAAAGATGCATGAGAACACCACCAACTCCAAGGTTCCCTCCAAGCCACGCAGCATCCTGACTTGGAATTAATTACCATTATATGACTCTAACTGTGTCAAAATCCTGAAATGCCCTCCCTAATAGTTCTGTTGGTGTACAATGAGGCTTACAAAGTCATCATTGTCTCTTTAAATACCAACCCGCCTCCTTCATTGTCCATCCACTTCCCCCTTCAGTTAAAGCTCAGAATTTATGGATTAGAGGCAGGTTGGGAATCATATCTTCATGCAAACATTTTATTTAAGTTAAATGCCCCCCGCAACCTATTTTTGACTGGTAGAAAGCCAAGTATCAACTCAAATTTAAAAGATAGATTCCAAACTTAGAGAGCTGAAGCCCCTTTGAACATCTCTGTCATATTTTCTGGTTTCTTTGGAAAAGGATTAAATATTTTTACATAGGTTTTAATAGAACTCAAACAGACAAGCAAGCCAGCACAATCTTGCATAAAGTAGTTTAATGAGATTAGTTTTCACGAACTGAAATAACAGAAAACTGTCTGATTACAATAAGACTGTGAATGACCCTTTTAATGCTCAACAAGTAGTTAAATAATCCCTTTTACCTGTATCAATGACAATAAATTGAAGAATACAACTTTGGAATGTACAGATAAATAGAATCACTCAACAATATTAATTAAAAAAAGCACTGATATATTCATAAATTCTCGTACAGAAAATGAATTTCAAAATGACACCAAGATAGCAGTTAACATCAAGACAGATTAATTCAATTTGAAATGCAGTATCTACAAAAAGAACATTGCATTACTGCTAATCCCCTGTCTTGTGTACTTGTTTCAGAGGTGTATGCAGTAAAATTTGAAACCTTTTTAACTTTTGGTGTCAAATACATATATCTATCTAAGTCGACTTTGGACAATTTTCAGTCCAGAGTTATGAGTTTGAGTAAACCACACTTTATTTTTTTGTTATAAAACTACTGTCAAGGGTGCATCCTGCCAATGGGCAGTATGATCCCACAAGAAAGTAAAAATTCCACTTCGGTTTTTGTGTTTGTAACAATGTCAACATGCGTAAAACTATTCTGCCTTGTTAACATTATGATGCTAATCTCTAAAAGATTTATTAACGATTAAATCAGCAGCTCAGATTTACTGCAAATTAGTAACTTACAAAGGATGACAAAAAGTGGAACTAACACAACTTCAACTTATGGAATATGATTCTGAAAGTGATAAATGCGTGGCATGCTTCAGAAAGCAGGTTTCAAGAAACACTGTGTTTTTATTTTATTCCACCTCTCCATCCAATTAACTGGTAAAATGCAAAATGTGTGTTTATTTATTGCTAATTTCAATGATCATTTTAGATAGGGGCATGACTCAATGTAACCATTCAAAGAGACACTGCTTCCACTTATCAACCAGTCTTGCACTTCAGTTTATTCATTTTTCCTTTACAAAAAGAAGCATTGTAACATAATGTGTAGCTGCTAGTTACTGCTGCTCAGTGACTTATAAAAAGCAAATTAAAGTTAAACCAACTGAACCATTACTTTGTACAAGATAAATCAAAAAATTCAGTCATAGCTCCACTAACAAACATAACTGAAAAATTAATTTACAAACTGTACATAGAATTGCATTTATTAAAAATAAAATTAATCTTCTGAATTGTTGATTATACACAAGCTAACAATAAACTAGTGCCTGTCTGCTTGCCATTAATATTGATTGTAAATTATTAATATTTAAATTATGGATTGTCAAGAACCTTTCAAATTACCTGCTTAACTCCAACTTTAAGATGTGACCAAGGCCTTTGCAGGAAATATGTATCAGGAAAGATTTGCATTTGCATAGTGCCTTTCACTACTTCAGAACATCCCAAAGCGTTAGTTTTGTAGAAGTTGTAGCTGTTTTAGTGCAATTTTAATGGAACTGAGACTACAATGTGAAGATTTTTCCTGTCATTTCCACAATATCATCTATTCAAAGATGTTTCTCCCTCCACTTCTCTTGATCATATAATTTTCTCAAGCCAAGTGAACAATCATTGGTAGACAAATAGGAGGCTGGAAGAACATAGCAAGCCAACCAGCATCTGAAGGAAAGGAGCAGTCAATGTTTTGGGTATTACCCTTCTTCAGGACTGGATGTGGGGGCAGGGGAAGCTGTCGATAAAAGGAAGTGAGGGGTGGAAGTGGAATGGTGGTGATAGGTTGACACTGGTAGTAGGTATGAGTTGGATGGTCAATGTGAGGAATGAATCCAGTTAGTGGCTGGAAGGGAGGTCAGAATGTGGAATGGAAGGGAGGAAGTGGGGCTGGGAAGGGAGCCGGGGGATGGGTGTGAAGGTTATTTGAAACTCAACATGAGTCATTTGGGCTGTAGGGTGCCCATGCAGATAAGGTGTTGTTGTTCAAATTTGTGTTTTGGAAGTTCTAGTCCAGGATTCTCTCAAGGTAAACTTGCAGGTTGAGTCAGTAGTCAGGAAGGCAAATGCAATGTTGGCATTTATTTTGAGAGGACTTGAATATAAAAGCAGAGTTGTACTACTGAGGCTTTATAAGGCCCTGGTCAGGCCATCTGGAGTACTGTGTACAGTTTTGGGCCCCATATCTCAGGAAGGATGTACTGGCCCTGGAGCAGGTTCAGAGGTAGTTCACGAGAATGGTCCCAGGAATGAGAAGCTTAACATATGAGGAACGTTTGAGGACTCTGGGACTCATTGGAGTTTAGAAGGATGAGGGGGATCTAATTGAGACTTACAGAATACTGAATGGCCTGGACAGAGTGGATGTTGGGAAGATGCTTCCATTGGTAGGAGAGACTAGGAGCCGAGGGCACAGCCTTAGAGTAAAGGGAAGACCTTTTAGAACAGATAAGGAGAAACTACTTCAGCCAGAGAGTTGTGAATCTATGGAATTCACTGCCACAGAAGGCTGTGGGGGCCAGGTCATGAGTATATTTAAGATGAGATAGATAGGTTCTTGATTATCAATGGTTACGGGGAGAAAGCGGGAGAATGGGGTTGAGGAACTTATCAGCCATGATTGAATGGCGGAGCAGACTCGATGGGCTGAATGGCCTAATTTCAGCTCCTATGTCTTATAATCTTATGGTCTTATGGAGTCGCTGCGACACTGGAGGAGGCCGAGGATGGACATGTCAGAGGGGAAGTGGGGAGGGTAGTTAAAATGGGCGGTGACTGGGAGGTTAGTTTGGCTGTAACGGGGCAGGCCAAGATGCTCGGTGAAATGGTCACCTAATCTACATTTGGTCTCACTGACGTGAAGAAGACCACATCAGGAGCACCGGATGCAATAGACTAGGTTGGCGGAGATGTAGGTGAAACTCTGTCTCACTTGGAAGGACTATTTGGTGCCCTGAGTGGAGGTGAGCAAGGTGGTGTGTGCGCCCAGCACTCATGGGCCTAGTTATGCCTGACTGTTTGTTGGTTATGTCGAGCAGTCCGTCTTCAGTATGTACACCGGTACTATTCCCCAAATCTTCCACCATTACATTGATGGCTGCATCGTTGCTGCATCCTGCACCCAGGGTGAACTGGACCAGTTCATCGCCTTCACTAATAATTTCCACCCCACCCTCAAATTAACTTGGTCTGTCTCAGACACTTCCCTCCCCTTTCTTGACCTCTCCATTGATATTTCTGGTGACAGTTTATGCACTGACATTTCCTATAAACCCACAGACTCCCATAGCTACCTATACTACACCTCCTCCCACCCTGTATCCTGCAAAACCTCATTCAGTTTTCACAATTCTGCCAGCTCTGTTGCATCTGCTCTGATGAAGAGACGTTCCACTCCCAAGCATCCTGGATATTCGCCTTTTTCAAACAACGCTCTTTTCCCCTCCCTCTGTAATCCAGACAGCCCTTCACCGCACCTCCTCCATTCCTGCTCCACAGCTCTTAACCACCACCCCCCCCGTCCAAACATAATAAAGATAAGGTCCCTCTTGTCCTCACTTTCCACTCCACCAGCCTCCGCATCCAACGTATCATCCTCAAACACTTCCACCAACTCCAATCAGACCCCACGACCCGGAACAGCTTCCATTCACCATCTCTCTCTGCCTTCTGCAAGGACCATTCCCTTCACCACTTCTTAGTTCGTGCAACACTCCCCACCAACACTCCAACCCGCCCGGTACCTTCCCCTATAACCGTAAAAGATGCAACACCTTTTCGCCTCCATCCAGGGCCCTAAACAGCTCTTCCAAGTGAGACAGAGTTTCACCTGCATCTCCTCCAACCTAGTCTATTGCATCCGGTGCTCCCAATGTGGTCTTCTGTACGTTAGTGAGACTAAACGTAGATTAGGTGGCTGGTTTGCCACCTCATATCTTAGCCAGGCCTGTAACGGCCAACCTAACCTCCCGGTCACTGAAAATTTCAACACGCCGCCCCACTCCCCCTCCAACATGTCCATTCTCGGCCTCCTCCAGTGTCACAGCGATTCAGAATGCAAACTACAACACGTTATCTTCCACCTGGGCATCATACAGCCCAAAGGATTCAACATTGAAGTCTCCAATTTCAAATGAGCTTCCCTCCCGTACCCCGGATCCCTTTCCAGCCCCACTTCCTCCTTTCCGTTCCACATTCTGACCCTCCCTTGCAGCCACCAACCAGATTCATCCCTCCCATTGACTAACCAGCTCGTACCTACTACCAGTGTCCACCTATCACCACCATTACACTTCTAAGCCTTTCCCCTGCTGTTTATCTGCAGCTCCCCCTACTCCCACATCCAGTTCTGAAGAAGGCTTATACCCAAAACGTGACTGCTGCGTTCCTCCAGATACTGCTTGGCTTGCTGTGTTCTTCTAGCCTCCTGTTCGTCTACCTTGGATTGCAGCATCTGCAGTTTTATTTGTCTCCAAACAATCATTGGATATGATTTACAGTATGTGGTCTGATGTCTATCCTGGAACCACTCCAACATTTTTGCCAAAAGACTGTATTTCTTCGACACTCAGCTGACGTTACATTGAAGTTATTTACTGAGAATGAAATAAATGTTGCTGAATCGTATTTGAGAATGCTATATCGAGGACAGTGGGCTATCACAGTTGCTTTGCTCACCTTAGATCTCAAATGTGTGACAAAGTGTAGAGATGCTATTCGTAAAAGAACAATGAAAGTGATGGGCCTGATTTTCCTGGAATCTGGCAGCATGCAGCATGACCTTTACTGTAGTTAGAAATGGATGTTAATTTTTTGATAGTGCAAGATGATAGCGGTACAATGAGCGCAATAGAGCAGCTGGGACATTTTGGTCAACAAAAATCTAACTGTAAACCTCCTCAACCAAAGAGATTAATTGATTTGGTCATAAATAAAGGAAGATTGAGAAGGAGAGTAACTCATGCAAATTCAAAATCTAATCTAGCACAGAAAGAGAAATTCAGAGAGGGATGGAAAGATTTGAGTAAGAGAGATAAAGGGGTCACAGAGAAAAAGACAATAAAAATATATTTTAACTACCAAATTTGCATGACACATGACTCTCTGGCCACAAGAGGTTTTTGATAATTTATTACAATTATCACATCATTAGTGGGTACGCATGTTGATAACTAATCATTTTAACTTTCTGCAGCATTATTAATGGACCAATATTGTGCACCTACATCAATTAGGTAAACATCATCGAGAGGTTAAGTATGGGATGCTGTTTATGTACAGCTAGTGGCAGGATGATACTATTAATCCAGCAATTTGTAGCAGTGATTCACAATTCACAAGATATTATTTGCTTGTTACACTTTGCTGGGTGATTTGCACGTTACAACTCTGTGTCATTCACATGCCATTATTTTTACAACAAAACCGATCCTGACAGCTGAATACTATCAAAATCTGCAAAACCAGGTAATTTTATTCTCAGTTATTTGCCAAGAATCTCTTCAAAAACAGATGTATTGCGCTCACCCTAGTTGAAATGTCATTTCTAAAATGTAATATATACTTTTTCAAGTTGTTTGGCAGAACTTCAATTTCATACAAAGTAAGTTGAAATTCATTTACTTTATACAGTTCTCCTGCAGAAAATCCAACAATAAAATACCTCTTAATGACTGAAATGACAAAGGATGAGATCTGGCAATTGGCTCAATGGCTGGAGGAAAATTAATTAGCCTTGATATTAACAGTGGGGGTGAATGAGGGATTTGGTAAGAAGGGTGCAGGGGATCTGGTACTGGGTAGAGTACCAAGCAAATGCAAGGGACATATAGATACTGCTGATTTTAATCATGAGGCCACATTTCACACCAGATCCTCACGTAACTACAACTAGTTTGAGCACCCAGCTGTCATGCAAAGTAAGTCAGCTGCAACATCCAGTGACCCATGTGCTACAGTCTTCTGAAATAAGTATAAGGAAGCAAGGAACTCTGGTCTGCTTTGGGGCTTCTAAGTCCATGTGATTTAAGAACAGAAGTAGGCCATTTGGCCCATTCAGTCCACTCTGCCATTCAATAAGATCATGGTTGATCGACAATTCTCAACTCCACTTTCCTGTTCTTTTTCCCATATCTTTCATTCCCTTACTCATTAGCAGTCTATTTCAGGCTTGAATATATTTAAAGACCAAACCTTGACAGCTCTCCGTGATAAAGAATTCCTTCTCATCTCTGTTTTAAATGTGCATAGCCTAACTCTGATATTCTGCCCTCTGGTCCTAAACTCATCCACAAGGGAAACAATCTCCCCATATCTACCCTGTCAAACCTCCTAAGAATCTTGTACGTTTCAATTCTTACAGACTTCAATAATATCTCCTCCCATTCTTCTAAACTCCAATGAATACAAGCCCAGCCTACTCAACTTCTCCTCGTAAGAAAGTTATTCCACATTGTGAACCTTTCCTGGACTGCCTTCAATGCTACTGTCTCATTCCTCAGATAAGGGGACCAAAACTGCCCTCGGTATTCCAGCTGTGGTTTTACTAATGCTGTATAGTTTTAGCAAAACGTCTCTACTTTTATAATCCATTCCCTTTTGAAATGAAAATAAACTTTGCATTTTCCCCCGCCAGTATCTACTGAACTTGAATGGGAGGTTATTGTGATTCATGCACTAGAACACCCAAATCCCTTTGTGCTCCAGCTTTCCCCAGTGAAATAACAATCAGATTTTATAAAAGAGCTGCCACAGTGCATAACTTCACATTCTCCCATATTATGTTCCATGTGTCAAGTTTTTGCCCCCTCATCGAACTGTTTATGTACCTCTGTAGACTCTTTGTGTCATCCTCACTATTTGCCTACCCATGTATTTTTTGTGTCATTTGTAGACTTGACTATAGTACATTCACTTCTGTCATCCAAGTCATTCATATGTGTCTACAGCACTGATCTCTATGGCATCCACTAGTTACAGATTGCCATCCTGAAAATGACCCCTGAGGAGGCCTCTTGTCAAGATGTGGAGCAAGGAGCACTTCTGCGCCTCCTGACATGCAAGGAGCTCAGGAACAGGAAATACATAGCAGAGTTGATTGGAAACTTAATTGGGGCCAAAGTTGTTCCATTCATCTTTGTTTGTCTATGTGATAGAGGTTGTGGATTTAGGAGGTGTTGTAAATGGACAAATAATTCACTTTTCATGTATTCATATGTGTATTACACTGCAATGCAATAATCTGTATGCTGCATTAAAGATTTTCATGTGGTTCCAAAACCTATAAGTTTTGTCATGTTTGCTTGAATGGGAGCTAATGCTACACTGAGACCACTTCTTCAGCACAAGAAGGACTCAGAAGGCTGGGTCATACACACACACCTAGCAGCAGGGCAGGGAGAGACCAGAAAAAAAAACAGAGGAAATAAGGTTGCAAAGTTAATAGTGTTTAAAGTGTTGCCAAGCTGCTGCCTCAGAGGAGGGCAACACAAGCCCAAAAGTTACTTGGTGCAGGTCACTGGAGGTCAAAGACAGTTGTTCAGCAACTGAAGCTGCAGACACCCTCAGGCAAAATACACTCAACCGAAGATCCAAACATTCCCATCAGTGGACATTCTCAAATAACATTTTGCGTTCCAAGTTTTAATGTGAAAAATGCCTTTGCAACTTGCTCCAAACCTCAGGGCTGAGTCCAAACAGTGAAACTAAACATAATTGCAACTAAATATGTCAGAGAGACAGAGTGAGATAAAGAATTGACTGCTTCTTCAAAATTAAGTGGTGTATTGCACAATCCCAAACTCCTATCGTAAATAAGGTTGAGAAGTTCAAAATAGTGTCCTGGTTTCATGAATGCTCTCGGTTCAAGGTTGATAAGGATGACTGGAGATAATCTAACAACTGACCAGCAGATTAGACCTCACAGGATGACAGTGGAATTTTTTTTATAAGCCAGTAACTTTAAAACTGTGACCAAGGGGCACTGCTGGTATTTGCTCAAGGAAAGATAACTTGAGCACAGCAAGCTAGCTGAATTATCCAGTCTTCCTCCAGTATAACAGAACACTTCAATTCGGTTTTGCCTAGAAAAATAGGTTTGGAAGAGACTAGTAAAATAAAATTGAATGGCATTTATCAGAGGATACAGGATAACGAGAGAATTTGTTATATTTTATAAGTTATATAATAGAACTGCCAAATTTAGAATTAGTACATTTCAGTAAATTTTATTTCTTCTAATTATCAAGACAGCTTGCACAGGTACAGGGAAAAGAGTTGTGATAATATAAACTCGTTCTTAGTTAATTTAAAGCTTTGCTGCATATAACAAGTGAATTTGTGTCAGTGCTCTCCAGTTCATTTGAAGATGTTTGGAGTTTCCTCCTGAAGAATCCCAATAGAAATTCATCCCAAATTGACTAGAACATTGTTTCCACTACTGTATTTTTATGAAGTGCCAGAATTTTATGAATATGATGGTGGCTTAGTGATAATGTTACCAGTAATGTAGAGTCTCAAACTAATACTCTGGGAACAGGGGTCCAAAATTTGAATCAAAAGCTTGTCTTACCACTGCTACCATGGATCATTATTATCATTGGTGGTCATTACAAAATACATTTTATTCATTAATGCCCCTTATCGAAAGAAATCTACAGTCCTTACCATAGAACAGTCATATGACTCCTGATCTACAGAAATCTTTACTATCCTCTGAAATAACCAAGAAAGACAATTCAAAGGCAACAATGAACACAACTCATGAAAGAGCTGAAAAAGATGTAATATTTTCATCTCTATCATTGTCTATGACTCCACTCTAAAGAGACACAAATAGCAATTGCAACATTTATTTTCATTGCTTAAAGACTTGAGGAAAATTGGGAAGCTTTCTCCTGCGTAAGTTCAACAAAACAAAACAAAAAAGGAAATAAAATTAACATGTTTTCGACCACAAGATATATATAAATAGGTAAAACAAAAAAAAAATGCAGTGTCATTATTCATCGAGCTCATCCTGTCAAAGGCATTTACACTTGTAGCCTTAAGCAACACAATAATATCTGATTAATTATTAGATGTATAGAACTGGGAGTTGTATTAACATTTGTCTGTGAAGGAGAGTAATATTTCATCCAAATGATCAATCTCCATGTTACAACATGAGTAGAGGTACTAATAAGTGAGGTAATTATGGGAAGATCACAGCTGAATCCAGCTTCAGAGCAATGGGATGTGTTGGCATTGAGTTAGCATCACAGGATATGCTCTAGTGACACATATTCAAATCCCACCAAAGCACTTGAGGAATTTAAATTCAATTAACAAAATTTGGAATTAAAACCAAGACAGCTACAAAGTTATCCTTGTTGTAAAGTTCCATCTGCTTCAGCACTATATTCTTGGGAAGGAAATCTGCCATACTGATCTGGTATGTCTTCACATTCTTTCAAATACAAAGTAGTGTGGTTTGCTCTTAACTGCTCTTTAAAAAGCTGAGAAAGTCATACAGTTTAAGAGCAGTTAAAGATGGGAAACAATAATATCTACAATTCACAAAAGTATAAAAAAGTCACACAACCAAGTAGGGGCTCTTTAACTTAAGGTGTTGATGCTATCTCTCCTTCAGAGCTAGCTACGCAATTCCATTCCCCTGATTTTTTCGCCCATTACTCTGCAATCTTTTCAAGTGTATTACTAATTCCCACTGTTGAATGTGCTTCCCACAAGCTTTGAGGCAATCAAAGCCATAGCAATCTTGACTTCCTCTAACGTTCACATAAATGACTGGACTATCATCAGGGAACGATAGTCATGTACAAAATTTGCTCCCCTTACCCAAGGACACTGAGAACAATTGTAGAAACTCTGCTATTCTGCACAGAACAATTCATTGTATGCCAGAGATCAAACACCGATTTGTTCCTGGTCTTTTCAACTAATTTGAGTAGCCCTGAATCATTAAACAACAGAGGGTCAATGAAAAGCTTTTGAAATATGTTTCAACCTGTGATATTTAATGCAGCAGCCTCTTTGGGTGGCGTGGAATCACAGGTGGTGGAACACCTGCCTTAAGTGTGAGTAGGTGCATTCCAGTACAGGTTCCCTCTTTTACCTCAGGCATTTTGTTTGAACTTTTGCAAATGTTATCATGTTACCCCTTCTCTTTTTACCTGTTAACAATTTCAGTTTATGTGAAATACATAAGGTTACATTATGAAACACAGATGAAAACTTTGATTAGAGCAACCAACGGCCTTAAGTCCATGGATTCCATTGTTTAATGTAAAAATTCCAACAGTCAGAGTTTACTTATCCCATTGGAGTGTGTTCTCTTGCTCTCAATTTTGAAAATGCATGTAATGCGATGCTGAAAAGTATTGTGTCTGGTTGAATGTGTCACAGATTTTTGTGGGTCCAAAAAATAACTTGTTGAATCCCTGAGGGAGGCAGGGCAGGTAGATAAGATGGTTAAGAAGGCATATTGGATACTTGCCTTTATTAGACAAGATATAGACTACAATTGTAAGGAGGTTATGCAGGAGAAAGCTTTTGGGTTTCGGTTTAGGTTCTTACATTTTAAGAAGTCTTAACTGACTCTCCACGTATAAAACAGTTGCAGCCAAGAAGGGTAGAAGTCTGGAACTGTTAAGTGTAATGAGTTTAGTTGTAAAGTTCCAAGCCACAACAGTTTATTTAAAACTTTGCTTGAGTTATTCAAAGCTGAGAAAGTCTAAGATCAGTTTATGTCAAGACTCAAGAAATTATCAGACTGTTATGATTGGGAAATGAAGCCAGAGTTAAATAAAGCCCTATAGATAGATATAGAAAGGAAATCTCTCCAGTGTGAATACTGTGAAGAAGTTTTGTTGCAATTAATGGGTTTGTATTTTACTGTGTGGTCTAAAACCTTTACATTTATGCTGCATACAGAGAGTTTGGTTTATTCTATTTTGATTTTCAATTCATGTGCATAATAAACTTTTGTTTTATTGATTACACCATAGCTGCTGCACTGCATACTTATGTCTCAGTGAAAGAGCAGCTCATTAAAACCAAAAAAATCAATATGATCTATCAAGCTAGCTTTCAGTCTGAGATCTGACTTGTCCAGTAATAATATTAGCTGGGCTCATAACAGTGACAATATCTTTCAAAAATGTCTTTCATATTTAACTTTGTTTTCATTTTTTTCCTTTTACATAATAAATTTAAGTACTTTTGTTAAAAGTACGTTGGCAGCCTTGTGTGACTACTTTCAATGACAGATCGCCATGGTAATCAAATTGCAAACAAACCTTATAGTCTACAAATCTAGTTTAACTTGAGAATCTGA
The DNA here is from genome assembly GCF_021869965.1 of Rhincodon typus. Lineage (NCBI taxonomy): Eukaryota > Metazoa > Chordata > Chondrichthyes > Orectolobiformes > Rhincodontidae > Rhincodon > Rhincodon typus. The sequence continues at coordinate 63,755,834 of NC_063339.1, forward strand.
CCCAGTATTGCGCTCAGCTGGAATCATAACAATATCTTATCCTTTTTTCTTCCCAAATTAACAATTATTTTACCTTTTTAAGGGTAATCTCTGCAAAGTTGATTTAATTTTCTTTTAGAGCTAGTAGGAACTGCCGATGCTGAAGAATCTGAGATAACACGGTGTAGAGTTGCATGAACGCAGCAGGCCAAGCAGCGTCAGAGGAGCAGGAATTCTGACGTTTCGAGTCTGGACCCTTCTTCAGAACCCGAAACGTCAGCTTTCCTGCTCCTCTGATGCTGCCTGGCCTGCTGTGTTCATCCAGCTCCACACCATGTTATCTTTAATTTTCTTTTAACTGCTGTTCATATATTTGCACTATAACAGTCGACGCTGTATGCGAATAAGCTTCACATCTTTATTGAATATGTATTGTAACATACAATATTATTGTACCACAATTGCAAAATAATTCAATAGTTTTGCTTATTAAAGTAACAAAGGTGGATTTGTATTCTGAAATGGATAGACTGGTACATATATAATTAGCCGTATCAATCATGAGCTAAAACATTTTTTAAAATTTAGATATATATTGACCAGTGGAGTAGTGAAACTTGAGATAGATGGTATTCTCTCCAACTCAGTAGTAACATGGAGCAGATCAGTCATTGATGGTGGCTGAAGATACAGTTTGAGTCCTATATGGTTTAATGAAAATATTATTAAGTGGATTTGATAGATTTATGAATCTGCTCCCTTGTAGAAAGTTAATTTACAAAGGGACTGAATAACAGAATTGTTACTATGAAAAATTATTCCTATCGAAGGGATGGATCTCATACTAAGTAATATTTTGGCAGATCTGAAATTCTGAGAGTTTAAAGGGAATAATTAAGTGAGAGAAATAAAGATTTTGCAAGCGGAACTTCCTGGATTCTTTCCTGCTTTTGCACACATGAAAGATGATTTGCTAATGAAAAATATGAAGTGGTGACAACACTTGGGCATCAGTCACAGGATGTAAAACTCTTGAATGAGCGTTTGAAACATCTGAATGATAAATTTATGGAAGCAAATGTAAACAAGATCGATCTTCAATTAATACAAGTATAACAGTAGTTGAGTGGTTAGTACTACTGCCTCACAGCACCAGGGAGCAGGGTTCGATTCCACCCTTGGGCAACTGTCTGCATAGAGTTTGCACATTCTCCCTGTGTCTGCATGGGGATCCTCTGGGTGCTTCAGTTTCCTCTCACAGTCCAAAGATGTGCAGATTAGGTGGATTGGCCATGCTAAATTTCCCACATTGTCCAGGGATGTGCAGATTAGATGGGTTAGTTATAGGAAATGCAGGGATATGGTAGGGGGCTGTGGCTGGATGAGATGCCCTTCAGAGGAATGGTGTGGACTCAATGGGCCGTTTGGCCTGCTTCCACACTACAGGGATTCTAACTTCCAGTGACAGACTCGTGAGCGTATAAAACCCTGAACAAGAGAAGGGTTTGCTGATGAATCAAAACAGCAACTAATCATGGAACGTAAAAAGTCAGACAGACGAACTGCTGGACTTCTTCTTAAAAACAGCAGTTCAAGTTTTGAACTCTAGTGCATTCTGAAGAACAAGAAAGATGAACTGTGTAAAATCAAAGAATAAATCCAGGCTTTAAATACAACTATGGAGACTTTTAAGGAGCATTCAGTTGCTATGGATGAAAAATTCTATAGTGAACAGAATGTCCGTGTGAAATAGTTAGACTTGTGTAAGCATTCTATACATAACTCTGAAACTAAACCCAGTGAACTGACTGGAACATCTCCTATGCTGAACAACAAACATTTTAAACCAAAATGGAAAATAAAAGAGTAAGCAAATGTTTGGAATAAATTGTGAAAATAAGATGGAAGCAAAATCCAACTTTAATCATTGAGAAGAAAATGAAAATGTGTGTAACGCAGTGGGCATTGCTCCAATAAATGAGAAAAATAGCTGTGTAGAGAGAGAAAAAAATCTCTCAGTGCAGGCTGTTGATCTGAAATGACAAAACCTACATGGAGGAATTGATTGAGGAAGACAATTTTGAAGTTGGCTGCCAATTTGAAATGCATGCATTCCACGGCAAAAGTACAGGACCCAGTCAATACAGTCTGTAATGAACTATTTGTTAGAAGTCCATGGTAAGAACATGCTGTGTTTTCAAAGCATTGAGAGACAAAATGATGGCAATGATGTCAAATTAGCATCATGCATTGCTAATGCTGTGGTCTGCCTGTTCTGCATTCTTCTGCTAACCATTTACTATACATGCCAATACATTCACCAACATGGCATTCTTGCAAACACTGTCTAAAACTTTGAAGACAGTTATGGCCTTTATAAGAAAAAATGAGTTAGATTTGATAGTCAGCTTTCTTTCAATAATGGGCAGTTTCAATATCTAGTATTGATCCAGATACTGATAGCAATGAAGACTATGCTCTACAACAGGTGGCTTTACTGTTGTACGAGAGATCCATAGCTCATAATGCAACCACAGCAAAGCATGTCCGTTCTTATGACCCTCCTTTGGACTTTTCTCTAAATTAAAATAAAAATACCCAAATCAAAACATTAATTCTGTTTCTCCTGCTTCCAATGCTATCAGATTTGCTGGTATTTTCAGTTTTAATTTAGAGGAAAAAAAGTTTGAGTCCAAAGGAGGATCAATATTAGATATTGAAACTGTCCATTAATGAAAGAAAGCTGACTATCAAATCTAACTCATTTTTTTTTTATAAAGGCCATAGTTGTCTTCAAAGTCTTAGAAGTTGAGACATAACAGGTCTTAAGAAAGTTCACACTCAGGGAAAGGTGATGGGGGGAAGGGAAGTTGGCTTGTGATAATGCAGGAGACTAGATTCTCTCGCCCTTGATGCAGCCTGGCCTACTGAGGGTTTTCCAGTGTTTTCTGTTTTTATTGCTACAAAATAAGTTATGCATCAAACATCACGAAATGGTGTCCAATGACAGGCCTTGCACGCTGTACATAGTGCTCCTATCAACCTTATTGATCTCTGTAGAATATGCAAGACCATCCTGTCCACATTTCTAGGAACAGTGAATGTGGAATAACCATACTCAAGAAAGTTGAAAGTCACTTCATTCTAAAACCAAAGCCACTGCTCTTGATACGAAGGGACTAATAAGTAAATAAAGTATTGAAGACACAACAAAAGAGATCAATAATCAATTATAGAAACTCCTCCAATTAATTATCTCCGATATAACCCAAGCTGTAAGATAACACATGTCCACTGATATTGAATGAATTCAAAACTATATATATATATGACATGATCCATGTTGTGAATTACTTCTCTTAAAGACTTCTTTATATAAAAGGGTTACTGTTCCACAATCTGCCCCTCTGAAACAATATAATATGGTTAAATAAATACACAGAAAATGTTACTCTGTGAAGACACTCCATGAACTTAAATTCACTTATTCCACATAGTACAATTTTACAATGTAACCTCAAAATACCGTTCTGAAAACCTTCGCTGTTGAATTTTTGAAGCCCCAGTGCCCAATGCTAGGTTACGAGGATTGTTCCAGGAAAGAAATACAGCCCGGCACAAGCACAGTCTTTCACCACTTAAGCACTTTACCATGGCAATGTTGCTAAATGCAAAACTGCTCTTAATCAACAATACCAGACTTTCTATTCTTAGATAGGACTCAGTCGAAAATACACTGCATTAGGTACAAAAACAAGTAATCACTGCACAATTATGGACATTTGATAGTTCCGTTATTTAATTATCTGTTGATAGCTGGTAATTAAGTCTGGATTCTAAATTGTCGCTTGATTTTGGCACTTTTGCTGAAACAGAACATACATGTATTCTACTCCGCTCTGTCGATGTAATTAAACTTTCTAAAATCAATTAAAGATGCTTTCTAATTTATAACGTACACATTGGTTTACGTCTATTTTTTAGACACAAAATAAGATCTGTGCTCACAAGTCAGATCATGTGCCAGAAACCCTTTTTTACGGGATGAGGACATCACTGGAAGACCAACACTTGTCACCCATCCTGAATTGCCCTTCAACTGAGCAGCAAGTATTTCGGAGAGCAGTTAAGAGTCAAATACACTGTTGTGGGTCTAGAGTCACATCTAGGTCAGAATGGGGAGGGAGCGGTGTGTGCAGATTTCCTTCCTTAAAGTGCATTAGTAAATCAGAAACAAAAACAGAATTTCTCAGAAGATCTGGCAGCATCTGTGGAGAAGAAGCAGAGTTATCGTTTTGGATCACATAGCCCTTCTTCAGAATTGATTGTGAACCAGATTGGTTTTGCAACAAGTGTCATGGTCACCATTCCTGAGGCCAACTTTACATTCCAGGTTTATTAATTGAATTCAAATCCCCACCAGCTACTATGGTAGACCTAGGTTACAAATCCAGTGGCATTAGCACTGCACCATAAACTCCCATGTAACAGATTGGATCTACACAACTGAACCAGAAGTAGTGTTATCCTTGCAATGTACTTATGTGATTTTTGTGCTTGCTTGTTTATTTAATGTATGTTTGGGTACATGTCGGCTTTGTGCAATATTTGACATTGAAAATACAATTTGAAAGAAATGTCAAGTAGACTGCTGACTCACTAGCACCTGTTTTACATTATTGCACAAGGTCAGCATCTACCTCCTTATTTAAACCCAAACCTTTCTACTTGATGAAAACAACAGGAAGTAGTTCTTTTATATGAATCATTCAAACACAGTCTTCTTCAAATGGGTCTCAGCAATTCAAGTGAAACACCAATTTGGCAGTCTGACAGAAGTAAGAGGAGATTTGTTAAAGTTCTCTTTCATAGGTTTATTCATGGAGAGGTTGCAACAAACTGAAAAGGAAGAGAAACGCAGATTTACATTTTACTTAGGAAATGGGTCATGCAATGAAAAGTTCACTTTTAAAGGCTACTTGAACATTCTACTTGGTCAAAGAGGCTCAAGCAGTCATATTGTTTTATAAGCACAATTTATTATTGTATCACCAATGCCTTTGGAATATGGAACAATGATTAAATCACAGAATGGGGCCGGTTGAAAGGTGAAGAGTCTGGACTAGTTACATCTGAGTGTTTTAGACAGGTCCATGTACATTAGGTTGGATGTAAATGAGGTGTGGAAATACATCCGTATTGGCATGAGAATGTTTGGAAGATCTAGAATCCAGAATCAATGCTAAGATGAAATATTTACTCTAACTATTGGCCAAATTTGAAACGTTGTCACATAAAATTTATCCATATTTTAATTAAAGTATAACGTTGAAGTGAAAGGTAGGTTTTATCACTCACTCAGAAATGCATATTTACAGCAGAAAATTCCGAAAAAACGCAGCAGGTCAAGCAGCAGTACTGAAGGGAGAAGCAGCATGAACCGACTGAATTTTACTGATACGCTCAGAGAGTCAGAATGGAGGCAGAAGGGCTAGTAAAGTAAAGGGAACAATATCAAGATGGCTCCACCACAATTCCATTCTTACAGATATTATCCAGCAGGGGACAGGCTTGGGACAGGAAGGTTTGGATAGGGCTCAGGAGCAGCCAGGGTGAGCGATGGGTGCTCATGGACAGGTGAAGGGTGGGCTGGGAGCAGGTGAGGGTGGGATTGAGCCAAGCAATTGGTGAGCTGAAAATGTGTGGGGTTCAGGCCTGAGGTAAACAATTGGTGGAAAGCAGTCTTTGGCAGGCATGGTCTAGGCAGGAGCAAAATGAGTGGTCTGGTGAGACTGCCTGTTTCATCATGGTGACTAACCAGTTTGCATTTATGCGGTTCAACAACGGTCTTATAGAAATAAACCACACATTTCCCCCACTGAATGATGAGGACACAAGCTTTATGCCAGCAGCTTCTGGTGGAGCTAGAGAATCCAGAAGAAGCTATAGGGCAGAAAGCCAATTCCAACAAGCTCCATGAATATCCCATAATGCTTTCACCCTCTGATTAATGAGGCCTTCCATCCTTGCTACCCTGAAATTTCTCTGTGAACTCACCTGTCCACCTCCATGTTGAGATGATCCCAGGGTCACTGACCTTCCTCAGCAATGACACCATTCCGCCTTGTCTCCTGCACCTTTGTGATGATGCTGTTGAGATTTCAAGGCTGTCATTCCTCTAGTCAGGCCATCCTTCATTAATCAGGCAGTTAGGAGGCCACCAAAAATGCTGAGCCACCCCACTACCATCAAGTGTGATGTCATGACCCCAATGCGGTCTCAAAATGACACAGAGCACAAGGATACCTGACTCAATTGAATTACTTTGCAATTCATTGCATGCAAACAAATTTGAAAAAGTGTCACAAAGGAAAGTTGACATGGCTAAGTTGTACCCTGCAATATACCAAGATTATCACATCCACTGGCAGTGTCGTGCATTTATAATAGGCAATGTGGTTCAGTCATGAAAATGCAGCCAATGCAAGCAACACTCCTCTCACCCACTGAAATATATGCAACTCACTCTGCAAATACAATTACAGAGGAGTCAGAGAATCACAAATGCATTCTCACCTGCCTTGTTCACATTTCTTTCTCTTCCTTCAAAACATGGATGAATGCCAATAGAGAAACCCATTGTGCTATTTCATTCATGCAGCAATGGCAAAGGTCCAACTGTATCTCAAGAGCGATGTGAAGAGAAGGAACACATTTAAAACAAAAATGAAATTTATCCTCCTTGTCTAGAGACAACACTTTTCAAAAGCAGTTCTGGCAACAGCCCAAGAGTAGTAGCTCTGAATGTAATCAATATGGACTGCTAAATGGATTTGGCATTAACTTGTAAGGAATACTGAGAAATGCATGAAAAATGTTTGTGTGTCACGTTCATACTTGAGGCATTAAATCAAAAGTAAAATATTATCAGAAGACACAGTCTGTTGCAAAACTGGCATGGCCGTTCTTCACCCATATTTCCAACTGACTTAATCTGTTTTTCAATGGCAATTGATTAGAGAATCAAGACTGAAATATAGTATTAAGCTAAGACCCACGAAAATGGGCCATTTTTGCTGGTTGTTTTGGCACTTATGTGTGCCACTCAGGGATCAAAGTGGCAACGGATGCATGTACACAGACTTCCGCGGTCAATTGCCAGACACCATCTTGGTGAGAAAGTTGGGACAGTAAGCAAATCAGGATGACAGTCACCAGTAGTATTGAAAAGAACACTCCATCTCTTAACCTTGCATAGTTGAGCATGCACAAAACTGTGAATGAGAACCCACCATAGCGCTACTTAAAGGAATGATCCATTGCTCACACGTTGCTGCTGCTTAATTTCATCAGCCTGTTGCTGAAGACACTGCAAAAACAAATTGCATACTCTTAATCACATTGCTTTTTTTCAGGGCTTGCTGTGTACATATTGACATCTCATTTCATACTTTACAACAATCCCTAAAATTTACTAGTAATTAATTGGCTGTGAAGCATTTTTGGGCACCATGACACTGGAATGTCCTTAAGAGTTTTATAGGCAAAGAAGTACTGTTGTGAAGAAACTGCAGCAGTCAACTTGCACAGAAGAAGCTCTCACAAGCAGTGATTATGACTGAATAATATTGGTTGATGGATGCATACATATTTGCAAGCAAATGGGGATGTCTCCACTGTTTTTCCTTGACATACAAGCACCAGTTCAACAATGCAATGGTAGAAATCAGTCCCCACTGTGTAAACAAGCCAGAAATCCATCAAATATATCACTTTTCTTTATAAACTATCTCAGACATCTCTGGTAACTAGATTTCTGATCTAATTAGCCTCATTCTCCTTTCTCTCAGCCTCTGGTATATCTTTATAACTGACAATCACAGTCATCTGGTATTTTTGCCTATAATAAGTCCCAAATATATTAAAAAAATATGAGCTATTGAGGACCAGTTCTTTGGAAATCTCTGAGAATCCGTCACTTTTTGTTTTCTGGGCAGAAAAGAAATGACTAAGTCATGATAACTGCTAAACCACCTAGTGCACAATGTAATAGAAAGAGGCTACAAAACGAACTGTGCTCACAACTCTCTCAGCACTGAGTACATTTGGGGTTTGTCCCGGAAACACCACAATAGGTGGAATCTTGTAGGGACCTGAATGACAAGGATTATGGCAAAATCTGTAGCAGAATCCTACGAGAAGACCAGCAAGGTTGATCTCGTCATTGGGAGAAACTCACTGCATCTTTATACATCCGTCGAGTTTCCCGTTAGGCAGTGGCAAGTTGACAATTTGAGGGGGAATGTAGGTTGTCAAATGCATTATTTACACCACAATTCAGTTCATTAACATTCTGCTCCCTATCTTACCAAATGCCACTGAACAAGCTAGATGTTGCCAAATTTCAACATGGAAGTCAGAGCGGGTACATGGCAACCTCAGTATGCCATTTGGTCCAAATGCCCTCCATGTTGGATATTGGGAACCAACATCTCAAGGCATGCTCCATGGACATTGGCCATATGCTTGTCGCATCTACTGACTTTGGTATCAGACATGTGCCCACCTCTAAAAACTCTCATTGTACATCTCCAATCCATTTATGGGATGTCTCTGCACATCAATACTGTACTTTGAACTGCACTAGCAACTATCATTGTAATGCTACAGCAAAAACACTGTGCACCCAGACCATAGGAATATCACAGTAAGGATTATTTTGAGCTCAAAAGGAAGACGTTTTTGAAACTGGTTAACTATTGTTCAAAACGTCTACATGATCATAACCCTGAAGCTGTCACTACATTGTTAGAGGTAATTTTCACCACACATAGAGCTCATCATTTCAGACAATGGCCTATTATTTGTTTATGAATACATCCGGGACTTATCCACATGATTAGCTATCCAAAATACCCACAATGTAATGATGAGGCTGAAAGAGGAGTGCAGATAATAAAGGCTTGATTGGGAAAGATCGATTCATCTGGCACTGCTAAGTTAACATTCCTGCCCCACACTAGATTGGTTTGGTTCCATGCAAGCTTCTGATGTGAAGATGGTATTGGGTCCAATTTTCTTCTCTTCTGGATACACTTTATGTCATGTCTTACAATTGCAGATTTGGACAAGGCAAAGGAGAAGGAGGTTGAGTCCCATTCCAATCAAAGATTAAATTACAGAAACTACACAAACTGCAAGAATCAATGTGGATTTGAGTTCAAAATCATCGAGGCCTGGTTGTTGAGAAAACACTTCCAAAGATCCTATCTTGTGGAGACTGAAAATGCAGGAGTAACTAATAAACATGAGTACACCAGCTTCTTCAAGAAAGTGGCCATCCACAGAATTGACCAGATATTCGGGGAACATAGAAAACAGCCTGTATGGTGAACTATTATCATCTGACAATTCTCATTCTGCCCAATAGCGTTTGAGTTAAAGCATGGAGGACAATTTTGTTCACCTCCCCTAACACAGTTGCTAGACTGGTGAATCAGCCAAAGTGTTGAGATGAAGATGAATACAGTAATTACTAGACAGGAAGCATTCAATTTGATCATCTTCATGGAAAGGTTGTGCTAGGTCTCTTCTTACAGAAAGGGATACAGCTCTAAACTTAGCAACATTGAAATGTTTATCAGTACAGAGTACTGTAGATACGTCTTATGAAAAGAAAACCAAAATAAAAACTTTGTAGCATACATAATTAAACTGAAAAATTGAAAATGGCGACACCATTTATTTGCTTTCTAAGCAACTGTACTTGCACAAATTGCAAGTTTGTGAAATCTGTATTCATGGATGGAACTTTTCTATGACTGAGCCAGGATGTTGCAGAAATATCCTCTGAACTTGTTTGTCCAAATTTCTGTTTGTCATCAGCTGAAATGCAATTCTAACTGTAAACAAGATGCACAGTGACTTGAATTATTCATTCTCTTTGGATTGAACAATATTTTGCCAACATTTAACTTTATGTTTTTCAGTGAGAGCTGCCGACATTAGCATCCGATCCTGGCAATTTGTGACCTTATTTGAATCGGAACTGCACAAAAAGCTATTCAAGCATGACTTTTCACATTTTCTGTTTCCTTGCAACTTTTGTCCTTTTTACCCTCAGCATTCATTTCAGTTTGATTGACGCCAAACTCCCACTTCAGCTAGAAAGAGCACACTGGTAACCGCAGTTTTAAGTAATGCCCCTTTAATTCAGACAGTGCAATTTTCTTGTGTGTCTGTGTGGTAAGAATTGTCATTTAAGCATTCAATTGGTCAATTAGCATGTTCTCCCACAAGAATTCCACAGCACCATCCAATACCACAAACACTAAGCTCAGGATTGTTCCTCTGATAAGTCAAGTGCAATGAATGGCAGAAATTAAGAGTGACCATTGATTCCCATGTTTCAGCCATTATATATATAAAATTTAGCTTTAAAAGTCAGGAATGAACAGCAACTCTGTCTGAAAACATGCTAGAAAAGATTTTCTCATTCCAAATTGTGTGCCTGGTCATTTAGAGAGAAATAATCACACGAACAAGTTGTAATGTATTCCTGTATTTTCTGAAATTATTATAAAAAATTGACAAAGCTAAAAAAAATTGTGATAATCACAAAGTTGCTTAGGATCATGAAGAAAGTAATCTTATTTCAGATCATTTACATTTTCAAATAAATTAGGTTTTTTTTCTCATTTCTGCTCGTCTATTACTTCATCATAAAAAATTGAACTAACTTCTAAACATTGTAATGATTGCTATCAGGGTATAAAGATTTCACATTCAATATATGTGTGTCATTTCCTCACTAAGTAATTAAGTCTGTAATTTAATGAGGTCATTATAGGGCAGGAACCAGATTGAGATTATTATAGTGCCATGCTCCACATCCTCTCCTTCCAAACGTTTTACTCAACATGCTTGTGAGCTTGCTAAGTATGTCAACCTCCTTTCCCATTTCACCTATGAATGACCACTTGAATTCTGCCGACATATTAGCATTCACTATCCCTCTATATATCTTAATAGAATGTCCAGTCATGCTCAAAGAATTCCTTACCCACCTATGATCTTACTATCAAAGACTGGGAACAAGATTCTTTTCCAAACTAAGTACAAAGCATACTGATACTGATCTGTCCATTTAGCATAAGAATTCCAAGAGCTTGCAGCATTTAGGATGCCATTTGTACAATACTGTTTCCTGTAGTTACCATTTGGGCCATTATTTGGCCAAGACCTATTTCAGCAGCACATATATAAGATTAGTAATAATGTATTGGGTTGTATTTTGATAGCTGGCAATATTGCAATCATAGGTAAAACAAAGGCAGAGCATGACCCGAACTTCACCTCCTGATGACAGCAGTACAACAACAAAGACTAATAGTAAGCTGCTTGAAGTGCCAGGTCAGCCACAGCCAGGATAATGTCTTTGGGCTCATTTACTCTACTCATGGAGTCTGTCCAAATCCAGGGAAGATCATAAATCTTAAACAAAAGAATGGCCTATAAAGAGTATCTGCAAAGTTGCCTTGACATTTTTAATCAGTTTCCATCTATTCCCAATTTTGTTGAAAAGGTATCTCCACTGAATTGCTCAAGAGGGATATGCCTCTGTGTGGCAAGACAATCACCAAGAGGTCTTTGATTCTCTCAAGGAAGCTCTGCCAGCCAAATCTAGTCTGCTGCAACACCATAATCCAGGAAAGACATGACTCTTGAAGTGGATGCATTGCATAAAGAGCTGCAAGGCAAAAATCCTATTGCCTTTTGTTTGAAAACCCTGTCATCTGCGCAGCCAACTCTTCCATTAAAGAACACAGGCATTAGCTCTAGTATTTGGCATCAGGTGGTTTCACATATACTAATTTGGTAAGAAATTCACCATTGATGCAGATTAGTCATTAGAACTAATCTGCTATAACCTGTTAATGAGTGTCCTGATGCATTTATAGTATTTACTTACCAGGATCCAAGGATTTGATTTTGAAGTGAGATCTAACCCACAGACCTAAATGATTATGTCTGACTCACTGAGCAATGGTAACACAAACACAGATTAAGATATTCTACTTGAGCTAAACGTTGGAGTTCTAGAATACAAGGTTGTAGATGTTCTCACACATTGATCCGATACATTTTGGCTGCAGCCAATGTGAACTGTTGCAATTGGCATCTGTTGAAGATGAGCATTACAAGAGCTGCAAGAGTTTATTATCCAATGATGGCCTGACAAAATTAAAGACATCTCTGAGAAGTTTTGCTGATTATTTCTATATAAAGATGATCCTCTAGGAATCACTACTGATCATATTCAAGAGCAAAAAAGTCCTAAAAGCATTACATCAAGATGTCATTGTCTTTGTTAGGCCAGGGATACATGTATCCCTGGTGTATACTAAGGCCAAGGATGAATCAGGATATTCAACAACTCCTGAAAGCACTTGAGGCATGCCACATATATTAATTCCAGCAGCCAAGGGAGCCTCTACTTTCACATAATATTCCATCAGCTCCTTGGAGGAAAGTAGCAACTCTGGATGATTTGTCAAACATCCAAAGCAAAAAAGGATCGGTGCTGTGTCCACTGCTTTTCATCATTTATATAAATGACTCGGATGTGATCATAGCAGGTATGGTTAGTAAGTTTGCAGAATTGGAGTTGTAGTGGACAATGAAATAGTCTACGTCAGAGTACAATGGAACCTTGATCAAATGGATCAATGGGCCAAGGAATGGCAGGTGGAGTTTAATTTAGATCAAAATGAGGTGCTGCATTTTAGAAAGACAAATCAGGGCAGGACTTATACACTTAATGGTATAGTCCTGGGGAGTGTTGCTGAACAAACAGACCTTGGAGTGAATGTTCATAGTTCCTTGAAAGTGGAGTCCTGGGTAGACAGGATAGTGAAGAAGACATTTGGCACACTTGCCTTTACTGGTCAGTGCATTAAGTATAGGAATTGGGAGGTCATGTTGCGGCTGTACAGGACATTGGCTAGGCCACTTTTGGCATACTGCATGCAATTCTGGTCTCCCTGCTATAGGAAGGATGTTGTGAAACTTGAAACGTTTAGAAAAGATTGACAAGGATGTTGCCAGGGTTGGATGTTTTGAGCTATAGGGAGATACTGAATAGTCTGGGGCTGTTTTCCCTGGAGCATTGGAGGTTGAGGGTTGACCTTACAGAGGTTTATAAAATCATGAGGGGCATGGACAGGGTGAATAGCCAAGGGCTTTTCCCCAGGGTAGGAGAGTCCAAGACTAAAGGGCGTAGACTTAAGGTGAGAGGCGAAAGACTTAAAAGGGAACTAAGGGGTAACTTTTTCACGCAGAAGGTGGTGCATTTATTGAATGAGCTGCCAGAGGAAGAGGTGGAAGCTGGTAAAATTACAACATTTAAAAGGCATCTGGATAAGTTTGGAGGGATACAGGCCAAATGCTGACAAATTGGACAAGATTAATTTAGGATATTTGGTTGGCATGGACAAGTTAGACTGAAGGGTCTGTTTCTGGGCTGTACACCTCTGTGACTCTGGCTCTATAAAATGTTCATCTTGTAAACTCTGTTTTGCCTGTCTCTATAATTATCAAATTGATGTGTACCTATGTACAATCATGTTAGAAGTTTTTTAATCTTTGGAAAAGGGAGATGTTACATTATGCGTCAATACATAAAAATACCTTTAAGAGGCATGCTGAAGATATTATCATTGTATTGTAGCTTGTGGAATGAGGGAATAAATGCCGCATATTCCAACTTAACCTGAAGCATGATACACAATCAGAAGAATGCTGCTCAATATAACTTAATACATTGATGTTTGCCCAGAATTATATATTCCTATGAATGTATTTTTTGTATATAATAGCTAGCTGTAATGAACATATTTTGGGTTCTTCAATACCATGATATCCACATCTAATTTCTTAATGATACAAGGGATAACGTAAGCATTGCTGTATCAGGCAAGATACTCTGCTGGAGACAAAATTACATCACCATTGAGGAAGCTGATAACTTGCCACTTCCCACACATCTCTCCAGGGAGGGGTAAATTCTACCCTCTGAGTTTATTATTTTCTGTGTTCAAATAGTATTTGTGTAAAAGGTAGAATGTACATTCTTACACTCAGAATGATTTGCCCCAGTTAAAACAATTTCTTGCAAAAGGCTTTCTGGGGGGTTGAATCCAAATATTAGATACTGATGTGGAAAAAAAACCATTAAAACTTAATAGTTTAACTTTTTGCTTTCACAGGCATGTTGTTTCTTAGCTGATTTGAATTTTGGCTGGAGTAGAGGTCTGGTAACAGGAAATGATCCTCAGTAAACTGCAAGATTGCTTGCAGTAGAAAGGCCAGGAGATAAGCTGGAGTGAGCTTGAAGTTGGAACAGGTTAGGAAGCTTCCAACTTCCAATCTCTTGGTCTAGCTATTTTATCTTGTCTGCATAATTGGTTTGCAACTGGTTTGATGGCATTTTGAGTGATATTTCAAATGGTATCTCTCATGATATTTCTCTAATTCAAGCCATTCATTATTAAAACCAAGTCATAAATGTCTGTCTTAACCATATGATCTGTTATGAGTCAGGGAACTCAGAGGGTTCTGCTGCTGTTAATAATTCCTCAGGAAATGTTAGGCAATTTAAAAAAAAACCTAGTCTAACTCCTAATTAAACTGACCCACCGCAACTTACCTCAAAGCCCCCTCGACAACACCTCTTCCCTGGGCTGATATGCATTCTTTGTTCTGGCCTTTCATCTTTTGAGAGCTTTGAGACAGCCAGGATCTTTGTAATTGAGTGATATTTCCAATTCCAAACGTACCCTTTTATTGCACTTCATGAAAAAGATAGCAGAAATCCAAAACTTGAGGGCATAGGCTTAAGGTAAGAGGGGAAAGATTTAAAAGGCATCTAAGGGGCAACTTTTTCATGCAGAGGGTGCTGCGTGTATGGAATGAGCTGCCAAAGGATGTTGCAGAGGCTGGTACAATTATAACATTTAAAGGGTATCTGGATGAATGCATGAATAGGAAGGGTTTAGAGGTTATGTGGGCCAAATGCTGGCAAATGGGACTAGATTAATATAGGATATCTAGTGGGTGTAGACGAGTTGGATCAAAGGGTCTGTTTCCGTGCTGTACATCTTTATGACTCTACGACTGTATAAGTTTCTGCATGTTGAATTTTGATGGTGATGTTTCTCTGGTGAGACAGGAAGATGAATAATTGACTGGTGCATCATTACAGGGAATAACATGCTGTAGTGGTGTTAAAATGAATTCAGGTAGAACATTCATATCTGAGTCAGAATCATGGGTTGACATCCCATTTCAGGATTTAGGTGCATATTCCAGGTTCAATTATCAGAGGCGTCATTTTTGAATGACATCTTAAATTAAGGTACCTTCTGAATGTTCGAGTGGCTGCATATTACTTCCTAGCACTATTCAAAGATGTGCAGGCGGTTTTCGTTGACATTATTCAACATTGCTGAATACATTAAATAGAATTTGACTTATTGCTGTGATCAAGTTGCCATCAAAACATTTGCAACTCTATTAATATTTTGCTGTCTTCATACTATTATATACAATTAGAAAGGAAACAGTGAATAAATCCTGTATAGTGAACAAAAGTAATTGCTTGTTGCATTGAAAATATTCAAACATGATTATTTATGCACTACAAGACGGTTGTTACTTTTCAGTTCCTGTTTTGTGGTAAGTCTCGATTTCAATTATGTCTGTAGGGGGGCAAAGTATGTGACTAAACAATGTAACGGTAGTGAGGCTAAACATCACAGTAACCAGATGCTGACTCAGATTTAAACAGAAATTCTTTGTTATGTGAGACAGATTTGCTGTGCTCATTCTGAAGAAAGGCATACATACCCCCAGCAAAGATTATCAGATGGCCAACTGATAGAAACATGGTCATCTGTCATGCATAAACTATCTCCAGTGACATTTTGAAAATAGTCTCTCAGTAATTTATTACACAAATAAAGGAATTCCTGCATTCTTTCTACTCCACTGATTTTTGAACTTTGACGCTTTTCAACACAACTCTCCGTCCATCGACAGACGTTTTTATCAGTTCTCAATATTAACTAACAATCAAAGAAAGCTCACTTGTAATTTTAAAATAATGCTGTTATTATTCTAAATGGGAATTCACAATAAACAACAACACAGGAATTTGATGATTTCTTTCAGACAATTGAAAACATTCTATGAAATTCCACTCTCCAATATTTTAATGTGTTCGTGCAAAACTAAAAAAGAGCAAAATGCTGTGGATGCAAAAGATATGCTAAAAAAAAATGCCAGAGAAACTCAGCAGATCCAAAGAAGGGTCATACTGAGCATGAAACATTAGTTGTTTCTCTCTCTATAGCTGTTGCCTGACCTGCTGGGTTTATCCAGTATTTACTGTTGCTAATGTGTTCATAATTGGAATCTTATGTCTCAACACGCTGCATCGGTGTTCATTAATAAGTCTTATCCCATCATTCCTTATCGATATAAACCTCCTCTGACTTTACTTTATCTTCCATGATTAACATGTCTTTCCATTCCTTCCTCCCTCATGTGCTTACCTATCTTTCCACTGAATGCAGCCATGATATTTGCACTGTTGGGAAATGTTGCCTGGCCAGTTATGCATTGGAATCCTGCAGCATGACTTTTTAGAAGTATTGTACAGGATGCAGACGTGGCATGACTAGGCTGAGAATAATAATATAGTTTCTATGTCAGGATAGTGTGCAGATGATGAGGAACCTTGCAGATGGAGGTATTCCTCTGCATCTACTGCTCTTGCCCTCTTAGGTGATTGAAGTTGCAGGTTTGGAAGGTGTTATCGAAGGATCCTTGATGAGTTAGAGCAATGTATGTTATGGATGGTACACACTGCTTTCTCTGTACATTGGTAGTGGAGAGAGAAGATGTCTAAGATGTCTAAGATGGTGAGGGAGGTATCGACGTAGCAGGCTGTGTCTGGGCTTGAGTCAAGCTTTGGAGCTACAGTCATCCAGAGAACTGAATAGTCTTCTGACACGTTCCTGAATTGCACCTGAAAGATAACAGGCAGGCTTTGGGGAATCAGGATTTCAGGTTTCCACTGCAGAATGGCATCCTCCTTTGCACCTATTGGATGCTGCACAACGTACAGGTTTATTTTGGAAGGACAAAATTTACAGGTTTCTGTTTCCTTCCTGGATTTTCCAGTCTCTACTTGCAAAGGCATTGAGTGCTGGAATTGTACATCATCAGACTTCGTGTCAGACCAGTCCTCACCATGACACCATAAGACATAGGAATAGAATTAGGCCATTCAGCCCAACGAGTTTGCTCTGCCATTCAATCATGGCTGACTTGTTTCTCAACCCCATGCTCCTGCCTTCTCCTGTAACCCTTGATCCCCATTGCCAATCAAGAATCTGTCTCTGTCTTAAATACAACCAATGA
Source organism: Rhincodon typus (assembly GCF_021869965.1). Classification (NCBI taxonomy): domain Eukaryota; kingdom Metazoa; phylum Chordata; class Chondrichthyes; order Orectolobiformes; family Rhincodontidae; genus Rhincodon; species Rhincodon typus. The sequence goes on from NC_063339.1 coordinate 63,773,297, forward strand.
CTTGGCCTCCACAGCCATCTGTGGCAATGAGTTCCACAGATTAACTATCCCGTGGCTGAAGGAATTTCTCCTCATTTCAGTTCTAAAAGGTTGTGACTTCACTCTGAGGCTGTGCCCTCCAGTCCTAGTTTGTCCTACTAGTGGAAACATCTCAACTATCAAGGCCTCTCTGTATTTGGCAAGTTTCAGTTAGATCCCCTCTCATCCTTCTAAACTCTGTCAAGTACAGACCCAGAGTCCTCAACGCTCTTCATATGACAAGCCCTTCAAACCTGGTATTATTCTTGTAAACCTCCTGTGAACTCTCTGCAACATCAACTCACTTATGTGCAGAGCCCAAAACTGCTCACAATATTTCAAATGCGGTCGGGCCACAGCCTAAAACAACCTCTCTGCTCATGTATTCTAGCCTTGTTGAAATGAATGCTAACATTGCACTTGCCTTCCTAACTGCCAATTGTAACTGTACGTTAACCTTAAGAAAACCCTGTACTAGGACTCCCAAGTCCCTTTGTGCTTCAGGTTTCAAAATCCATTCCCTATTTAGAAAACAGTCTACGTTTCTATTCTTCTTATCAAATTGTATAACTTCACACTTTCCCCCATTGTATTCCACCTACCACTTTTTTGCACACTCACTGAGGCTGTCCTAGTCCTTCTGCAGCCTCCCTGCTTACTGGGCACTACCTGTCCCTGCACCTATTTTTGTAACCTATTCTGCAAACTTAGCAACAATGCCCTCAGTTCTTTCGTCCATGTATAACATGAATAGTTGTGGTCCTAACACAGACCCCTGAAGAACTCCACTAGTCACTGGCTGCCAACCTGGAAAAGATACCTTCATCCCTACTCTCTGCCTTCTGCCAGTCAGCTATGCCAGTACCTCGTCCCTAACACCAAAGGCTCTTACCTTATTTAGCAGCATCCTCTGCAGCACCTTGTCGAAGGCCTTCTGGAAATCCAAATAGATCAAGTTCATTGGCTCTGCTTTGTCTCCTTGCTTGTTACCTCCTCAAAGAATTCTAACAGATTTGTCAGGAATGACCTCCCCTTGACAAAGGTGTGCTGATTCAGCCCTATGTTACAATGCACTTCCAATTTTCAGCAAACTCATCCTTAATCAAAGACTCTAATGTCAACAACTGAGGTCAGGCTAACCAGCCTATAATGTTCTGTCTTCTGCCTCCCTCCCTCCTTAAACAGGAATTAGCCATTTTCCAGACCTCTGGGACACTCCCGGATTCAAGTGATTCCTGAAAGATCACCACAAATGTCTCTACAATCTCCTCAGCTATCTCCTTCAGAACTCTGGGATGTAGACCATCTGATCTGGGTAATTTATCCACCTTCAGACTTTTCAGCTTCCTTAGCACCTTCTCCTTACTGCTGGCCTTACACTTACCTCTGCCCCCCGGACTTTTGAAGTTTTGGTATGCTATTGGTGTCTTCCACTGTGGAAATTGATGCAAAGTACATATTCACCAGTTCTTTGTTCCCCATTACTACTTCTCCAGTCTTATTTTCCAGTGGGCCAGCAGCCACTCTTGTCTCTTTCTTACCTTTTAGGTGTCTAAAAAAGAACTCTTGCAATCTTCTGAATATTACTAGCTTATTTACTCTCATATTTCATCTTCTTCTCCCCCCATTGTTTTTTTTTTCATTGTCCTCTGCTGGTTTTTAAAGGTTCCCTGCTAACTTTCACCACATTGTATGCTTTTCCTTTTGCCTGCATGTTGTCCCTGGCTTCCATTGTCAGCCACAGTTGCCTCATCCTACCCTTAGTATGTTCCTTTTTCCTTAGGATAAAGTCCACATAAGCATCTGTTGTAAAATGTGCCTAGGACTTCAAAGACAAGTCAAACCATATTGGCAAGATCTGATTTCCAAACATGGCGATTTTGGGGAGAGGTCACTGGAACAGAATTAGGATTGGATTCTTAGAGGATTTTCCTTTCCCTTAGTTCAGGAAGACTGGAAGGTTAAGTATCTTTCCAATTTCTTTCCTGCTACTGATGTCAGCTAATTTTTATTTTCTCTATTCATTTGTGGGATGTGGGCGTTGTTGGCTGATCAGCATTTCTTACCCATCCCTAGTTGCCCTTGAGAAGGTGGTGGTGAGCTGCCTTCTTGAATTCAGCACAAAAATCAGACTTGCTTTTGCTATTGTCACTATAGTCAGCTGCTTCCTGGATCAGTTTGTCAAACTTTCAAAAAGACAGTGTCATAGCTTTGCAGCTGTTTGTGGTTAAAATTAATTTGCGCCCATTTGAAATCTCGGTCTTATGTGCTGTGCAATTAACATGCATCTGAACAAAATGGCCCAAAACTCTGTTAAACTTGGTCCTAAGGTCTCATTAACATTGTTATATTGTTCCCTCCACTACCGTGTGACTGGAATAGGAGTCACTGGAAAACTGACAATATACAACAAACATATGGGTTCTTTAAAATATATTCGGAATGAGCTGCTGCATGCTGGTCATGATTTCACTGCAGTTCATCCAAGGAAACGCATTCAACTCAAGGTCACCCACTTCACCGGCAATAACTCAGTTAAGGAGGATTACAGTAGGTTATAGGGAGGGTGCTGTAGGTCAGTCCAGTTCCTCTTAATTTTTAAACAATATTGTTTTGCACTAAAATTAGATTTATCTCACATTGCAAGGATCGCTGGAGACTCCTAAACAGCTAGGCTCCAGTCATCGTTGACATCTACAAGCAGTGCCTCAAGAGGCTTGAGGCCATAAATTAATGCAGAAAGGGACTTAATGATGATTTAAGTGTTCTCCAAGGAACACTTAAAAATTGATAAAAAACCAAAAGAACTGCGGATGCTATAACTCAGGAACATAAACAAAGTTGTTGGAAAAACTCAGCAGGTCTGGCAGCATCTGTGAAGGAGAAAACAGAGTTAACGTTTCGGGTCCGGTGACCCTTCCTCAGAACTTAAAAATTGATGCCCATGACTCTTACAGTGGACCCAATGCCTGAGCAGACAAGTCACAGGACATCCCACTGCTAAATTTGTACACTTTCCACACACTCTATGCCCAAAGGAAAGACTATCCAATTTTAATTTCCTTATATTGTCACAATTAACTGAACACACATCATAAATTGTTTGGATTGAGCTAAATAGAATTCATAGAGCCACAGGGTTTTACAGAATGGAACAAGGTCGTTTGGCCCATTGTGTTTGTGCTTGTCGTCAAGCGCTTATTTACCCTGATCCCATTTCCCAGCTATTGGCCCATAACCTTGTATGCTTTATGGAGTTTTAAATGTTTACCTAAGTACTTCTGAAATGTTGAGGGTTCCTAACTCTACCATCCTTTTAGACAGTACATTCCAGGTACCCACTTCCTTCTTGGTGAAAACATTTTTCTCAATCCATTTTAAATCTTCTGCTCCTTACCTTAATTCTATGCCTCCCGATTATTGACCTCTCTAATAGGGAGAAAAGTTTGTTCCTATCTACCCTACCTACCTATCTAAGCCCCTCATAATTTTGTACACCAGGTCCATTCTCAACTTGACCTAAGGCAAACAACCTCAGCCTATCTAGTCTCTATAACTGAATCATTCCATCCCAGATAACATCCTGGTGCATCTATTCCATAGCTTCTCTAGTGTAACCACATCCTTCCAATAATATGGCAAGCAGAACTGCATACAATATTCCAGCTGAGTCTAACTACCATTTCGTATAGCACCATCATAACCTCCCGGCTCTTGTATTCAATGCCTCGACTAATTAAGGTAAGTGCCCCATATACTGTCTTAACCACCTTATCCACCTGTCCTGCTGCCTCCAAGGATCTGTCGGCATGCATGCCAAGGTCCATCTGATCCTCCTTTTTATGGCAATGTTTGTTGACATCAACAGTTGTGGGCAACTATTCATGCCTGCACAATCAGGAACGCATGGTTCTAAGTACTAACATCATCATATAGACTTTGTGTGTGATACCATGCACAAAGGCATTGTTGCACATGCGCAGAGACATGCATGTGATTTTGAACTGAATTTTGGTGTTGGGGAGAGGGTATGGGTGGAGATGCCTGCAGTGAGAAAGGAAGAGGGCCCAGAGGCCCAGAAAGGTGTGGGTGGTTACAAGGAGAGCCCAAGAGGTCATCTTCCCCTCTGTCTCCCTTCTGCGTGCCCCCTCACTCACCAATCCCTCCGGTTCTCTCTCAGATCCTGATCTCCACCCCCACCTCCCCCATCTTTCACCACCCTCCCCATCCTAATATCTGCTCCCCCATGCCTGAACTCTCACCACCCCACCCTGATCTCTTACCTTCCCAATGCCACATCCCTGAAATCTGTGCATGCACAATGTAAAACAGTGCAAAGCATGCATGTGTCAGTGTCATCAAGCAGAACCTTTTCTTCATTTTCTCATGACAATAAGCTTATTTACTGCCCATCCCTAATTTTCCAGAAGAGTCAACCACATTGTCATAGGTCTGGAGTCACTTGTAAGGCAGGCCAGATAAGGATGACAGATTTCCTTCTCTAAAAGGCATTCATGAACTAGATTTTTTAAAAAGGCAGTTAGTAGCGATCACATGGCTGCCATTAGGCCACCTGTTACTACAGATTCTTACTGAAGTCAAATTTCACTATCTGCTGGGGTTTTAACTCATGTCCCCATCTCATGGTGTTCTATGTTACTTGTCAACTAGTATAACAGTACATATGCCAATGCCTTTTCTGTACTTCCTGCAGTTCTACCATTCTTGGTGTATTCCCTTACCTTGTTAGTTCTCCTAAAATGGATCACCACATAATTTTCCCGGTTAAATTTATTTGCCATTGATCTACTATCTGACCAGCTCATCTATATCATCCTGTAATCTAAGGCTTTTCTCCTGCTATTTAGCACACCAGCAATGTTCATATCATCTGTGAACTTGCTGATGATACTCCTACTTTCATGTCTAGATCATTAGCATACATGAAAAGCCACAAGGAATCCAGCACTAAGTCCTGTGGTAATCCGCTGGACTCAAGCTTCTGGTCACAAAAATAACCTTTGACCATTGCCCTCTGCATTCAGCCAAACTGCTAAATTGCCCTGGATTCCATGTGCTCTTACCTTTTTAATGCAGGTCCCATGTGACACCTTGTTAAAAAACATTAAAGAAATCCATGTAGGATTTGTGATAGTAGGAACTGCAGATGCTGGAGAATCCGAGACAACAAGGTGCAGGGCTGGATGAACACAGCAGGCCAAGCAGCATCATAGGAGCAGA
>NC_063339.1:63783555-63827947 GCF_021869965.1 Rhincodon typus
GGTGACCTCCCACCCACGGCCTCCAACCTCATCGTTCCCCAACCTCGCACTGCCCGCTTCTATCTCCTTCCCAAAATCCACAAACCTGAATGCCCTGGTCGACCCATTGTCTCCGCCTGCTCCTGCCCCACCGAACTGATCTCCAACTATCTAGACTCCATTTTCTCCCCCTTGGTCCAGGAACTCCCTACCTATGTCCGTGACACCACCCACGCCCTCCACCTCCTCCAGAACTTCCAATTCCCCGGTCCCCAACACCTCATCTTTACCATGGACGTCCAGTCCCTCTACACCTGCATTCCCCATGCAGATGGCCTTAAGGCCCTCCGCTTCTTCCTGTCCCGCAGGCCCGACCAGTCCCCCTCCACTGACACCCTCATCCGCTTAGCCGAACTCGTCCTCACACTCAACAACTTCTCTTTCAATTCCTCCCACTTCCTACAGACAAAGGGGGTAGCCATGGGTACCCGCATGGGCCCAAGCTACGCCTGCCTCTTTGTAGGTTACGTGGAACAATCCCTCTTCCGTACCTACACCGGCCCTAAACCCCACCTCTTCCTCCGTTACATTGATGACTGTATCGGCGCCGCCTCGTGCTCCCACGAGGAGCTCGAACAGTTCATACACTTCACTAACACCTTCCACCCCAACCTTAAGTTTACCTGGACCATCTCTAACACCTCTCTCCCCTTCCTGGACCTCTCTGTCTCCATATCGGGCAACCACCTAGAAACCGATATTCATTTCAAGCCCACCGACTCCCACAGCTACCTAGAATACTCCTCCTCCCACCCACCTTCCTGCAAAAATGCTATCCCCTATTCCCAATTCCTTCGCCTCCGCCGCATCTGCTCCCAGGATGAGGCATTCCACTCCCGTACATCTCAGTTGTCCTCGTTTTTCAAGGACCGTAACTTCCCCTCCTCGGTGGTCGAGAACGCCCTCAATCGTGTCTCCCACATCTCCCGCACCTCATCCCTCACACCCCGTCCACGCAATAAGAACCAAAAAAGAATCCCCCTCGTCCTCACGTACCACCCCACCAACCTCCGGATCCAACGCATCATCCTCCGACACTTCCGCCATCTGCAATCCGACCCCACCACCAAAGACATCTTTCCCTCCCCACCTTTATCTGCTTTCCGGAGGGACAACTCTCTCCGTGACTCCCTTGTCCGCTCCACACTCCCCTCCAGCTCCACCACACCCGGCACTTTTCCCTGCAACCGCAGGAAGTGCTACACCTGCCCCCATACCTCCTCCCTCACCCCCATCCCAGGCCCCAAGAAGACTTTCCACATCAAGCAGATGTTCACCTGCACATCTGCCAATGTGGTATACTGCATCCGCTGTACCCGGTGTGGCTTCCTCTACATCGGGGAAACCAAGCGGAGACTCGGGGACCGCTTTGCAGAACACCTACGCTCGGTTCGCAACAAACAACTGCACCTCCCAGTCGCGAACCATTTCAACTCCCCCTCCCATTCCTCAGACGACATGTCCATCCTGGGCCTCCTGCAGTGCCACAACGATGCCACCCGAAGGTTGCAGGAACAGCAACTCATATTCCGCTTGGGAACCCTGCAGCCCAATGGTATCAATGTGGATTTCACAAGTTTCAAAATCTCCCCTCCCCCCACCGCATCCCAAAACCAGTCCAACTCGTCCCTGCCTCCCTAACCTGTTCTTCCTCCCACCTATCCCCTCCTCCCACCTCAAGCCGCACCTCCATCTCCTACCGACCAACCTCATCCCGCCCCCTTGACCTGTCCGTCCTCCCTGGACTGACCTATCCCCTTCCTAACTCCCTACCTACACTCACCTTTACTGGCTCCATCCCCGCCTCTTCGACCTGTTTGTTTCCTCTCCACCTATCCTCTCCTCTATCCCTCTTCTATCCGCCTCCCACACTCTCCCTATTTATTTCAAAACCCCCTTCCCCTCCCCCTTTTCTGATGAAGGGTCTAGGCCCGAAACGTCAGCCTCTCTGCTCCTATGATGCTGCTTGGCCTGCTGTGTTCATCCAGCCCTGCACCATGTAGGATTTGTGTTGGCCTCTCATCGATACAAACCTAGTCACCTCTTAGAAAATGTTTTGTTGGGCATGATCTCCTCTTGACAAATATCCTTGACTAATCCTTACCTCTCCAAGTGGAGGTTAATTCTGTCCCTCACAGCTTTTTCCAATAGTTTCCCTACCACCAATGTTCGATTTTTGGCACTGTAGGTCCCTGATTTTTCACCACCACCCTTCTACAATAATTGTACCACATTAGCTCCCTCCAATCCTGTGGCACCTGTCCTGTGGTCAGAAAGGATTTGAAAAATAATGCCAGAAACTTACAATCTCATCCACTGCCTCCTACAGCAAACTGGGATGCATCTCATTTGGGCCACGGATTTGTCCACCTTTAAGCCTACTAAAACCATAATGCTAATTTGTTCAAATATATTACAGTCCCCTGCCGGATTTTGATACCTACATTGTATTTCTTTATATTGAAGACAGATGCAAAGTCCTCATTTAAAACCTTACCTAAATCTTCTGGCTCCACACACACATTACCACTTCATTCACTAATGGGCCCTCCTCTTTCTCTGGTTATCTTCTTGCCCCAAAGTAACCAGAACTGCGCAGTTTTAATACTCGTAATTAAATTCCCTGTCCAAATATATTTCAGCTCGTCATTGGGAGACAAAGTTTAATGAAGGATCTATCAGAAATGTAAACAATTTGTAAGTTCAAACTCAAATAAAGCTGTCATCAGATTAGTATGAAATAACTTGTTTACATATCACTTTTGATAGGCGGAATTTTAGTGTGTTGTGAATAGTGTGACGGTCTGGTAAGTTTTGTTAAAGTAAGGCAATTTCTGGCTGATAGGCAAAATGTGCATAATTGATAGTCCTTACTATGCATTTGGATTATAATCACATAAGGAAAAAGCCTGTGGGTTTTTTTTTTGCCCATTTATGTACTTTCCATGTAATAAGGGTGTTTGACTACAAACAACAATTTAATTTTAAGGCTTGATAATAAAATCACTAAATCACTGAATTATTACATCCCAGAAAGAAGCCATTCAGTTCACCATGTCTGCACCAGCTCTTCAAAAGAGCAACTTCTTTAGTGCCATTCCCTGACCTTTTCCTCATAACCCTGAGCATTCTTCTTTTTCAGACAACTGTCTAACCCCCTTCAGGATGAGTTGATTGAACCTGCTTCCATCATTTGGAGTCCACATGTATCCTCATATAATCTTCAAGGTCAAGGCAATACAAGCAAAGTGAAAAAAGGAGCAGGAGGGGGCTATTTAAGGGAAATATTTATTGCCTTGAGATGATGGTGCTGAGCCTTCTTACTGATTCACTGAAGTTTATGTGGTGAAGCTCATTCCATGATACTAACAATGAGAGAATTCAAGGGTTTTGAACCATTACAACAATGAAGGATTGCCAAAATATGTCTATAGGATGGCATGTAGCTTGGAGGGAACGATGTTGCCCCTGTTCTTCTGGGTGCTCAAGGTTGCCGGTTTGAGAGGCGTTCTGTCAAATTAAGTGTTGAGTGTTCTTTCATGCCAGATCTCTTTGAACACTTGCAGCATCCCTGGGGCCAATGTGACAAGCAATAACATTGTTCTAAGGAATAAACAACATTTAATTTGTAACTAATAACCAGAGACATCAATCTCAAGCAGACCTGGACAGAACAAGTCATTACCAGCTTCAATGCCAGTAAACTGCAATAAGTAAATAAAGCAGCCTGCAGCTATAACTTTCCTTTTTTCCCAATTATAGCAAAGACGGGGCATGAATAAAATGGGTGCACTTCAGGAGAAAATGCAAAAGGATTTTGTCTACGTTTATTTCTCACTTGCAATCCCTACCTGTCCAAAATGATTTAATGAAATGTAATGAAGATTACTTATCTGTTAAGGCATTCTGCACCTCCACAATCAGGTATAATGTTAATTTTGGCTGGCGTGTAGTACCACCAAAATTGTATAAGCCTTGATTGTAACTTGTATAGCACTCAATTTTTGTTTCATTTGATGTTAATAGAAATGAAATGCTGGACAGATGTACAACGGACACAGTTTCAACGGCAGCAGTGTTACATTATTAGACGGCACGGTGGCTCAGTGGTTAGCACTGCTGCCTCACAGCGCCAGGGACCCGGGTTCAATTCCATCCTTGGGTGACTGTCTGCGTGGAGTTTGCATATTCTCCTCATGTCAGCTTGGGTCGCTGCCAGGTGCTGTGGTTTCCTCCCACAGTACAAAGATGCGCAAGTTAGGTGGATTGACCATCGTGTTCGGGGTGGATGTGGGGAATGCAGGATTACATGGATGGGATGGGCTGGGCGTGATGTTCTTTGGAGGGTCGGTGTGGACCCGTTGGGCTGAATGCCCTGTTTCCACACTGTAGGGATTCTATGGATTATTGCCCAGATTTCAACAGGCCTCCTGATATCGAACAGTATATAGTTTACTGTACGTCAGAGCTTGCATGAGCTAATTTAACAAAAGAAAAGATGTCCAAGTTTTGCCACAGCAATAAAGTGAATAGTACAGAGACATGCTTTGCCTGAGAGTAAAGGTACCATGACTGCTGATGGGTAAATATTGTGACGATGACAAATGAGGAGAGGGAAGTTCAGGGTGGAGACAAAAGAACAAGCTTCCAGCAAGCTCAGTTGCTAAAGAAAGCAATTGTTCACCTCCAGCCTGAGTGAAACACCTAGGTGTGGCAGATGATGATGATGCATGTGAGGAATCACTAGCACCCCAGAAAGGCTATGACTCAGATGTGCCATCTGCGCTGTGGTTTTGTTCATGGTTTACAAATGTTTAATAATAACAAACATCAGTTCTTCCATGCAGATAAAAACAAGGCCTCACGAGTCAGGATTTAACATTCAGGAGAAACTCTAACCTGCCTTCAAATATTTGAAAATGGTGCTGTAAACCTGGCTGTTCACTGAAAACACAATCTGAAACTGTGGAAGGCTATGCAGCAAGTTGATTGGCCTGGAATTATTCCTGTAGATTCTAAAGAAAGAAATTAATTGGACAGATCACATGAATAAACATGTATGAATGTAAGGTGGTGAGAGATAGATAGATAAATAGATAGATATGGTTTGTTGAAAAATCATCATGGGAGCAGATGTCGAATTGTGATGACAAGTAAAACAAAAATTCATAATTTGTAACAGTTATAGACATCTATTAAAATAAAACTAAAGTATAAAACAATAAAAGGATTGCACAATTATAAACATTTTGCTATACAAATGAGTATAAAATGTTGCAAGATGTAGATCTCCTTTAGGGAAGAAAAGGAAAGGTCTACTCGACTCTTCATTTTGTTTTAAAATCCACTGATCATACATTGACTTAAAATGTATGTTAAATACACTCCTAATTTGCAGGTATGAACCACCAGCAGATGAGACAGATTTGTAACATTGACTCTATATTTCACAAGGCATATCATTAAAAAAAACATGAGGCAGGTGAACTGGGGATTGAGGGTGATGTTTGAAGTGTTTTAAAATACATGAAGGGGTTCATCTGATATTATAGACAAGCGGGATGCTTCAGCAATTTCTCAACGTTACCTGAAATTGAAACAAATTGTGATGTAATGATTACTCTTTAAAAGGTATACTGGTATCTGCAAAGTTAAAAATGTCCAATAAAGACATATGAGGTGAAAATTCAGTAGCATTTGTCAAAAAAAGTTTTTATTGACTGAGCAGATAAAATAAGCTGACAGACTATAAATAAGTACATTCCTTGGGCGGAAGCGTGAAGACTAATATGAACAAGTTGGGCCAACTATCTTGCTTCCATTTTGTAATTTGTACACGAATCCCTCCAGGATATTCATGAAATGATTTCTATTGCGTTCTCGCTTTCTCTGTCTGTCTTTCTTCATGGAATCTTTAAGTGCAAGCCATTGAATTATTATTTAAACAACTGTAGTAGTTACGAGAGACATTTTTCCATATAAGTCTCCCTGGGTTTCTCTTGGTATTCCCACAGAAGCCCTTTTTATTTGTTCCAATTAAATTCCTAGACATTTGCTGCAGTGTGCCAGCTAAAAACTTGCACAGACTTTCTGAACAGTAGATTATGAAGCAAACCTCCCGGGTTACAGAAATAAACTTCTGTAATACAGTTGACTATGAAGCACCCTTTGCTACAGGCTCCTCCAGGGGCTCAGCACTCTCCCTGAGGCAATGGTTCGATTTATAATGATTATTTATGGAAGAAAAATACCTCCTAAAGTAACGCAAGATCCAATAAAATAACTGTTTTCCAAACTGAGGCACAAGCTTTTGGAACATGTTAATCTGTGAGAAATGAATGCAATTTTCCTCCAACCAAGTCTGCCCTTTTCTCCAAAATGAATCAGTAAGTCATGACTGTACAGGCATATCTGCTGAAAAATAACTAGAATATTAAGTTATTTGAGAACCAGCATACTGTCCAGGTGAAGTCTAAAAACTAAATTGATCTTTACTCAGACACTTACTGCATCAGAACAGAAAATATTCCAGAACACGCTTAGTACTTGTCTTTTCTTTGTAATAATGGAATTTAGGAAAGAGCTATCTAACTTTGTTATAGGTGTTTACTATCATTTGATGAAAAGCATTCAGGATAAAATAATGATGTTCTGCTATTAACATTGTAATTGTTTTAATAGCCCCAAACTAATCTGTATTTTAGTGATATATGGTAATTCTATTTGAATCATAGATGGAAAACCTTTTGCATAACATGCCATGGATTGTTTTTCATTAACAGGAAAGAATTCCATATTTACATTCATGCACGCTTGCTTTTTAGTGAAAAAAAACGTGGAACAGAATCTAGAATCAAAGAAGTCTCTAGAATCAAAGAGACAAAAGGAATATCACAAACTATTTAAAGAAATATAAAAGATTGCATTATAAAAATTAAATTAAGTAAAATTAGTGCATGAGATTCTCCAAAGCAAGTTTTTTTTATTGTCTATTTTGTTTTCTGCCTGAAATTGATTAACTAAAATATGTTAGATTATGTAATCTTCACAATATGTAAGCAAATTTCAGTCACTCAGGCAACACATTGTTTGGCCAAAATTTAAAGCTAATGTCCAAACTAAAATTACCAACAGAAGAGTCTAGTTCTGGATTTCAAGTAAATACATAAATATTCCATCACTTAAAATGTTAAATATTTCAGATATATTGTCAAACGTATGTTATTGCCCTGTTATCAATTATTTATCGCATTGATCGGGTTGAAACAGCTCCACATTCTTTACTTCACTTCCACCTTGTCCTGGCCAAAATTTATTTCTCATCTAACATGACTAAAACAAATGATTTGGTCATTATCACACTGCCGTTTGATAGGGCCTTCCCGTGTGCAAGTTGATCACACCATTTCCTACATTCCAACAGTGACTGCACTTTAAGAAAACAAAAGCACTTTGGGATGTCCTAAAGTTGTACAAAACCCAAATAAATGCAAATTCATTTCTTTCTGTCCTTTCCAGCTAGAATATTGGAATGCAACACGGAGGAGCAATATCATTTTGAAAATGAAATTTAAAGTATTGAATTAATACTGAGGGTATTTAGTTTGATGGATCAGAAAGACCCAAGAACATTAATAATGTACAATTATATGCTCTACTTTCATGCAGCTGACCCCACCACATTCATCCCCAGTGTAGTCTTATTTCTCACACCCAGGCCACAGAACATGCTGCAATTTAATTCCAAGTCCTTTACTGCTCAGTAGATTCAACTCCTCCATAACAAGATCACCTGATCTATTGAATCCTTTCTGATCCAGCTCCTAATCACTCATAGAATGGTTACAGCACAGCAAGAGGCCATTTAGTTCATCCTGTCTATACAGGTGTTTCACAGAGATCGGTGCTGGGTCCACTTTTTGTCATTTATATAAATGATTTGGATGAAAATATAGGAGGCACGATTCGCAACCTTGCCAATGGCACCAATATTGGTGGTATATTGGACAATGAAGAAGGTTATCTAAGATTACAAAGACATCTTGATCAATTGAGTCAATGGGCTAAAGAGTGGCAAATGGAGTTTAATTTGGATAAATGTGAATTATTGGACTTTGGTAAAACTAACAAGGGCAGGACTTATATAATTAAAAGTAGGGCCTTGGGTAATGTTGCAGAACAGGGAGACCTAGGAGTTTAGGCACATAATTCTTTGAAGTTTGCATCACATATAGGTACAATGGTTAAGAAGGCATATAGTACACTTGCCTTCATTGCTCAGACCTTTGAGTATAGGTGTTGGGACATCATGTTGAGGTTGTACAGATGTTGGTGAGGCCTCTTCTGGAGTACTGCCTCCGTTTCTGGTCACCCTGTTATAGGAAGGATATTATAAAGCTGGAGTGGGTGCAGAAAAAATTTATCAGGATGTTTCCAGGAATGGAGTTATATGGAGAGGCTGGGTAGGGTGGGACATTTTCACTGGAGCGTGGGAAGTTGAGGGCTGACCTTATAGAAGTTTATAAAATCGTAAAGAGTATAGATAAGATGAATGGCAGGTGTCTTTTCCCTTGGGTGGGGGAATTTCGGGACTAGGGGGCATATTTTTAAAGTGAGAGGAGAGATTTTAAAAAGACACGATGGGCAAAGCTTTTTGCACAGACGGTGGTTCACATGTGGAATGAACTTCTAGAGGAAGTGGTGGATGCGGGCACAGTTGTAATGTTTAAAATAATTAGATAAGTACATGAATAGGAAAAGTTTGGAGAGATATGGACCAGAAGCAGGCAGGTGGGACTAGTTTAGATTGGGATTATGTTCAGCATGGACTGGTTGGACTGAAGGGTCTGTTTCCATGTTGTATGACTCCACGACTCTATAATAGGAATCACTTGATCTCTTGAACCCTTTCTGATCCAGTTCCTAATTACTCATAGAATGGTTACTGCACAGGAACAGGACATTCAGTTCATCCTGTCTATGGCAAAACCACTCACCCAGTTCCATTTCTCTATCTTTCCTGATAGCCTGCAACCTTTCTCTTCTCAAGAGCTTTATCAATTCCCCTTTGAAAACTATAATTATATTAGCCATCACCATACACTTTTCAAGACCCCAACCACTCGGCCCATAAAAATATTTACCTCATGTCACCATCAGTTCTTTTGTCAATCACCTAAAATCTGTGTCCTCTAATTCTCAAGAAACTTCTGTTATTAGAAACCACTTACACAGTCTCTTCCTACCTGCACTATCTGGACCCTCATGAATTTGAACACCTTTACCAAATTCTCAAATTTCTTTTCTCTAACAAGTTTAGAACAATAAAGCTTTTCCAATCTATTCCTGTATCTGAAGCCCTTCATGTCTGGAACGAGTTTTGTAAATATCTCCTGCTTTTGGGTCCTTACCAAAATGCAACATCCAGAATGGGGCATAGTTCTCTACTTGAGGCCAAACTAGTGTTTTATCAAGGTTCACCACAACTTCATTGGTTTGTACGCTATGCCACTATTTACAAGCAATATATCTTATTAATCTTTTTTTCAACATGTCAACCTCAATGATTTGTGCACATGGATTCCCAGGTCTCTCTGTTACTGCACCACCTTTAGAATTGTGCTCTTTCTTTTATTTTGTTTCTTCTCATAAAAACCGCAAAAAATACTCACTTCACACTGCTCAGCATTAAATTTCATCTGCCACATGTCCACCCACTCAACCAGCTTGTCTCTGTTCTCTTGAGGTCTTCCACTATCTCCTTTCCAACACTTTGAAGGTTGGTATCATCTGCAAATATTGAAATTATGCCATGCACTGTCTATTCTAGGTCATTAGTATCTATCGTGAAAAGCGGTAGTCCTATTACAATGCCTAGAGAGCTAACAGGATACTTTTCTCCAGTTTTTAAGCAACCATTCCACACTAGTTTATTTTCCTGTCATTCAGTCAAGTTCATATCCATGTTGCTGGTGTCAGTTCTATTTCATAGCCTTCATCTTTGGGACCCTATTACATAGCACTTTATCAAACATCTTTTGGAAGTCCATATACACTATAGCAACTGCATTATCGTCATAAACCCTCTCTGTTAACTCATTAAAATGGTCAATGAAGTTACTTAAACACATTTGCCTGCAACAAGTCAGTGCTGGTTTTCTTCAATTTATTCTGCATTTATGCAAGTAACTGTTAATTTTGTCCCAGAGCTTTCCCAACAATGACTAAGCTGTGGTTGCAAGGCTGATCCTTACACACTTTTCAAACAAGACGTAACATTTGCAATTCTTCAGTCTGCTGGTACCACCATTGTTTTAATACAGTATTATGACCAGTACCTCTGCAAATTTTATCCTTAATTCCTTTGACACTCTCTGATGCATGCTTCATCTGGTCGTGGTGACTTATCAAATATAGGAACAACCAGATTTGCTTATACGCCTTTTTTCTTCAATTTTTAGTTAAAGCAGTGACATGACTACAACCTCCTTCAGTATGACTTTAGCTGCATCTTTTTTCTTGAGAAAGAGAGATGCCATGTTTTCATCGAGTACCTCAGCTATGTCCTTTGTCCCCATACGATTTTTTGAACCCTAATATGTTCCACTCCTCCTTTCATGTTATTTTGCAACTTGTATATACATAGGAGACATTTGGATTCCCTTAGTTGCCAGGTTCTTCTCATTCTCTTCCTCTGCCTATCTTATTTCCTTTCTCCCTTTCCCTCAGAACATATTTTATTCTGTCTGTTTCTCATTTGCATTATCAACCTGAAAGCTACAATTATCACCCACTTTCTGCTTCTTTTTATTGTTAATCTCTTGTATTATCCAGGGAGCTCTAGCGTTGGTTGACCTACATTTCAGATTGTGGAAATGCACTTCAATGGTTCCTGAACCATCTCCTCTTTAAAGACAGTCCACTATTCTGTTTTAGCTTTTCCTGTCATACTTGATTTCATTTTATCTGGGATAGATCCATTCTCATCCCACTGAAAGTTTCCTTGCTTAAATTAAGTATTTTTATTCTAGATTATTTAATGTCTTTTTTTCCAGAAATAACCTCAATCTTATAAATCTATAATCAATGTTCCTTAAATGTTCTCTTTCTGAATCTCCATTTCCCCGGACCCACCTCATTCCACAGAACAAGATCAAGCAAGTCAACTGAACTAATTTGTTATAGATCACTTTTCTCAAATATCCATTTTTTCCTTCCTCAAGCTTTCATTCTCCATCATTCTGAATGGTTCTGCTTTGACATTATTCTACTCAATGTCAATAACAATGCACAATATGAATATAACCATAGCACATAATCTGTTCTTGAATTGATGCTGGGAGTAAGTGAAAAATGTGGTTCAGAGAATCCCTACAGTGTGGAAACAGGCCTGTCGGCCCAACAAGTCAACACTGACCCTCAGAGCATCCCACCCAGACCCATCCCCCTAATCTACACATCCCTGAAAGCTATGGGGAAGTTAGCATGGCCAATCCACCTAGCCTGCACATCTTTGGACAATGGAAGGAAACCAGAAAAAACCTACTCAGACACGGGGACAATATGCAAACTCCACACAGACAGTCGCCCAAGGGTGGAATCGAACCTGGGTCCCTGGAGCTGTGAGCCACCGTGCCGCCCTTAGTTGAGGGATCTCTTTCTAAAATCTAATTCTGGTTGTATTTAACATTTAACTGAAATTTACTGTTTACATTTTAATTCTTGTCCAGACTTAAGAAAGGATGTAGAAGCTCTCAATTGGACAGCAGCTGAAGTTAGGTAATTAAGAAAACTAACTTACACTGTTTTTGTTTCTGGGTCTGAGCTGGATCTTTTGTTTCACTGTGTCTAAGTGTGACTAGCAATGAGTGCAACTTTGAACGAGATGCTGGGAGTTGGATGAATAACGTAAAAATGTGAACAGGCAGGTGCTCCTTTCTTTTGTCTCTCTTATTCACCCAATAAGAATTGGTTCTTTTTGTAGTGCAGGGGAAGAAGCTTATTGTTCGATGAATATCTGGTAAGAGGTTAAGGCCTATTTTACTTTCAAGGTTTAAAATAGTACAGGAAGTGGTAGTGAGGCCGATAAAATGCATGACAAAGGAAAATAAATAATTGAATTAAATAATAAACAAGTTAATTAAATCTCACTATGTTTGGCAGGGCAGATAATGTGTCACAGTACCAGTGTGTGGGAACTCCAGGATGTCAATGTGATCCAGGGCAAATACATCTGTAGTGTTTATGGCTCAAGGAGCTTTGGCTCAGTGTTTGAACTAAAGGTTGAAAGACAGATACTGCGAACACATCAGGAAAGGCTAAAATTACCTGAATATGTTGTACTAGGATGGAGTCACACCCCTTAAGATAGGATGTTCTGATTCATTCAGTTGTTGGGGACAGGGAAGCATGCTGCAGCTGAGGCAGATAACAGGCAGCGGAGGGTAAGAGTGCAGGACCCTCAGCTTTTACAGTTGTGCAACAGATTTGAAGTTCTTTTCGCACGCTGGGTGGGAGTGGGAGCTGCAGGGCAGATGAGTAATTGACCATAAAATTTTGGTACAAGATGCCATTCAAGTAGGGAAGCAAAAAGAAATGTGGTAATAGGGGACAGTATGGTGAGGGGGATTAACACTTCTCTGCAGCAAAGAGAGAGATAGGATGTCTAAGTTGCCTGTAAGTGACACCTTTCAGGATATCTGCTGGTGTGGCACGGTGTTGCAGTGGTTAGCACTGCTGCCTCACAGCGCCAGAAACTTGAGTTTGATTCCACCCTCAGGCGACTGTGTGGAGTTTGCACTTTCTCCCCGTGTCTGCGTGAGTTTCCTCTGGGTGCTCCAGTTTCCTCCAAAGATGTGCAGGCTAGGTAGATTGGCCATGCTAAATTGCCCAGAGTGTTCAGGGATGTGTAGAATAGGTGGGTTATAGGGGGAATGGGTCTGGGTGGGATGCATTGAGGGCTGGCATGGACTTGTTGGGCCGAAGGGCCTGTTTCCACACTGCAGGGATTCTGTGATCTATGACTGGAGAGCAATGTACAGTGGGAGTGGGGAGGACCCAGTCATCAGTGTCTGTGTCAGTAGCAATAACATTGCAATACAGGAGAAATGATTTGGCAGAGTCAATGTGAGGAGTTAGACAACAAATTAAGAAGCAGACTATCAGATTATTACATGAGCTATGAGCAAACTGATTAGAGGAATGAATGAGTCACTTAAAGCCAGGTGTGTGTGGATGAAACAGATTCCGATTCATTGACCACCCTCATCAACACCGAGGAGTAGGTGTGCTGGGCCATGAGATAGTTTATATCTGAACCATGCTGGGACTAGTGCCCTAGCAAACTGCATAAATAGGGAAGTAAGGGAGAGTTTTAAACCAAACAATAGGGGTAGACAATCAAGTTTTAGAAGAAGTAGTAAATCAATCAGCAGAGACAAGAGAGCAGAGAAAGGTGTTGATAACTCATAAAGACATAAAAACATATAAAAACACTTACAACAGAGAATTCCACTTGACTCATTATGTCTGCACCATAAACAAAGATCTAACTACAGTAATCTCATTTTTCAGCTCTTGGTTCATAGTCCTGGAGGCTATGGCAACACAAGTGAATATCTAAATATTGCTTAAATGTTACAAGAGTTTCTGACTCAAACATCCTTTCAGGCAGTAAATTCCAGTCTCTCATCACCCTCCAGGTGAAAACATTTCTCAATTCTTCATTTAGGCTTCTGCCTCCTATCAGAATTCTAATGCGCCTGATTATTGATCCTTCTACTAGTTGAAAGGTGACCCCTGTATCCCTTCTACCTACGCCCTTATGGTCTCATACACCTCCATCGGTGCTCTCTCAGTCTTTGCTGCTTCAAGGAAAACAATGCAATCTTTATCACAGCTCAGGTCCTCCAGCCCAGATAGCTTCCTGGCAAATCTCCTCTAACGATAGCAAGCCAATTCATCCTTCCTCACACAGGAGCTCAATGATTTGGCACATCCTGTATCAAACTGGGGAATCGAGCTGGGGACTGTTGTAACATCTATCTAATATTATGTGCTTGAATGCAGCCAGCACATTTGGTGAAATGACTTCTACTCCTGGAACCAATCAACATTGCAGGCTACAAAATTCCATACAGGTCCTCTTCCACTCTCTAGCAGCATCATTTGGAAGGAGATCGGTTTCCATTGTAGCATGTAAACCTCCAAGTTTACTTCTTCCCAACTGCCCTCAACTGGGGCTGCTGTGTTTCATTGAACTGAAACCAGAATTCTCTTTTGCTGATGCCATTCCCTTTCAGATGCTCACCAGAAATGAAGATTAGGCACTGGAGGTGCAATATTGCTTCAGGCCATCAAACCAAATTGGATGGCTGATGTCTCCTACACATTCAGCCCCTACCATAAGATAGAAAGCAGATTTGAGCAAGGCGAAGTGACAAAAGCGACAAGTTAGTTGGGACCAAATGCATTGATTGAAAAGGGCAAAGAAGGAACCTATTAAAATAGATCAATGGAGACAATGATGACATGATGGATGGAGGGCGAAAGGAACACAATTGGGAGTTACTGAGAGTAACAGAGGTGGAACTGTAAAATCATGTTATTTAGGGACAAAAAAATGGGGTGAGGCAGAAAGATATGTATGTGAACTAATTAGATTTGATCAGAGACAGTCTAACCAGAGCTTGGATCTGGCATGGGTCAAATGAGCTGTGTGTGGTCCAGCTGAACTGCAAGGTGAGGTTGAGGTCTAGAGTAAGGAGGAAGAGACACACCACAAAATCATGGATAAATTAGATACAAGTGGAGTCTGCATGCAATAAAACTTTGGGAATTAATTCTGTTTTGACCAAATACTTATCTTTATGCCAGAACTACACTTTTGAGTTAGTGGATTTGGTTCTCGCACAAAATAGTGAAAAGTAACATCAGTCAGCGTTTCTCCTCCTGCTCACTCGCCAGAAACCTGGCCCTGTAAAGTGCTCACGTGTGACCATCTCATGCAGATGGCCCAAATTTAACTGTGACAGATGTTTGTGTATAGTCAGCAAGCTCACTGTCAAAGGTTCCTAAGAATAGCCATTCCAACGAAGTACTGGGAGTTAAGCACTGTGTCGGCAAGAGTCGTGATCAGAAAAAATGAACTGCTTCTTTTTTATTAACAGTGCTGAATGCAGGATTTGTACAGTCGTCTCAGGATCGCGTGACTTCTACTGCGATCAATTGCAAGTTTGAATACAGTCAGCGAGCAAGGCAAAACGGTGAAGCGAAAGTGCCTGTGTTCAGACCTGCCAATGCATCAGCACCAACAGATGACGATGATGCTCCTGCTCAGACACAACCGCCTACACATGCCGGAATAATTAGTGTCTGGAGCGGGGAAGGTTCAAATGACGTGAAATTCCCCAGGTGACCTTTAGCTTATTTTATCAAATGTACAGATGAAATTCTTCTGCTTTTTGAGAAAACAAACACAACAGCAATTAGCTAGAACATCCAAAAATGGATCTGACATGATTTTTCTTATCTCCTGCTGTGTAGATATTTAGGATACCAATCTGACTCTGTGTGGGAAGATGAAATCTTTTAACCCTGCGTGTTCCTGTGCGCTACATTGAATAGCGAATGGTCTGCACATGGACCCATGTGTGAGGCTGCATTCCGAAGTCTAATTTTCAGACTTTCTGCAACATGGGCAGGAAAGAGTGTTTTATAACAAGCAAAAGTGAACTGTATTATCTTAGTCATTGGGTGTTCGTCCCCCACATCGGGGTATCCTGCAAAGGGATTAGAAAGTAACAGAGGATCCCCTCCTTCAACAATTCCAACAATTCTTACTCCAAATGTCCCTGGCTGAATCACAACTGCTTCTGCCCAAAGAATTTCACAAAAAAAACATTCAAGATTATAGGGGGAGGGGAGAAGGCAAGCAAGAATGGAGGGAGAGGGATGTGAAGTGGTGGATGGAATGGGCCAGGGTAAATGTGGAGGTGGGGGCAGATGAACGAGATAAATTCATTGCACTAAGGCTTATTCAAACATATGCAGTTTGCAGGTGGGGGCATTAACAACAAGCAGCATAATTGATAGTTTTAAGGTGTTATGGTGTGTTGATAATGTCCCTATCTCTGAGCTAAGAGGTCCAGGTTTAAGTTCCATCTGCTCCGTTAGCTGTGTGAAAATATCACTGAACAGGTTGACTAGAAATTAAATGAGAGCTTTATGGCCTTGTGGTGCAGTGGTAGTGTCCCTACCTCTGGGTCAGAAGTTAGGTTCAAATCTCAGTTGCCCACAAATATGTTAAAACATGTTTAAATGGGTAGATTAAAAATATTTAAGTAATGACCATCAGAATTTAAATTGGGGAATTGGAAAAACTAAAGAAATTGAACTGAGAAACTTTCTGCTCTGGGTGACTCAGCAAAGAGACAGGATGCATTAACTTTTGTTTACATTGATTCAGTCTTGGGATGTGTGTTGTGTGGTGAACCACCTTCCTGAAATGCTGCAGTCCACGTTGGAATTTTAGGCCGTTTCACAGGACAATCAAAAGTCCCACATCAGTGTGGGACTCCAACAACACACAGATCAGATACAACAGTATATCAGTAACTGCTCTGTCCCACTGTTGGGTCTACTTGCCCCATTCGCAGGACAATCAAAAGTCCTACATCAGTGTGGGACTCCAACAACACAAGACAGCAGGGTTTATAGTCTCACAAAGAATCAGTTAGACTTTTCAAAAATATAAACACTTACATGGTTGTAACAACTTTCTCAATCTCAGATGGCCCCTACGGCTGATGAAGTAAACTAAAGCCAATTAGTTGTAGATATTTTTTCTAAGAAACCTATTCAGAGAAGTTATAATACACCTCTGGAGCAAATGGGACTTGAACCAAGGCCTCTTGCCCCAGAGGCTGCCCTCTAGTAAGAGGTGGGGAATAGTACAGCTGCATCATGAGGCCCCACTCCAATTAGTTGTACTGAAGAATGGCAGCTCATCACTTACAAAAACATGCTTAATTTACATAATTGGTGCTCATAATCCAATCTCTTCATCCTCTCAATAACATTGGTTGTCATCTTCTGTATTCTTTCACTGACTGCAATATCTCTCTTTTGCAAGTGTGAATAGAACTTTTCACTATTTTTTCTAAGTGCATTACATCAATGATTTGTAAAGTGTCAGCTGTAACTCACTGTATCAGTTCAATATTGACTTTTCAATACATCACAACATTTGATTTGATATATTTGTACTACTGAACATTGTTTCAATACCTTTAATTTATTGTCAATGGGATCCCTGGCAAAAATATGCTATAATTTTCCATACAAATTATTTTCTTTCCATTTATGTAATTGTCCCTTACTTCCCCACTACAATAGTATATCAGTAACTGCTCTGTCCCACTGTTGGGTCTACTTGCCCCATTCGCACTGTTTGTTTCTCTTACTAGCAAATTGTGATTCCATAACTAATAGTTTGTATCTTTTCCATCATTTTGTATAAGCAGCTGCTTAACAAACCCCACAGGTCTTTGGTAAGCTTGTTCTTTCCAGGGCAAAGTCAATCGAGGTTTTAAATAGATGTGCAAAGAGACAGCAAATGGGCTGACAGCTACAGACAGGATCAATTCAGGGTGCAACACTGAAAATTGGTAAATGTGCTCATTCCAGATCACCAACAAAGTCAATTACACATTGAGAGCTAGTGCCATATACTTTGGAATGCATCAAACTCAAATATATTCAGGCCTAAAAGACCCTATGATTTCAGTGAGTAGTTATTATGGAGAAAGGCTGGAGGCACATAACTGTTGGCAAGAAGGACATAGACTTCAGAAATAAAAACAGAAACGTTGCAGCATTTTCTACTTTTAGTTCAGGTTTCCAGCATCTGCAGTATTTTGCTTTCATTCGACATAGAATTTAATCCTGGCCAGGAGTAGTATGGAATATACAGGGACCGGAGAGTTTTAAAACCAAATATGCCTTGTCACTGACCACTCTCATCCGTCGTACAAACACTGAGCCAGAAAGGGAAACCTCAAGAGATTCAACTGAGACTTTTAACCTCTTGACACTGAGATTTTTAACCTCTTGACACTGAGATTTTTAACCTCTTGACAAGGTCAAGTAGGACAAGAATACTTGCAAAAGCTGCAAAGGCAAATTTGTTTTGCAGTGTTGGTTCACCCCTTCTTTGGATAGATTGACACTAGTGCGAAACCCTAACTACATGTGGCCTGTTGACAAAGGAAGAAATTGTGCTGGTAAAATATTCGCCCGTGCAGGAGATTTGGAAGGTGAGTCAGCTATGGGCCAAAGATACAGAGAGTGAAACGTACATTGCTGTTGTCTCAGGAAATCTTGATGAAGCTGACATACTCGGACTCTCGCTATTGTAGGAGTAAGCCAAAAAAAATGCACCGACGTCAAAAACTATTTCCAGGATCAGAATTTTCTCCAATGACTTAAAGATCGAATGGAAAATAAGTAAAATATTTTTTAAAAAATCTTTTGTCCTATTCTAGTGGGTATCACAAGTTTTTTAAACACTTGCTGGAAATATAGTTCTGCCATGCGTAAATTTAGTTACAGACATTAGAAAGTTGTTTACAACCTGGATACTTTTGTGTGGCATGAAATCGAGGAAGGTTACATTTTTGGGTTTGCACTGCTGAAATATGTCAAGCACATGCATTCGGAAGGCGAGATCTGCTGCGAGACTGATCGATTGCAACTTGGACTGTAGCGATGTGAAATGCTTTCGCACTGTCCTGAGAAGGTGAAACAAGCAAGAGTCGAAAAGCGTTCGCTGGCCGGCAAATGAAACGACACACTTCCCCCTAGTGGGGAAATCGGAGGACAGCTCGAAAACACAGCAACATAACCATAAGCTCACAATTCGTGGAATTATGGAACAGATCTTTCATTTATTCGAGATACATCATTTCACTGAAAAAAAAAATCATTTTCTTAAACCACACCATCAGATTCCTATCATAGGGAGACTTAAAGTATATTTCAACAGGTGCTTGTTACATTTTGCTCAATAAAGGTGTGTGTCTGGGAAGGGAATGTATGGCACAGGACTGTCTGGGTTAAGAGCAACAAAATCTGGATCCACGGACGAGATGGCGGAGGCGGGTGGGTCTGGCTAGAACTCTCGCACCTCTCGGTGATATTCTTTTGAGTCTTTTTGGCTCGGCTCCACTGGAATCCGCCTAATTACTTTCCTCGCTGCGGTATGACTGCTTTGGAACTGTATCGCTCTTGTTGTGAGGTAACTGAATAAACACAAGCCCGCTTCCTCCCAGGCAGTCAGTGATTGGCAGAGACTGACTGCGAGGAATGCGAGAGGGTATTTAAAGCAGCCGTTCTCCAGTCTCACAGTAGTATCGATCTCGGGCACCCTCAACTCCAGGGGCTGCTTCTAAGGCAAAGACTTAGAGGTGAAGAGAAGAAGAGAGACTTTTGAAAAAAAATACAAGTAACGTTTCGAGTCTTTGAGAAGTCAGGTTACCAGATCTTGTAGAAGGACTCTACATTTCGGATTTGCCATCGTTTACCATCCGCGGAGCTATTATTGTTTGCACTGTTCATTTTAAGATTGAAAGCCTTCACCACTGGTCAGTGAACGAGTTTACATTTCAGTCATGATAGCTGTAACACAGCAGTTTGAATAATTGTTTTGTTGGAAACTCTATGCAGCTAAAACAAAAAAGATTTTCCCTCCTTTTTTTATGCCAGGTTCTGAGAGAGTTCCTTCTCCTGAAATGAAGCCACTGCACGGACTCTTCCTCCTTTTAATGATTGTTGCTTGCTCCTCCAAGCGAATCCAAGGTAAGTTGTGAGTGCACTTTTGCCCCGCAGCTATTGGCGCTCCCCTCCTGTTGAAGTGACTTGCTTTGAAGAGTTAATGCTGTGTGTTTAAATATGTGCCCTTCTCTCCCCTAATCCCCGACAGACGCCGGAGCGGATGGAGTCTTTGATCTGTTCGACATCACTGGCCTTACTCGCAAAAATGTAGGGGTGCATATGGTAAAGGGACCGGAGGCTAGCAGCCCGGCTTACAGGATCCTGAACCCTGACCTCATTGCCCCGGCTTCAGAGAACAGCTTCAGTGAGCTGATCGATCACATCCAGCAGGAGAAGGGATTCATCTTCCTGGCCACCCTGCGCCAGATAAAAAAGAGCCGGGGGACCTTAGTGGCCATCGACACGCTGCAAGGGACGCGCATCTTCGAGATCCTGTCCAACGGCAAGGCAAACACTCTCGACCTGACCATCACCATCGACGGCAAACAGAGCATGGTGTCCATCACCGATGCGCACCTGGCCAATACCCGGTGGAAAAACCTCACTCTCTTCGTGCAGGAGGACGTGGCCACGCTCTATGTGGGATGTGAGAAGGTCAATGGCGTGGAGTTGGAGGAAGCTATTCACAAAGTGCTGAAGCCTGGTGACTACAGCCTGAGGCTGGCTAAAGGGGGACCTGGGCTCCGAAACAACTTTCAGGTAAGGGCAGACTCTCTCTCTCTCACACACACACACACACACTCCCTCACAAAGGAGGGACAGCCAGAAGCAGGAACAGTGTCTCAATAACTGACTCGATGCAAGTTACAGAAACTGCGGACGGCTGGTAATGCACTGAATAGTTTGTAAACGAAAGGCTATTTCAAAAATGAATTTGAGCAGAGAAGTCACTTCAGATAGCGTTAAATGTGGCGGAAGTTCGCGCGTTTACCGACATGATGTTAAGTGACAAATAAGAGTGCAATCCAGAAGGAATCGTGGCTTACTATTTTGTTTTTTTTTAAAAAAAAGTGGCTCCAATTGTGTTTCTTCCTTCTGTGTGAAACAGGGAGTTCTGCAGAACGTGCGTTTTGTCTTTGGGACCAGCTTGGAAACCATTCTGATGAACAAGGGCTGCTACAGTAGTAAGTATCCGACACGGGACCTGTCCGGGGGAAATCTTCCTGTATAAGCGTTTGCTCACCTCCGCTGAAACAGCCGCACTACCTCACCCCGAGTGTAGTGGTTAGTGAGATTCAAAGATTATCCCAAACTCTTAGCTAGGGACCATCTCATTCACATAAGGTGAGTCCCCCCACCCCCGTGTGTGTTTTCAAGGGGCGGGTGGGCTCCAGTCAGAGTTCGGAATTGTATCAGGAATAATCCAGCAACATCAACTGTCTAAATGCAGGTGCTGTGTTTTTGTGGGTGGAACGAATTGCTGCTTGCATTCCATGTCAGGCTTTGCTTTTAAAAACCTCTGAGTAGAATCACCCCTGTCCATAAATGCAAATATGAACTGTTATCCAAAGGACTTATCCAGTGGTCTTGGCTGGAACAGTTCAGAATGTGTTGCATTAATCGCCAGCCCTCATGTAACTGCTCCTCTTATTTTTGCAGCTGCCCGAGGGATTCTTCCTTTACCAATCAGGGGCTCTGAAAGCCCGGCCATCAGGACCAATTTTTACGGTCACAAAACCAAAGATCTTCAGACGGTCTGTGGCATCTCCTGTGAGGAACTGTCCAACATGTTCTCTGAACTGCAAGCTCTCAGGACCATGGTCACCCAGCTGGTTGATAATGTTCAGAAAGTGGTAAGGAGACTAAAGGAATCGAGCCTTTTGTAAGTTACTTTAGTTATTTGTGCATGGGGCTGTAATGAACTATCACTACCTTCTCCTCTAGACTGCAGAAAATGAATTAATTGCAAGAAGCATTGGAATCAAACAGATAGGAGGATGTTTCCACAATGGCATGACTTACAAAGACAAAGATCAATGGAAAGTGGACAACTGCACAGACTGCACTTGTCAGGTAAAACTGCAACATTTGATCCAACTCAAAACCTAACTTGCTTTTCAAAAAAAAAGCTATAGCAAACATTTCTGCGTTATAATAATCACTTAAAGTTGCTTTACTTGCATTCAGATTGAAATCCCATGGCAGCAGTAGTCAATTGTTGCGCCAACTTAGTAGCTGGAACTACCACCAACGCTGCCAAAATGGTTAAAAAGAATACGGATAGCCACAGGTCTTAGGACTTTTTGTATGTACAGAGCAGACTATTGTTTGCTTTTGAGTGGTTTTGAATATCTGTAGGGAAACACTGCATTGGGCAATATTTTCAAGGGGAAGAGCCTGTGCCAAATATAAACTGGACCAAATTTAAAGGAACTGACTACTTGGAACTGTTAAAAGCTTTTTCCAAAAGAAAAATATGAAAGCCATAATCTTGGTAATTCTGTCAGGGAGTAAATTTGCAGATAATTGAAAGGTTCCTATGTGTTGCCCGATTAATGATGTAAATCCACAAAATATGCGGGATGGGCAAATAATATATCAACTGGAGTGTGCTTTCTGAGCAGTTTGTTATCAAATTCTGCACTTCCAGACTCTGAAAATACTTCCACTGCAGTTCCTAAAGTAATTAGGGTTTTCTGGTTCCTCAACAACACATGGCATTATTCAGTCTCTATCCCTTTCTAGCTGCCGGCAAAGTGAACCAATAAACACAAGATTGGAAAAATAAAAATGGATTTTAACCAACTGCTATTATTTTGCTTTGGCCAGCGCACTTGGCAGATGGTGTTGTTGTCAGGCATATGTTTAAAAACTTGTCCTCTCCTAAGGTTGCTTACTCACTATTTTTTCTTTCCTTACCCTTTTTCAGTCATCAGTCACCTTTTGCCAGAGGATTTCCTGCCCTACTGTGTCATGTGCTGATGCTATAGTCCCAGATGGGGAATGCTGTGCCCGCTGTCCATGTACGTCCTGGTGAAACTAATTTCCATTCTAAAAAATGCATAAATGAGGTCTATGGTTGGGGTGGGGAGAAGAGAGCTGCATGCTACAGGGAAAGCCACCACTAACTGCAAACTATTGAGTGAGTAACATCGGCTTGATAGACTGCCAACTAATGTATTTTCCCATCGTAACCCCATTTAAGGCTTGAAAATGGTTATGACCTCTCAAAACAGAGTGCGAGCAGTTATTGAGGGAGCATAGCTTTTACAACTCAGAGGTACCTGGTAGCAACTGAGATAACAAGGTGTAGAACTGGATGAACACAGCAGGCCAAGCAGCATCAGAGGAGCAGGAAGGCTGACGTTTCGGGCCTAGACCCTTCTTCAGAAAAACCGGTAGCAACTGCTGCCTCAGAGCTTGAAACTTCCGAATTTCGGCTTGTGATCCGGACCTCCCAATTTGGTAAACCTGGGATGAAAAGATGCAATGGTTCTCTAAACTGTCTGGCTAGCTATAGACTATAACAAGCATTGAAAATCCTATTAAACAGAATTTTTTGTTTTGTAATGTGGAATTTAACATCTTATATTGAGAACCATTTAGGAAATATTGCCCGTAAGCATTTATACAGTGGTATCTATGGGAAATAAAATTGTGAATCAGGTATAGAAGCTGTTTGAACCATAGCAAGAAAAATAACTAGAGTTTCTGGAATACTAGTACATCTTGCATAGCCATACTAAAACTGGATGATCCGCTACAGCCAAGGTGATAAGAGATTGTCAATCACTTGATCCTTTGATGTGGATTTGTCTTTTATCCCAATATAATGAAAATAAGGGTTGAAAGTCCAGACATATTAAAAATCATAGCAGATTTGACCTAAGGACGTTCTGTGAGTGTAAGCAGCTGGCAAGAGCAAGTGCATTTGAGAAAACAAAACATGTACAGACTTTGTAGTTTGGTTAGTTTACATTTCATACATTGTCTGAGGACATTCCACAGTGCAAGGTGCAATAAACCTCTCTTATTTTGAGACTGCTGTTGACCTGTTTAATTTTCTACAGCAATTCCCAATGAATCCGAGGCTGGCTGGTCTCCCTGGTCTGAATGGACACATTGTTCTGTCACCTGTGGAATTGGAACCCAGCAGCGAGGCCGCTCCTGCGATCGGATTAATAGTGACTGTCATGGGACCTCTGTTCAGACTCGTAGCTGTCATTTAGAAGAATGTGACAAGAGATGTGAGTTTTGTACCCCATCTGCTATTATGTTGCTTGTGTGCATCAAGGCAATAAAGTAGTGATACTTAATTTTACATACCAGCATACATGTCCTTGTGGGTGCATTCTTCCATTTCACACACCAGCATGAACCCAAGCTGAACCAGTCCAGGGAAAATTACTGCTTCACATTGGAAGTACAAAATGTCAACTGTTTTAAGACAGATGGAATTAATGTGACCAAAACTAATAAATATACTGCAGCATCAGTGACACTCATCTCAGCTTCCTTAACCTGCACCTACTTTAAATGTTGGTTTAATTCTTGAGGTTTGACCATTTACCATGGAACTATTTAAAAGAGAGTAGCCTATTTTTCTAATGTTCAACAAAACAATGATTCCTCATGTTCACGTTTTATTTTGTTTCAGTCAAACAAGATGGTGGTTGGAGTTATTGGTCCCCTTGGTCGTCATGCTCAGTGAGCTGTGGAACTGGAGTGATCACTCGCATCCGCCTGTGTAACTCCCCAATGCCACAAATGGGTGGCAAAGAGTGTGTGGGTCAGAAGCGGGAAACTGAAAAGTGCGAACAGGTCCCATGCCCAAGTGAGTATTTGTTTAGGGTGCAAGATGTTTCATATGTTATTAATTCCGAAATCATATTCATACCAGTCACTGAAAACACAAAAGTTGTAAAATGTGCCTGGTGTAAGATCCTCAAAGTATATCTTTCTGTTTTTCAGTTGATGGGAACTGGGGTGTCTGGTCACCGTGGAACTCTTGTTCCGTCACCTGTGGAGGAGGAATTCAGAAACGTACACGTCATTGTGACAGTCCAGCACCGAAATATGAAGGCAAAAATTGTGTGGGTGAATCCCGGGAGACTCAGCTATGCAACAAACTTGAGTGCCCAATTGGTAAGCTTAGCTGTTTTCACAGTGTCTTCACTTTAACAACTGTTATAATTGAGCAATTTTGTTTTTTTTGCCTGTGGTGTATATCTTACAACATTTTAATCAGCACAAATCATCTGTATTACAGATGGATGTTTATCAAATCCATGCTTTGCTCAAAGCAAGTGTACAAGCTTCCCAGATGGCTCCTGGACGTGTGGTCCCTGCCCTCGTGGTTACAGAGGAGATGGTATTCACTGTGAGGACATTAATGAGGTACTGCCCTATGGAATTAATGCTATGTTTGGTACATTGTAAATTCTAGCTCTGTACCTCAATTCTTTTTTAAATCTCTTACAGTGCACAGAAGTGCCTGATACCTGTTTTCAAGTCAATGGGGAGCATAGATGTGAAAACACAGAGCCAGGTTACAACTGTCTGCCCTGCCCACCACGATACACTGGCATTCAGCCATTTGGCAGAGGCATTGAGGAGGCTACAAATAACAAGCAGGTGAGGTTAAGTCATTAACTGGCTCACATACTTGTAGTTCAATATGTCATACTTTTACCTCTGAATCAGAAGATTCTTAGTTCATGTTCCACTCCAGGGCCTGAGTACAAAAATCAAGACTAATATTCCAGTGCAGTACTAGGGGACCACTGCCTGTTAGAGGTGTTTTCTTTCAGAGGGGACATTAAATTAATGGGTAGGAGATGGTGAATTAGTGATAATGTCACTGGGCTAGTAATCAACTGGACCAGGTTAATCCTCTGAGGACATGAATTTGAATCACAGCTGGTAGAATTTAAGTTTACTCAGCACGTTCTGGAATTAAAAAAAGCTAGTTTCAGTAATGTTTTGACAGTAATGTCCACATCCCATGAAAGAATAAATTAAAAAAGACTCCTGTTCCCTAAGAAATGTAACAGCAATTAATCAGTCAGATAAGTTGTATTGGAAATCTACATCTATCTGAAAGGTTGGATGTTGCCTAAAATGTTTAATATTAAAGCTGTGACTGAGTTTACAAGACTTTTAAATGAACCTAATTTTCTTTTTGATACAGGTCTGTGAGCCACGTAACCCCTGCAAAGAGGGTACACACAATTGCAACAAGCATGCCAGATGCATTTACCTTGGTATCTTCAGTGACCAGATGTTCCGGTGTGAATGCAGGCCTGGTTTTGCTGGCAATGGCATCATCTGTGGAGAGGATAGTGACTTGGACGGTTGGCCAAATGAAGATCTCACCTGTGTGGTCAATGCTACTTACCACTGTAAAAAGGTAACCTCTCATTGCTTCCAAATTAGGAGCTGCCTAATAGTTTTCACCATTGCAAATTCATTAAGTGGTAAACATCAATTTAGCTTAAGTATAGTGCTTTAGTTGAAATATCATTGGTATCATTTAACACAGCCTTTTACAACAAAGGCAACATTTTTATACCCTTGGGGCAAATAGCATTGATGTATTGAACTTGCACTACAAACAGAAAGTTGAGTTGTAAAATATCACATTTAGAATTAACTTGTCAGTTTTTGGTGTAATAAATTTGTATTTGGACAAGAAAAAGACAGGGTGTGGATTGTAGAAGAAATTTCTGTCAGACTGAGTGAACATTAATTTTAACAACCTTCTCAGTTGTGTCAGCCTAACATTTTCTTGTTAGACGACTGGCTTTTAAAGTGGAATCAAAGAGAAAGGTCTTAAAGCACAATTCCTTAGAACAGCTTCTTTGCATGGAAATGAAGTGACAGGTCTTTGAACAGTGTTAATATACAGCTACTATAGTAATCCTTCTTGATTTACAGGACAATTGTCCATCACTCCCTAATTCTGGACAAGAAGATCATGATAAGGATGGAGTTGGCGATGCCTGTGATAATGATGACGATAATGATGGCATTCCAGATGAGAGGGTAAGTCGTGAGAGAAAGATATTCTACCCCATACCATTCTGCAAGTGTAGACTATGCTAACAAAAAGCACATTCCAACCAATGGCATTCATTCAAAGTTGGAAAAGAAAACAATGCTGCTGCAGAATGAAGGCGAGATTCATTGGGAGTTATGCAACTTGTACACATAGCATGCAGCTGCCAAATCTGTCTGGGTCTTGTCTCAGGTATCCGAGAAACCTACTTGCAGAGTGTAACATCATTCAAAGGAAGCTTTCCTCTGACTTGACCCTTTGTGTTTTCATACCCATATGCACATAAAAAGATTCTGAGACAGAAGTGTTTCGGCAAGCAAACGCTAACTTTTGAAAATCTGCTCCAGCAATTTGACACCTAGATGTCCATAACCACTGTCTACGCTTCTGCTGAATAATACAGTTTCAGAGAACATACTTCCAAATTAAGTACAGTTCAATTCAAAACTTAGAGAACCTTTCTGATTATTTAAAACTTGTATTTCCATCTAATTCCATCTGACAACTTATTCTGCAGGACAATTGCGCATTCCTGTTTAATCCTCGCCAATATGACTATGATCGGGATGATGTCGGAGATCGCTGTGACAACTGCCCTTATGACCACAACCCTGACCAGACAGACACTGATGCAAATGGAGAGGGAGATGCCTGTGCCATTGATATTGATGGAGACGGTAAGAATTCTCAATTTGCAAGCTAAAGATTGCAAGTTATTGTATTTCAAACACTGCATCACAGAATCATTAAAGATGCAGAAAGCTATTCAGCACTTGCTGTCTGTGACAATTCTCCAAAGACCAGAACTTGGTGAACTGCTATCTCCTTCTCTCCATTGCCCAGCACACCTTCCCCTTCAGATAATTGTCTAGTGCATTCCTATGTGGAAGAAAGTTATTCATCCTGTTACTTTCACTTCTTTTGCCAATTACTTTAAATCTGTGCCCTCATTCTCGATTTTTATTTTACAAGTGGTTACAGTTCCTCTTTATCCATTCTGTCCAGATCTCTTGTGACATTGACTGTCTCTATCAAATCTTCTGAGTTTTCTCTTCTCCAAGGAGAACAGTCCCAACTTCTATCCTCATAACTAAAGTTCCTCCCCACAGAAGCATTCTTTGTGAATTTCTTCTGCAATCCCTCCGATGCCTTCACTTTGTCCATAAAGTATGAAATCCAAAATGGGGTGCAATACGTTGGCAATAAAGAATTGGAATCACAATAAGGAAAGCAAGCCTTTAGCTCATTGTGTTTGTATTGAAAGAGTTGTTCAGCTAGTCCCATGTAGATGCTTTTTTCCCCATGGCTCTGCAAAGTTTTCATTTACAAGCATTTATTCAACTCCATTCTGAAAGGTAACTAACTTGCTACCATCACCCTTTCAGGCATTCTAGATAATGACAACCTTGGCATGCAAAATAAAAACTGTTCTCCTCTGATTCTTTTGTTCTGTAAACCTGCACGCTTTACTGATTGAGCAACCCACCAGTGAAAACAGTTTCTTATTTGCTTGATCAGAATTCTTACATTTTTAATGAATATTTAAATCTCTCCTTACTCTCTCTGTTCTAAGGAGAACACTTCTAATTTCTCTGGTCTCATAATTTTCTTAAACTCAAATTAATGCGTCAATACAAAGCTTAGAAATTTTCTGAAAAGTTGTTTTATTTTTACAACACAGGAATTCAGTGAAAGAATGTTTGTTTATTCTAAAGTTCCACATTTCTCTGATTAATATTGCTACCAATGTTTTTGCTTTCTAGGCATTCTGAATGAGAAGGACAACTGTCCATATGTGTATAATGTGGACCAGAGGGATACAGATTTAGATGGTGTTGGTGATCAGTGTGATAATTGTCCATTGGAACACAATCCAGAACAAGTAAGTTTTTTTTTTATTGAAGTTTCAATTGATACCCACCATCAAAAATGTAAAATCCGATCTTTCTAAAATAAGGACTATTTTTTCCCAAGTGCTTTCTATTACTTACATATCTTAGAACAGCCAGGAACAATGGTAGTAATAAATATTTGAAATCTGCAGAGATTATGGTTAATAATTTCTACCTGCAAATCAGTATCTAAAAATCTGAAGTAACGTTATTCACAAGTATTAAATTGTGGCTTTCAGTCAACATGCTTTGCCAATGATTATGTAATAATTGAATTCCTCTGATTTAGCTTCTTTGGTTTTGTAGAAATGATTGTAGCTCTCCCTGTTGCTTGGGTTAATTTGTATTCTGTCTGAGAGTTAACAGTGATAAGCACGGCAATAAGGTTCTTGATGCAAGTGAATTCTGCCCCTGAGAGCATAAAATTAGGTTGTATTGTAATGTCAGCCTCTGTCTGGAGAGTTTTG
Source organism: Rhincodon typus (assembly GCF_021869965.1). Taxonomy (NCBI): domain Eukaryota; kingdom Metazoa; phylum Chordata; class Chondrichthyes; order Orectolobiformes; family Rhincodontidae; genus Rhincodon; species Rhincodon typus. The sequence continues at coordinate 63,812,781 of NC_063339.1, forward strand.
GATTGCATCCATGTAACTGCTACAAATCTGAACTTTAAATAATTTAGCTTTTACATGCCAATTAATTACATCTTCACCAGATCCCAGGGAAAACACTACTTCCACATTTTGTGTTGAAGTGTTTAAGATATTTTTAAAAACAGCATGACCCTGTCAATAGAAACTTTGTTGTTATGAAGAGGCATGTGGGGGATTTAAAAGAAACTGTTCCTTTCATGGCAGTTAAGGTTATTCTGTTAAGGATGGCAGTAGTCTTTGAACAGAGTTTAACCAACAAATAAAATCCTGTTAAAAAGAATGCCAACCAGACTAGAGTGAGACAAAGTGTTTTGATTGAAGTTTCATTATCCTGACCCAACGTAATCCACAATTTACTGCTTGGTTCCATTTAACCTAACCAAAAGAAGTAAATTATTGCACCGTAATCAACATCCTTATATAATACAAATCATTAAACAAGAGGAGTAATGTTGATGTTTTGGCTTTTGCTGCATGCTTATTTGCTAGGAATGTAAGTAGTACAAAAGACAGAACCTAATGGGCTCCAGTCAATGTAATTGTAAAAGAATAATGACACCAGTCTGTAAAATCAGTAATCATTACACTTTATACATAGTTTGTACATCCAGCTGCACAGATTTTGCAGCAGGATCAGAACAGCACAGTACTGTATCAGTATAATGTGCTGCTCCAAGGCTACATGAATTTGGTTTGTGCTTATAAAAAGGAACTGATTTCACCTTTATCTTGGCTGGTATTGCGTTCAACTGCTCCAAAACATAGACTGATGTATGTTATTCAATTTCAGACCGACTCAGACTCTGACCTTGTAGGAGATAAATGTGATAATAACCAAGATATCGATGAAGATGGTCACCAGAATAACCTGGATAACTGCCCCTACATTCCCAATGCTAACCAGGCAGATCACGACAAGGATGGAAAGGGTGATGTCTGTGATCATGATGATGATAATGATGGTATTCCTGATGAGAAGGACAATTGTAGGTTGAAAGCCAATCCTGACCAAACTGATTCTGATGGTGAGAAAATAAGAATTCACTTAATATGATTTATTAGCTTTTTCCTAGAAACTACAGCCAAATAACAACAGAAAAATATTCAGCAAAATTTTGAGAAAGTTCAATTGAAGAATGTCACTTCTCTTTTGTTCAGGCGACGGCCGAGGTGATGCTTGCAAGGATGATTTTGATGGAGACAGTATCCTGGACATCTATGATGTTTGTCCTGAAAATTTTGAAATCACTGAGACTGACTTCCGCAAATTCCAAATGGTACCATTGGATCCTAAAGGAACATCCCAGATTGACCCCAACTGGGTAGTCAGACATCAAGGCAAAGAGTTGGTGCAGACTGTTAACTGTGACCCTGGCATTGCTGTAGGTGAGTGGATTTAGACTACATCCCAATCATCTGAGATATTCAACTTGTAGCCAGAAAAGGTGCAAAGTTGGCAGTGTTATGCCTTACCCAATGAACTGACCCTATCCAAGAAGAAAAAATTCCACTTTGGGCTTCATTTTAAATGCTATTGGCACCCTCCAGCTGCCAACTGGGTGCCCAGTGTAGTTCTTAAAATCAAACAGTTGTCAAGTGTCTATTGGTAGGTCATGTTGCGGGGAAAAGGGCATGAAATCAGGTCTGAGGGAAACGCTCTAAAGCATGAACAGCTGCACAATTTTTTTTCCCCTAGTGGGCTCAGAATTCCACAAATCAAAAGCAAACCATTAGCTGGGATTTCATTTAAAAGACTGCATTTGGGCATTCACCATCTGCTTCAGACTTTGCAAGGCACGAACACCACTGATTTTTGTACCTACCCTTTGAAATCTGTGTCAGCCAACTGGCAAATGTGCATCTTTGCATATTTAAACATCCTTACATCTGTTTCAGGTGGGCTGCTTGGCATTTTACAGTCTTCCTAATCAATATCTTGGTGGGCTTCAGGTTTCAAAAAGTGCAGCTGAGGTGCCTTCTCCATTCCCCACTCCTGGTCACGAATTTTCTGAAACTGTGTGTTTGAGAGTTGAATTTCTCTCCTATATTCTAGTATTTGATTAAGATTTACAATCAGCCACCTTACTTTGGTGGCATAGGACCAAAGTTCAAAACAGGCAGAGATTTCACACCCTACTTTTGATGAGCTACTTGTAGCACCAGTCAAGTCTTTAACTCATGTCTGTTGAGACTGTAATGTTTAGTGTTTAACAGTCCCACTTTGAAACTTTGTACTGCTCTTTTATCAGTTCTTAGGTTTTGATCTTTTAAGACAAAGCAACCTACATTAAACATAGGTAAAATCTACCTACCAAAGTGTACATTAGGTTACTCTGTATTCCCTTTCCTGATGTAGATGATTGACATTGGTGATTAAAATGACAGTATGATTGTGTGCTATATTAGTTCAGAGGTCATTCAAAGTGTTTGTTCCTGAATGAACCTAACTATCCTTTATACAATATAAATGTGGTACATATCATTCAAATTACTGTTGATCGCTTGTGAAAATGATTTATTAAATGGTACATTTTCTTTTCTTTGTCAATAGGATATGATGAATTCAATGCTGTGGACTTCAGTGGTACTTTCTTCATAAATACTGAGCGAGATGATGACTATGCTGGATTTGTATTTGGATACCAGTCAAGCAGTCGCTTCTATGTGGTAATGTGGAAGCAGATCACACAAACCTATTGGCTCGATACACCAACCAGAGCACAGGGCTATGCTGGACTCTCCATCAAAGTGGTGAACTCTACAACTGGGCCAGGAGAGCACTTGCGTAATGCACTCTGGCACACTGGCAATACAGAAGGACAGGTACGAGATCTTCCTGCACCAACTAAAAATTCTATACTGGGACAACATGTTTTACATGACACCTTACAGAAATTGTAGCCATATTTTGTCCAATATCATGCATACAGCTTATAGCAAGGCTTTTAGGAAAATCAATAACAGTTCTACTTTGAAACTGAAGTAGTGAACAGTAATACTACAGGAAAAAAGGATTATTACTTTTATTATGTAGTGTCTATAGTAATAGAATATAAATTAGTCTTACCTGAACAGAGGAATGTTTGCTGGGAATTGCTAGACCAAAAATAAACTAGTGTTTACCTATATATTTTTTTCTCCCATTCTCCTACACTCTCAGGGCATAATGGTTGTGAAGTTGTTGGCTAATCATTGCAATCAAACTCTTATGAATTGGTCTGCAACAAATCTAGACACGCCTTGAAGAAAATCCCCATGGTTAAGAACTTTGGACTCATAACTCCAAAGTCATTATTTTTCTTTCCAAATGTGCTACATTTAGCAACCCAATAATCCTTGATACTGATTAAGCAAGCACCAGGTGACTTTTAAAACGCATTGATTGTTGAGAATGCCCTAAACAGACTGAGATCATAGGACGTAGGAACAGAAGTAGGCAATTCAGCCCATTGAGCATGCTTTGCCATTCAGAGATCATGACTGATCTAGTCGTCAACTCCACTTCCCTGCCTTTTTCCCCATTACCATAAACAAGAGATTGCTACCATTCATTTTTGAATATTAAACCTCTACAGAAACAGTACAAATAAAATGCTGTTAAACCAGCTGGTTGTATTGTGCCATTCTAGCTCACCATTTCATTGCTAACTTATTGTTTTCACCTGTTAGGTTCAAACTTTGTGGCATGATCCACGTAACATTGGTTGGAAGGACAGGGCTGCTTACAGATGGCAGTTAACCCACAGACCCAAGACTGGATTCATCAGGTAACTAGCTCAGTGTATACTTTGTGACTGACAAGAGCAAGAAGGTTATGATGGAGCTGTATATAATGTTAGCTAGGCGACAGCTGGAGTGCTCTGTGCTGTTAAGGTCCCTGCACTATAGGAAGGATGCGATTGCACCAGAGTGTGTGCGAAAGAGATCCATCACGATGTTGCCTGGGCTGGAGGGTGTGAGCTTTGAAGAGAGACTATAAAAGATGGGGTTATTTTCCTTAGAGCAGAAAGACTGAAGGGATGTATACACAGTTCTAAGGGGCATAGGCAATGTAGACCTGTCCTCTTATTAGAGGGGTCAACAAAAATGTAGCACAGTTTTAAAGGAAGGAGATTAAGACAGGATGTGAGGAAAGGTTTTCTTCACCCACCATATTGTGGGTATCTGGAAGGGTAGTAGAGGCGAGAACCCTCCAGACATTTAAAAACTGTTTAAATTAGTACTTGAAATGCCATAACATACAACAATATGTGCCAAGTGCTGGAAAAATGGCATTAGAATAGATGGATTTTTGATGATAGTCATGGACAATACTGGATCAAAGGGTCTCTTTCCATACTGTAAAGTCATGCTCTCTCTAATACATAAAATGCTTGAGCAGCATGCACAACAGGAGCAGGCTGGGCTAGTAATTCAGAAGTTGATGAATCAGAACTATCCTCTTCTAAAAAGTGCTCTTATGGCATAGTGGTAGTGTCCCTACTTCTGAGGCACAATTCCCAGGTTCAAGTCGTACCTGCTCCAGAGGTGTGTAACAACATCTCTGAACAGGGTGATTAGAAAATACTTAAATGTTTGAGAACAGTTGGAGTATTGAATCACAATACACTGCAGATTGTGTTGTTTTGGACTATGAACAACTCTACAGTTAAATATTCTGACAGCATAAAGCTTTGCTCTTCTTACTACAGAGTTGTAATGTACGAGGGGAGAAAGATCATGGCTGACTCTGGGGCCATCTACGACAAGACTTATGCTGGTGGACGATTGGGTCTCTTTGTCTTCTCTCAAGAAATGGTTTACTTCTCTGATCTCAAATATGAGTGTAGAGGTAAGGGCTGCACTATTACAATCTAAATAATAAATTCAATCGAGCTGCCAGTTTTCATGAAGATTTTATAAAGTTCTTAATGTGCTAATTGTTCCTTGATAATTCAGCATGGGGAAGGTTAAGTGGGAAAATATATCTTCTGAATAAAAATTAGAATTAATAACAGCAAGAGCACAATGAAATTCTAACAAAACTTACATAAAAATTGAGAGCCATGCAGGCCATTAGAACCACCGATTCCTGACTTACACTGTGACTGAATTTTCATTGTCATCTTTTCACAGATTCGTAATGTCAGCATTTCAGGAAGTGGAAATATTCTAAAAGTTGGTGTTGCACCTTTCTCTTTTCTTGGAACAAATCCTGGGACCATTATTCTCCTCTTCCCTTTCATTTGTGGAATCAAAAGCACACGACCAGCATTGGCTGATAGAACTCACTGGATGTTATCAACATAAAATTCAGCAACAAGTCTGCAAAGGAACTGTTCCCTTGATCACAACTGACTATAGTAACTTGTCTTTGCTTCTGACAAATGCAAATCGCAATCACATTAAAAAAAAATAATACCTCTGTTACATCTGGAAAGAGCTTTACTTAGTAAGTCGTTAGGCATTCCAGCCCTACGATTTTGCATAGCTGGAGTTTCCATGGAAGGAGATTGCACACTGTTAATGAGACTATATTTCTGCTGTGGATGGTTACTTAAATAAAAAAAGAAACAAAAGAGGGCCAAGTATGGTGAAAAAAATAACTGAGGCTTAAATGAACAGGATAAAGAATTTACAAAAGGTTGGGGAGAAGAACTGTAGGATCTTTCTTGTTTGTGAAAAATATCTGGAAGATACCATGGAGGAACTTATTACTTTTTTGTACTGGACCTTATTTGTTAATTTGTCAATAAATTAATATTACTCATGTAAAAATGCAAATACTAGCAGTAAGAGCTAGTTGATTCCAAGCAAAGTGAAAATATAAATGTCCAACCCAGCAGCGCCCCCCCCTGTAACTCCCAAACCAAGCCAGCCCTCTAGATGCATGCTGACCAAACTAAATCAGATGTCAAAACATGTATTTCCAGGTCCTGTGGCAAAGAAGAAAAGTGGAAGATCACACATATCCATGGTTCCCATAGGATGGCACTGCCATCAGCTAGTGCTTTTCTTCTAAATGAAACTAGTCTGATGGTAACAAGTAAATTTAGAAGAGCATTTAGAGAGCACTCTCTTCAGCACCTATGCTGGCCTCATGGTACGTTCATTTGCTTTCAATGCCATGGTTGAAAAGGCAAAAGCAGACTGTCAAAGAGACTGCTCTTCTCTTTAACTAGTGTTTGCCAAAGTGGCAAATTGTTCTGCCTGTAGATATAAAAAAAGTACAATTTTTAATGTCTATTTATTTTCCTTTCCTGGATGAAATACAATTGAAGGACACTTTAAAAAAGAAAAAAGGCGGCAGACTATCCATGAGAGTTTATCACTAGTCCTTGTGTGCATTGTAAGATTGTAAATACAATTATTATTTATTAACATTGTTCTATATTGATGCTAGCTAGTTTAGGGTATTTTCATTTGTTTGAAGGTTGTGTCCTACTTGTTGTTTGAAAAGGGCAGCCCATATGAAGCTGAAATTGGGAGACTCCCTGAGTCTAATCAGTATGTTTCTTGGAAACCAGTGGGCTTTAGGATGCAGTTCTCTTCTTTCTGCTTAAGAACAGAGTAGCCCTTTTAGAAAAGCCTAGAAGCTGTTTTGTTTTTCTTCTTCTTCAACCACTTGTGCCTTGGTACTTGTGGATCTATATCTTTTCCAAAAAGTGAAAAAGGTGAAACTTCTTTATGTACAAATATTACCTCATTGTTGTATGATCGATAAGAACCTTTGGATCAAGCAGCAGAAAACCTTGCTCACGTGTCTAAAGTCTCTCGAAGCTACTGTAGTATAAAAAAAGGCTGTGTACATAATCAAAAATTTATTTTTGCAAAAGAAAAATGTATTGCCCCAGTAAGGAAACAGCATTGAAAAACAACAGATTTTCTCATGCTGCCGGGTGTTTTTTTTTCCTCTCCCCAAGCTTCTTTGTATGTCATTGCTCTTTTTTTTAAAAATAAAGTTTGTATAAATTATTGAGTTTCTCAGTTGCAACTTGTAACATTAAGCAGGTTAAAAAAAGTCTCATTATTTTGTAGATAAGCTATTTAAGTAATTTATCTGGCAATGTTATCTAGAGTTAGCGTTTCTGTCTGTATGAAATCTTTTGCACACGGAGTTGAGATGTTGCTTTTTTTACATACTTTTTTTTTTATCATTTAGCAGTTGCTTCTTTTGTACACCCCTCTAACCATTTTACATTTAAAGCTGTTCAAGTCATACAGTGCTGTTTGTGATAAACATGAAATGACAATAAAACATATAGAAATCCAAACTGCATTGGCCTCAGTTTTGATTCCTTCTATAATGACACACCATTCATGATTGAAGGGACTTTCTGAGCTGGCCACTTGATGAATGTATCCACAGACTGATATCTTAAGTTGCTTCACATCAGAATTCAATGCAGTTATCACAATGCCGCTTAGCAAATTTTTTAACAAATATATCTTTCATCTGGACTGAACTGTTTGCTTAATGAGATTGATGACATGTAATGGATCTGAAAGTGGATAATTTAATTCCATTACTCAAATAGTCAGTTTATTTAGATTTATGTATAAATGTGGTGCTTCAAAACATTTTTAAAAATTACATTCTAAGTCCCCTCATATTGCTTTAGTATTCCCCCAGTGACTACTTCACAGTCGAAGGAAAAGCTCACTGTTTAGTTCACAGGCCTCTGCCAATACTACTTGAGCTGGCAAGAAGGTACACAGGACAGGAAATATTGAACTCTCAGACTTGTTCTTCAGAGTCAGTTGGTAAGTAGAGAAGAAGTCCATTCAGTCCAATAAGTCTGAACAATTCATTTAGTGTCATTTTCCTGCCTTCTCCCATAACCCTGCACGTTACTTCTTTTCAAATCACCATCTAATTCCCTTTAGAATGACTCAATTGAACCTACTTCCACCACATTTTCAAACAGTGCATTTCAGACCCTACTTGTACGAAAAATCTTTTCTCCATACTCCTTTTGTTTCTATACCAATTGTTTCAGTACGTATTTTGAGTTTAAAAAAAAAAAAGTTGTGATACAGAAAAAGTCGTAGCTAATACTTGAGCGAATACAGTTCAAGGTGAAAGGAAATCAGGTTTATGCCCTTATGCAGCCAATGAGATCTTAGGTTGTCTTTGTGAACTGAAGCCCGCAGATGACGACTGCTTTACAGAGATGATGATCAATCTGTAATAATCAGTGACACATTGTGTCTGGCATTTGGACACTGAATGCATGTCACATGCAGGATACTATGATCACAGATAATTTCAATCTGTACTGTGAAGGTGCTTGACAACTGCAATTACCCCTCAAGTGCCTTTTATCACACACAAGCAGAGCCCGTACGCTCAGACAGAGGGAAAGAAAATTTACTTCCCCACTCTGGGTGTGTTTGCAGCCATTTTCCATTTTCATTGCACTTTTGCAATTCGCATGAAGATGGAAGGTAGCACGCAACACATTTTGCAGAATGAATTGCAGGCTCAGGCTGGTAATCAAGAGCTCCTTACCCAAACCTCCACGGTGCTTTCTTCCTTGCATTTCCTGTTGATGCCATCAGTGCTGAACTTCCAAACACTCACACTCAACCTCCTTCATTTTACACCTGCATCTCCCGACATTACTGCCTAAGCATCAGCGCTATAGCTTAAACACACCAGGCATCATGCTGCACTCCTCCCCACTGCCCTCCTCCCACGCACTAGCATTGCCCACCCTTATATGTTTGTTGAGTTGCCCGACTGTCCACTCTAATCCTCAGGAGTGACTTCCCCAACTTCCCTCTCACAGCTGCAGCCTCTCTTCAGCAATCTTGGCTTTCAATGAGCAGACACCCAGGACCGACTGAGGCCTCCACCTAAATGACATTTACAGATAAGCATGACTGAGGAGTTACCAAGCCTGTGACTGACCTCTGTGCAGTTCCCCAGCTGAATGACCAAAAATTATCAGACTAGTTTGCACTCAGACTGTCATGAAATGGAACTGCTAATCCTGACCACTCCAAGTGGCCAAATGATCGTGTACAAACTTCTGGGCTGAGATTGGATGTTGCCCTTTACTGATTGTGGTAAGACCCCCTGACTGACAACAGTCCACCTTGAACTACTCACATTAGACTTTGAGACATGGCCATTTGGTCGAATCATATGTAACGTGCTCAGCTCATAAGCTGTTGGCACAAGCTGTAGATATGAGACTGGCACATGATGGTGCCATAGTCCACTCTCTTGATCACAGCTAATAACCATGACAGAGTGCCCAGTTTTGTGTCTGCATTAAATAGCGAGGCAAGACATGAGTAATGAGAGCTTGTAATTACTGAATGAAGCAGCAAAGTGCAAAAGGCGTGGCATGGCAGAAATGCTGTGAGATTTCAAGTAGGTGCAAAGTGAGTGTGAGTTAAGTGAGCAAGCGATGGGCCCTAAGATGCACTGGTCCAATTCATGAGATGAGAGCTTGTCCCTGCATGCAAAGTGGCCTGGAGAAGCATCAAAAAGAAAAAATGGCAGTGCATGGCAACGTGCTACATTGAAGTGGAGAACTACATCCTAACTGACTTGGAGATGTACCATGAGGATGGTGCCCAATACCAACCTCTGTGATCAGGGTTGCAGGTAGTTGCTGTCCATGGAGCATACCTTGAGATGTTGGGAACTGCTATCCAAGATGGAGGCCAGGAGTTACAAGCAATGAGTTGAAGCTGCCAGGCGCCTGTTCTAGATTTTATTTCGGGCGTTCTCTCTGCCACATAGGAAAATAGGAAATTATACATAAATGAGGTGAGACTAGGTAATAATCTCAGGTAAATGCATCAAAACATGCCTCTCACTACTCATCAGTGAGCTTGTCATTTCACTGTTCAAAACTTGGAGAATCGGACTGTTTCATTAAAGATAAGAATTTCATTTTTTGGAATTTGCCATATTTTCCCAATTCACTTGTTACATTGTTCACACCATTCAGGGCTTGGAAAATACAGGCCAAAGTAGCTATTTACTTTCTCCATGTTACTGTTCTCCATTATACATTTCCCTGTCCCCATCCCTTATAGTTCATCTTTATCTTCCTCATTAACTTGAGTTCATATTCCCTTTTCCCTTTCCTTATCTCTTCGTTGGCCCTCCTATGCTAGGTTCTAAATTGCTTCCAGTCCTCAGGCATACTGCTATTTCTGGCATTCTCATAAGCCATTTCCTTTTATCTAATGCAAGCTTTAACTTCTTCTGTTAACCATGGTTAATTCAACTTTCCCTTTGGGACTTCCTGCTAAGATGAATATGCATTTTGTTTTACACCTTGTAATATTTCTTTAAATATTGGCCATTGTCTGTCTACAATCACATAACTTAGTGTGTTTTCTCAATCTACTCTAGGAGCTTGCCTTTCATACCGGCATAATTTTCTTTCTTAGATTTACTGTCCTGGTTTTAGAATTAACTATGTTGCATTCAAACTTCAAGCAATACTATGTGGTGTTATAATATGATCACCATTTCCCAAAGGTTCCTCTACAGCAAATTTATCAATTAGCCTTTTCTCATTACACAACATCAAATGCAAAATGGTCCAATCTCTAATCGCTCCTCAACATAATGTTCTAGAAAACCATCTCGCACACATTTGCCCAATAAAGACTTGCATTTCAAAATGGTACAATTCACATACCTTTACACTTCAGGTCAGTGACCTCTTGAATCACAATATTTCACCCAAGACAATACCTGAATTTGTGAAATGCCCACAAATGCAACATTGTTACTACTACACACTGCCTGTTTGTTGTCACTTTTTTAGTGTTTTCATTGGGTTTTATCTCGCTTAATTTGAAAATGCCCAACAATCCCTTTTCATTTGGACAGCTGTCTGACACAAAGCCAACTGAAAAGTCATTAATAGTTATTAGATAAGCTACAAAAATATACATGCCTAGACTGTGCAACACTAATTACTCATCAGATCCAGAATGTGTTCTTTTTTGTTTATTACCAAATTCCACATGATAATTCCTCATCCATACATCTCAATCTTTCATGCTGCTGCCTCCTACTTTCCATCCCTAATGATGTCTACTTCAAATGCAACCAAGAACCACCCCCTCAATACAGCCAAACCAGTGTGACTAATTGAACAAACAAAAAAGTTCAAATCATATCATCAGGCAGCGTCAGACACAAGATGTCAGATCCTGCACACGCAGACATTGTGGCAAAATATAACTTCAAGACAATAAACAAGTATCAGAGAGACTTGGCATAATTACAAATTACACAGTAATCATACAAAATATTCCATTCTATATCTGACTTGCTTGTCATATTGACCTTTCCCTTGAGGATTATGAATGTGTTATGACCAAGTGAAGGAGCTGATTTGTCTCCCCTATTTTAAAATCCATCATCACCCAGACCTCATTACATATCATCCTCTCTTAACTTACAGCCATTCAGATAATAATTCACCTTCCTGTTTCTGCTCCCAAAGTGGATCACCTCACATTTATCCACATTACACTGCATCTGTTATGCATTTGCCCCCTCACTCAGTTTGTCCAAGTCACAATGAAGCATTTCACACCTGCCTCACAGTTCACCCTCCCACTCAGCTTTGTGTTATCTGCAAACTTGGAGGTATTACATTTAATTCCCTCATCTAAATCACCAATATATATTGTGAATAGCGAGGGTCGTAGAACTGATTTGTGCACTATGCCACTAGTCACTGCCTGCCATTTGCAAAAAGACCCATTTATTCCTACTCTTTGTTTCCTGTCTGACAGCCAGTTTTCAATTCATAATACACTACACCCCAACAGGTGCCTTAATTTTACATACTAATTTGTCAAAAGCCTTCTGAAAGTCTAAATAAACCACATCCACTGGCTTCCCCTCATCAATTCTTTGAGTTACAGGTCCAAGAATTTTAGTAGATTTGTCAAGAATGATTTCCCTTTTGTAAAACCATGCTGACTCTGTCTACCATTTTCCTAGTGCTCAGCAAGTAAATATTTAGAATAGACGCTAGCACCTTCCCCACTACTGATATCAGGCTGACAGATGTATACTTTCTCTTTGCCTCCCTTTTTAAATACAGGGGTTACATTAGCTACCTCCAATTTGTCGGAACTGCTCCAGACTCTATAAAATCTTGGAGATGACAACCATGTGTTACGTTTCGATTAGAAATGTCAATTGTTTAATCTCAACTCATTTACTATTTATTACAGACTACAGGTGTGATTACAACTAACCTTACAACATCCATCCTTGATAATTGAACCACAAAGAAATAAGGTTGACAGTTACTCACCAATATTAGTTCAGTTAAGAAAACTGAAATATTTGGGTTTGCAATTTATGCCCACAGCATCAAAATCTTACTAGAAGTGCCCAGTGTAATGTCAACTGTTTCTGGCATAATCTGCATTTTGCGCTCTCCTGAAAAGGGCATTCCAACAGGAACTCAACATTTGCACTTCCTGATGATCCACAGCCCAGTCAGCCCATTGTGCTACATTAGAAACGTAGAGTTACAGGGATAGGGTGGGTCTGGGTGGAATGTTCTTCGGAGGGTCAGTGTGGATTCCCTGGGCCAAATGGCCTGCTTTCACACTGTAGGAATTCTATGTCTAAGTCAATAAATCTGGAAATCACGTATCAAAGACAAAGCATTCTGTTGTAACAGGAACTCACCAAAAGTGCTATTAAAGAGCCAGGTACCTACCAGAGTGAAATTGAAAAACATATGCTATTGTGAAGAAATAGAATGTGGGTGGTGAGTTTCAGAACTTGACAAGGCATGCTGCTGTACCCTGAGAGGATTTGTCCAGACAATGTTGTAATAAGTGTGGTGGTTGGAGTTCCAGTATTTCTAGGTCTGCAGGACAATAGGGAGATGCAGCGGATGCTGTGTGAGGGAAAATTCTGCACAATGCCTTTTCTTCTCAACAATGGTATGAGGCTGATTGGTTGGCTTGCTGATGCACCCAACTTTGATTAACGTGTGAGCATGATGTTTGAATACCTGATTGTTCACGGCAAGTTCCAAATGCCTAGCTTTACTGATGGCTGTGTGATTGCAATGTGGTGCATTGAATACTATGATGGGCAGTATAATTTACTGATCTTGCATGCATCCTGGATCTACTGCCAGGTCCAGACTCTGGGAATTGACATCCCTGACAACCTGTTTCGAAACCCTTCTGCGGAAAGTCATCAGGACCTCCCATCCTGTGTCTATCAAACCCCATGGAACTATAGCATCTATTCCAATGTCTACCTCTACCATAACCGCAGCACCATAAACATGACACTTCAGCCTTGCTTCTACCCAAGTATTCCATTTTCCTCATTTAGAATTGCAGCAGCCATCTCCTGCATTTCAGTGCATCTTCCTTTTTAAAGGGACAGATTGCCTTTAAGAACAGAGGTCTGGCAGCACCATATGTGATCTGCAGAGTCATAGAATCATAGAATCCCTACAGTGTGGAAACAGACCCTTCAGCCTAACAAGTCCACACCGAACCTCAGAGCATCCCACCCAGACTCATCCCCCTATAACCCACCTAACCTACACCTCCCTGAACACTACAGGCAATTTAGCATGGCCAATCCACCTAGCCTGCACATCTTTGGACTGTGGGAGGAAACTGGAGCACCCGGAGGAAACCCACTCAGACATGGGAAGAACGTGCAAACTCCACACTGACAGTCACCCAAGGGTGGAATTGAACCTGGGTCCCTGGCGCTGTGAGGCTGCAGTGCTAACCACTGAGCCACCGTGCCGCCCCAGAGTGCAGAGGAACCCAGCAAATTGGAGTCACTCAGATCAATGTTACATATCATGTAGGTGAAATATCATCATCCAAACTATATACTGCTTATCTCCAACAGAACCAATGTGAGTTCAGTGCAAATTGTGACTGCTGGGCCTAAAAATGCTGCCTTCAGAATGATAGAATCTTAGATTTGCTTTACATGCAATAAGTGAAAAGTCAGAAACGTTTAAGAAGAAAAGAAGAATAAGAAAAATTTTAAGAAGAATAAGGCCAGAAATTAAATGCTCCATTGGAATCTCCTCTTATCCTTTGTCTAATCTTGTAAACAGATCTTTCTATTCCTATCTTTCCCATGTCCATATCTTCTACTTAAATGCATCTATACTGGTTACCTCACCTATATATTGTGGTATAAAATTCCACCACTCTTTGGAAAGATAGTTTCCTCTGAATTCCCTGTTAGATTCTTAAGTAACTAGCAGAAACTTATACCCCTGATTCTGGTATCACTCACAAGTGGAAACAGTTTTACATCTACCAACCAAAACATTTCATAATCTTAGCGATCTTTATCAGATCACCTCTCAGTCATCTCTTCTGTAAAGGGAACAGCCCCATACTGTTCAATCCTTCCACAGTGGTAATGAAAGTGGGTACTCTTAGTATTATTGTTGGTTATTATCCAGACTTTAAAACCACCTAACGTGTAGACAGGCTTGGCATTCGACGAATTTCATAGGACTGACCTTATAAGGTATCATATTTCTGAAACACTCAGAATATTTATATTCAAGATAACTTAATGCTAACAACTAATGTAACACTCTTTACGGCTCATTTAATTGTGACCTTTTCTTCTTTACAGTTTAGCAATAGATTCTTTTGTTTTTCTAGTTGGTATGCAGATTGAATCACAGAAGACTAACTAGCAATAGTAACATGAACTACAGAGACCAGCAAAACATTGCAAGCTTTAAATCAGAGATCAAAATAACAATGCAACCAAATAACACATTACCAAGTCAAAATCGAATTATTGAAAAATTTAATGGCCAAACTGCTCATTGGAATTAAACCTATGAAAACATCTCCTTAAGGGTAAAAGAGAGAAAGCTAACCAAAAGAAGTTTAAACAAAATCCAACGGTAGCCACAATTAGCGCCCACTATTTTATAGACTGCAGTGTATAAAACACGACTTATGAGTTCACTATAATAACAGTCTGCACACATTGTAAATATTATGACCTTGTTTTTATCTCCATGAAAAATCATAATCGAAAGGGAACAATTAGAAGGAAATTAGTTAAATAATTAGAGATAACAAGGTGTAGAGCTGGATGAACACAGCAGGCCAAGCAGCATCAGAGGAGCAGGAAGGCTGATGTTTCG
>NC_063339.1:63852947-63877033 GCF_021869965.1 Rhincodon typus
CAAAATGTCAACTTTCCTGCTCCACTGATGCTGCCTGGCCTGCTGTGTTCCTCCAGCTCCACACTGCGTTATCTCTGACGTTAGCATGTGCAGTTCTTGCTGTCTCATGCATCTTATAGTTCTTTGCTGCATTTCTTAGCATTTGCCCACTTAGTGCTCATTTGGCAGCTGCCAGCCTGTTGCAGTATTCATTACTTCTAGCAGAGAGTGGGAGGCAGGGAGCTTGTCACAGTGGGAAGCACTAAATAGTCTAGGGATGTATATGTCTTGTACAACATTGCACTACATCAATGTCAGGCCTGCAGCATGCATCAGCAGCTCACACAGCAAACACACTGGCTGTGTTATGAACAAATGACAACGTATGAAAGTCAAAAGGGTGGTGTCAAGGACATCTGTGGTCAGTCAGGGGTACCAGCTATTTCAGTAAGTCAAGGGGCTCATCAATTCCAGTGCAGGGGATGGCCAGAGTCAGTCAGGTGCTCAGTCCTACCAGAGTCTGTGAAATGTGTTCTTGCAGAGTGCAGATTGGGACACAATCAGTTGTGTTAGCCAAGTGCATCCAGCCTAAAGATTGCAGGTAGGTCAGTCATGTACTGAGTATACATTGGTCTGGGGAATGGTCTATTTTTTTCTGCAATGACACAAAGGATGTGATTGAGTATGATGGCAGTAAATGGAAGAACAGCTCATGGTAATGCAAGAGCAGAACAGGTTGTGAAGTGTCACCAGTGAACGAGTAGGAAGCAGAGAGGGCAAGAGAAATTAGTAGTTTGGAGAGTAGATGAGATCCAGTGAGTGACCATGAGGCATGCAGTAATGACAACTGTAGTCCATGACCCTTGGTGAGCTATTTGTGCAGTGGTAGAGTTCTACCTGAGACACCACCACTCCAGGCCAAGAATCTGCCATGCTGGGCCAAGAGACCATCACACTGGGCCAGGAGGCTGCCATGCCAGGCCGAAAGTCCGCCACGCCAGGCCAAAAGGCCACCGTGTCTGAGAGACCACCATTCCCCAGGCCTGGAGTTCAAGTGAGTCATGGTGCTGAGTGTGAGATAGAAGGCAGAAGTTGGTGGCACTTACCTCTGTAGTGAGCATAAGATCATTGACCATCCTGTAATGCTGACTGTTTCTTTTAACCCTGGATACAGCACAAACTTGGGCCATTATCTGGGTCCAGGCTGGCTGTTTCTGGCAGCATGGTCTCCTTTGGTGGTTAGCAGGATAAAATACTGTCTTCTACACCAGCCAATCTACCAGCACTTCAAGGTCCCTGTCTGAATAGGGGACCAAGCATTGCTTTCTGTGTCTTATTCTCAGTGATAATGGTTGAGCACTACAGTGTGACTGGCATTTGCTGACTTGCAGCTGGCACCAGCAGCATGAAAGCCAAAAGTCACAAAACATCTCCAACTCTCTTACTGTGCAATTGCTGAAGAGCCTAAATGCATAACAAAATTAAAAGAATAGAAAATTGTCTGAGAAAAGTTCTTTGAGCCAAAATGGATTGTGCTCCATGAATCTCACTCAACTTAATACCTCAACTGACAATGGGAATTTCAATACACACAGTTGAGGAGTAAATCAAGCAAGTTTCTAACTGAATTCTGGAGCTAGTTCAATGGGCTAAAAGGCCTTCTTACATTGCTTATGTTACTAAGTAGCCATATGTCTTGAACCACTTCCTTCTCAAAGATTATCATTTATAATATGCATCCCTTGTTTGCAAATACAAAACTGTATTTCTAATCCAGATCATCCTCAACAATGTAAATACTTGGATGCACCCTGAATTTGATTTGGAATACGTCTTTTATAAGAAAACAATGTTGGGAAGATTGATGAATGGCAAAATAGCCATAAAGTAGTGTTTCAAAAATTGTGAGAGCTGAAACGCTGTAGTGCAACTTGGTTGGTGACATTTGTGATTTCACCAAAATCTGTCAGAATTTGAATTACTGAAAGCTTCGAATAAACTTGGGTCTAGAATTATCAAACTTCTTTGCACAGGTTCAAACTCGTTTTCTACTTCAAAGTAGCTTTCAGAGTGTATGGCCAAAATACTTATACAAATTTTTCAGCTCTGACTTTATTCTCATCCTATAGTTAGACAATTAATTGGGTTGTGCATCTTGACTTTGAAATTTCTTCTTTCAGCAATATATCTCGTTCCATGGAAGGATTTCTTGTATGTACTGAATGTAAAGGAGCAGAGTGTGCCATTGCCTGCAGGAGAAATTTTGTTACAAGCAAATTGTGAAGGATTAGTAGTGCATAGAGATTTTAACTGTAAACAAAACATCTTTGATGCACTGAAATAAAAGTAAAATTTGTATTCTTGGTTTCAAGGTCTGTATATATAGGATTCCAAGATTTTCTTCGAAAGCAACATACCCTCAAACCAATTTAATATTTCTCTCCCCTTTTATTCCATGACCTCGTTCCTTAAAAGAGAGAAGCTAACTGCACTTTGCTAATATGATAGGAAGGAGCTACAAAAATGTGACCTGAGGTCACTTAATCAGTAATCTTTCTGTTATGTGGGGAAAATAGAGTCACTCTAAGACTCGGCTTGTATGTATGCACATATAAATGTAGATACAGGTTGTATCTACCAGAAAAATGAAGTGCATGATTCATTATCATCGAAGACAAGTATTTAGAACAATGTAATCAGCCTTTCTCACTTAGATACAAAAATCGTGACTTATCATTTATCAATTTATCATTCTTTGGTAAATCATAAGAGTGTGTGCATGTATTCCTGTGTGCATGTGTTTGTGCATGTGCGTGTGTATTACTGAGCACTAACTATATTGACTATGGGCTGATAATGTGATATTCTGCACAATGCTGGGAATCTTCCCAATCCTGGGAACTGGAGGCAGCATGTTGGAATGCAGAGGGGATCAGAATCATGAAGTGGAGAGAACTTACCACATAAAGTTGGGGAGACAATAGTGCATTTGAGGACATGAGGAAGGGTGGGGGTGGTGGGGTTTCTTGACGATCACAATCACTCTGGCCTCAGTGAGTGGACAGTGAATGTGATGGTTGGCATTACCATTATGTAGGGCCAGGGCCAATAGGGTCTTGCTGAGGGGTGAAGTCGCGAGTCAATGTGGTGCATAGGAGCATTTGGGAGCTCAGTAATGAGGGGTTTGATAGGGATTGCCAAGAAGAAACAAATATGGAATTAGGAGGGGAACCCTTTAATTACTGGACTGAACCTGTGCCAAGTGTGACCTGCGGTACCTTCCATATACATGCAACTTGAGGTGGCTGGCTATCAGAAAAGGAATATAGCTGCAGCCATGCTGGAGTAGATGGAGCATGTGGGCTCTACTGAGTTCCTTCAAGGGTAATTGTATTAATAAGGCACTTTCACAGTAAGTCTGTAAGTATAGTACTCTGCAATGTGGACTGCATAGAGTGTCCAATTGTGTGGGGTGCAAACCCTGATCACTAGCAATCCTGACTGTCGCACTGGTCATTGCAGACTGAAGACAGTCATCTCTGTGAAGCAGATGTCATCACAAGAGACTTTAAAAGTGCCATGTGTGGGCCACAAAGCACAGTCACAATGCAAAATTTCATAGGCTGCCCAAGGGCAAGCAACTAAATTCGAACATATAAATAAAGAAACAAGAGTAGGCCATTTGGCCCTTCCACCCTGCTCCACCAGTCACTAAGATCATGGCTATTCTAATGTCAACTTTCTATCCCAGCCACAGTAGGGGGAGGCACAGTGGCTCAGTGGTTAGCAATGCTACCTCACAGCACCAGGGACCCAGGTTCAATTCCACGCTCGGGGTATTCTGTTTGGAGGTTGCACATTCTTCCCGGGTCTACATGGGTTTCAGCCAGGAGCTCCAGCTTCCTCCCACAGTCCAAAGTTGTGCAGGTTAAATGTATTAGCCATGTTGAAATTGTCCCTATTGTCCAGGATGTGCAAGCTAGTTGGAGTAGCCATACTAAGTGCAGGGTTACAAGGATATAGTGAGGGTGCTGGTGCTGGTGCTGGGTCTGATTGGAATACTCTTCAGAGGGTTGGTGCAGAGTGAATGGCCTCTTTCTGCACTGTAGGGATTCTATGATCCCAACAATCTTTCATCCCCTTGGTAAACAAGAATCCAAACACCTCTGGCTTAAAAAATATTTAAAACCTCTGCATCCATTACCTTTTGAAGAACGGAATGCCAAAGAATCACAACCATCTGAGAGAATTTTGTTTTCCTAATATTTGTGATACATCAGCAATGTCTTCTTGTTAAATTTTAAGCCCTAGTTCTAGATTCTTCCACAAGGAAACAACTTTCAAGATCCACCTGGTGAAGTCCACTCAGGATCTTATAAATTTCAGCTGTCACCTCTGACCCTTCTAATAGATAATACACACCTAGCCTATCTAGCAATTTCTCCTAAGGCAACCCACTTATTCCAGGTATTAGACCAGTAAACTTTCTCTGAACTGCTTCCACAGCGTTAACATCCTTCCGTAAGAACAGTGACCAATACAGTAAAAAGTACTTCAATGCAGTGTCACCAATATCCTGTAGAACTAAAGCTTCCTACTGATCTTTTAATGGATGACCAATGGATGCAACCACAGCTGTGGTTGTTGTTGCAGTATAAGAACCAAGTCAATCAAATGAATTCTCATCTTTAGCCAAATGGATATTTCCAATTTGAGCTGGGCTACCAGCCATTTTTTTTTGGGAAACAGGGACGAAATGCTCTTTTTTTTAAACTTTCACATATGCAGACAGTACATCTGGATACCACAACACTAATTACAGGGTGTAAATTCTACTCTGATCTGTTCTACAGATGCTGGCAGTGATTCTAGATGTTTTTAAAATTAAACCCTAGACCCTGGCAGTAAAACATATTTCTTGATTTAGAACAATAGCTCAGATATTTGTGGTGAAATCGCAGGTGAGGCTACTGTTGTTTATGCACAAATCGTACAGCAAGGACAAATACTTGGCTAAAGTCAAATAAAATCAATGCTAAGTTATGTTGATTACTTCACTATTTAAATGCCTTGAATGGCATGAAATATACGCATTGACTTGGTAGATATGAACAAAGGTCATCACAGAAAGTTAAAGCCTTGCTTATTCCAATCAGCTACCCTTTTAAGGTTGTGATTTGGATTGATTACTGCCAAGCAACCCCTCTGGGGAAAAAAATGGACTGTGACAGATACCGAGTCTCATTCTTTCAAATTTTAATTGTTGTTGGAGTATTTAAAAGCAGTTGCTCAAGTTCCAAAGTTGCTCTGTTTCCCACACAGTAATATTATCAACTCACACTTCCAGCAACCTGCCACATTAAAATAATTAAAACCAAAGAGGTTCTAATGCTTCACAGACACTGTAATGTGAGTGGCTACAGAAAGTTATGGCTCATTCACTCTGCAAACTAGTATCAAAAACTATGTCGCACGAAGTAGGCACGAATTTTGATAAAACTAGCTATGACCAAATCTTTCCACTGAAGCTGAATATTTCAACAGCCATCTGCTGCCTCAGGGAAAGTTACATGTTTCAGCCATTCACATTGTTAAAAAACAACCATTGTGCCCCAAGGCTTTAATATCAATAACGTTTAGGAATAATTGAAGGACTGTTAAGCTATAATCATGTTTTTGTTGATTTTTCACTTGACAAATGCTCAAAATTTTTTTTCTATGCAACATTCCATGAACTTTTCAAAGAATGAAGATTTCAACTCAAAAATAAAAAAAAAATTGTGACAAGGGATATGGTACAGAATATATATCGGCCAAAGTACCACTATCTTAGCCAGAATTCAATACAGGAAGCAGAATGGCATCTATGAAATGTGCAAAAATTAAGCCAGTCCAAGCTACGCATCCTGACAACACCACAGCATAACTCATATTAGACAGTAACACTGTGAATGCAAGCTATTCAAAACTATCTTGCCAAAAATATTGCTAAAATAATAAATGTAGTGTCATTTGATTGTTAGACGATGACAACTGACTGTGGAACATAAAATAATTAACTTCCTACATGCAGAACGTCCACTGAAAAGTCAGATTACATCCTTGGCAAGGATGTTTATTTTAATAGCTGTGTTTATATTGTACAGCCCTAAAATCCATGCAGCCAATTGCCTGAGAGAATAAAAGGTAAATTGGGCAACATTTTTCCACATAAAAGCTGGTAGAAATCTGGAATTCTTAATGCCACAAAAAGCTGTGGGTGTAGGTACAATCGAAGCTTTTAAAGCTTGTACTAAAAAGTGGCAAGTAACATTTGTGTCACACAAATGCCAGGCAATAACCATCTCCAATAAGAATCGACTAAACCACAATCCATACTATCATGATCCTTAGGGTTACCAATGAAAAGAAAATGAACTGATTGGCTATATAAACAAAGTGGTTACATGAGCAGGTCAGAGGCTCGGAATCCTGCAGCAAGTATTCCACCTCCTGCCTCCCCGAAGCCTGTTCATCACCTATAAGGTAAAAGTCAGGAGTGTGATGGAATACTCCCCAATTGCCTGGATGGGTGCAGGCTCCAGCAATCATCCAGGACGAAGCAATTTGCTTGATTGGCACCAAGTCCACTCTCTCTACCACTTATGCTCAGTAGCAGCTCCAAGGGTCCACTGCAAAAATTCACCAAGGCTCCTCGGAATCAACTTCCATGCCCAAGACCGTGACCATCTAGAAACACGAGGGCAGTAAATACATTGGGAACACCACCCACCTGCACATTCCCCGCCAAAACACTCACCATCCTGACTTGGAAGTTTATCACCGTTCCTACAGTCTCTTGTGTCAAAGTCCTGGAATTCCCTCATTAACAGCATTATGGATCTATGGAAATGGGCCAAACACAGGCAAGAGGGAGTAGTTTCCCAAAGTAAAACTAGTCCCTCTTGCCTGTGTTTGGCCCATATCCCTCTAAACCCTTCCTATTCATGTACCTATCCAAATGTCTTTTAAATCTTGTAGTCGTAACTGCATATACCATTTCCTCTGGCAGTTCATTCCACATACAAACCACCCTCTGTGTGGAAAAAGTTGCTCCTCAGGTCCCTTTTAAATCTTCCTCCTCTCACATTAAAAATATGCCTCCTGGTTTTGAACTCCCCCACCCTTTGCTCTTCATCTTATTTATTCCCCTCATGATTTTATAAACCTCCATATGGCCACCCCTCAGTCTCCTATGTTCCAGTGAAAAAAGTCCCAGCCAAACCTGATAGAACAGAGAACAGTACAGCACAGTACAGGCCCTTTGGCCCATGATGTTGTGCTGAACTTTTACCCTAATCCTAAGGTCTATCTAACCTCTACCCCTACCTTATACTATCATCCATATGCCTATCTAATAGCCGCTTAAATGCCCCTAATGAGGCCGACTCCACTACCCTCTCCGGCAATGCATTCCATGCCCTGACCACCCTCTGAGTAAAGAACCTACCTCTGACGTCTCCCCTATATCTACCTCCACTCTCTTTAAAACTATGCCCCCTCGTAATAGCTACCTCCACCCTAGGAAAAAGTCTCTGGCTGTCCACTCTATCTATACCTCTGATCGTTTTGTACACCTCTATCAAGTCACCTCTCATCCTTCGTCGTTCTAAAGAGAAAAGCCCTAGCTCTCTCAACCTTTCCTTGTAAGACCTTCCCTTCATTCCAGGCAACGTCCTGGTAAATCTCCTCTGCACCTTTTCCAACGCTTCCACATCTTTCCTGTAATGAGGCGACCAGAACTGGACACAATACTCCAGATGTGGCCGAACCAGGCTTTTGTATAGCTGGAGCATAACTTCACGGCTCTTGAACTCAATCCCTCTATTATTGAAAGCTAACACACCATACACCTTCTTAACAACTCTATCCATCTGGATGGCAGCTTTCAGGGAACTATGGACATGAACTCCAAGATCCCTCTGTTCCTCCACACTGCCAAGAATCTTTCTGTTAACCCTGTATTCTGCTTTCAAGTTTGTCCTTCCAAAATGAATCACCTCATACTTTTCAGGGTTAAACTCCATCTGCCACTTCTCAGCCCAGCTCTGCATCCTATCAATGTCTTTGTAACCTAGAACAGCCCTCCCCACTGTCCACAACGCGACCCACCTTCGTACCGTCCACCCTTCCACTCCTTCATCCAAATCATTGACAAAAATCACAAATAGAAGAGGACCCAGAACAGATCCTTGTGGTACACCTTATAGCTTAAGGTTCCCTCCAGTCCTGGCAACATTCTAGCAAATCTTTTCTGAACCCTCTCCAATTTAATAATAATGTTCTTCCTATAGCAGGGCAACCAAAAATGACCTCATCAACATCCTGTACAACCTCAATATGACAGCCCAACTCCTATACTCAAAGGTCTGAGCAATGAAGGCAAGCGTGTTAAATGCCTTAATCACCCTGTCTACCTGTGACGCAAATTTCAAAGATCTATGGAACTGAACCCCTAGGTCTCTCTGTTCAACAGCACTAGCCAGTGTGCTTCAACATCGTATGCTAGGTTATGATTATTGCTGGACAGCATCTTTGCGAAGTAGATTAACATATTTTAAGGAACATAGTAAACAGTTAAGCCTCTCAAATCCACTACATCATTTTAGTTAGAATATCTGCACCTCAACTTCATATCCCTTTATGATCTTACCTAACAAAAATCTAGGATTTTTTTTAAAAAATCACTCATTGGACTTGTGTCACTGGCTGGGACAGCATTTATTGCCTGTCACTAGTTGACCTTGACAAGGTTGTGATGAGCTGCCTTCTTAAGCTACTGCAGTCCGTGTGTGTAAGTAGACGCATAATGCTAGGTTTAGTTTGGGAAACTTGGTCGGCATGGACATGTTGGACTGAAGGGTCTGTTTCCGTGCTGTATGATTCTATGACACATATTGTCTAGTGCTGGAGTATTGTGCTGAGAGAACTCTTGGAAACTGTCATCAAAAGTTTGGGTTTACTGAAGAGTACAACAGCAAGCAAAGAGATTAACAAATCAAGCAGTCCATCTTCCAGTTCCTATCAGCCACGAGGCTGC
Organism: Rhincodon typus; assembly: GCF_021869965.1. Lineage (NCBI taxonomy): Eukaryota > Metazoa > Chordata > Chondrichthyes > Orectolobiformes > Rhincodontidae > Rhincodon > Rhincodon typus. The sequence continues at coordinate 63,862,006 of NC_063339.1, forward strand.
ATTTCCCAGCCCTTCAACGGTGTAGGCAATGGTTGACTCGTTTGGGAAAAATACAGAGAGAGATGGGAAAAATAGACTTAATGGAATGAAAGAACAGGTGATGGATTATATTAATGAAGAGATCATTGTGTTTGTAGTAATAAATGGTGTGAGAGTTTTATGGAATGTGGCTAACTGAAATAAAGCTCTCACGTAAAAGTATGCACTTGAGTTCTGTTAAAAACAGTTTGTTTTGAAGTATAATATTATATACTGGTTGATGTTACTGTATATTATGGCAGAGTTTCCAGATCAAGCAGTCCTGTACCTTTAAGACAGTTATATAACAACATGACATGGGATGTTCTGGTTAAAGATTCCCCTCGTACCTTCAGTCAGTTACTTTCTCTGTGCAGTGGTGATGGTGTAGTTGGTCAGCTCTGTGTGTACACTGTACAGTAATATCAACAAACATTTTCCCAATATTCTACATGTAAATTTGTGATATTGCAGCCTTGAAAAATGTTAGTGTTGTAAATTAACTTCAGACATCCGACTGAAGAAGAATTGGCCATCTGCAGTAGAAGACACTTGTTAGACCTCAGCAGAGCATTGTGCGCAGATCTGGGCACCACATTATATGAAGGAATATGAACGCATTGGAAAGAGTGTGGAACTGGTTTACAAGAATGATTCCAGAGATGAGGCACTTCAGTTATGAGGATATATTGAAGAAATTAGGGCTAATTTCCCTTGGACAGAAGAAGGCTAAGCAGAAATTTTTTAGAAGTTTTCAAAATGAGTGAGCTGGGTAGAATAGATAGGGAGAAACTATTCACTTTCACAAAATGAACAAGAACAAGAGGGCATAGATTTAAAATGATTGACAAAAGAAGCAACGGTGAAAAGAGAAAAAACATTTTCGCATGGCAAGTAGATCAGGTACAGAATGCACTATCTGGAAGGGTGGTGGTGGCAGGTACTCAAGAGGAGATTGGGTGATTATTTGCATAAAAATAATATGCAAGGGTATGGAGCAAAAGTAGGAGACTGACACTAAATAATGATGCTCCGTTAATGAGCTGGTGCAGGCACAATGGGCCAAATAGCCTCCTTCTGCGTCAAAACACTCCTTTGATTCTGTGAGGTTATTTGGACCAGTATATTGTAAAGCACAAATTGTATCAGTTACAATCCGTCAGATCAGGCCTTTGATACTACGCTAATGCAGCATCTTCAAATCCAATCATACCACCATCAGTGTGCATGCTTTCCACTGCCTAGGATATAAATTCTGGAGTTCCCTCCCTAAACTTCCCTGTCTCTTCCTCACCAAGAAGCTTCATAAAATTTAACACTTTAATGAAGATTTATTCATTTGTCCTAATACCTCCTTATGTAGTTTGGTATCAAAAATGCTTCTACTGAGTTTGCTGTAATGCAAGTTGCAGTAGCTCAATGTCAAATTGCATTTGATTACACTCTCCTGAAGTGCCATGGCCACTTTACTGTAATAAATGTACTAAATTAATGAAAATCATTGCTCAATTCTTTGAACTTCTTTGAATATCAAAATATTGTTTCATGTTGATAAAGTGATGTGTACCAGGAACAAGATATACTGCAAAAATTCACCAAAGATCCTCAGACAGCACCTTCCCAAACCCACAACCACTTCCATCTAGAAGAACAAGGGCAGCAGATATATGGGAATACCACCACCTGCAAGCTCCCCTCCAAGTCACTCACCATCCTGACATGGTATTGTTCTGGTATTGACTAAATATATGTCCATTTCTTCACTGTCACTGGGTCAAAATCCTGGAACTCCCTCCCTAATGGCATTGTGGGTCTACCTACAGCACATGGACTGCAGTGGTTCGAGGAGGCAGCTCACCACCACCTTCTCAACGGCAACAGCAATGCCCACATCCCATGACTTAAAAAAAGTTAGGATATACTTTCTGATTTGTGTCAATACTTTAACAGAAATATAATGACCCATCTTATCAGTCAATTAGGATAGCATTATCCTCATGGAAAATAAAATTAAGGGTTGCTTCCACCACCATAATTCCAGGAAGGAACCATAATCAATGAAATAGACATTGCTTTGGATAGTGCAGTGGAAGCTCAATTCTCTGACTTGCTCTCTCTGAAAAAGTTTGTGAAATCACCCACTAGCTTTCAATCAGCAGCTGAGAATACCATCAAATTTCTCTGACAGTTAATTCTAGAGCATTTTGACATCACAATCAGGGAAAACGTATATTTTATCATCTGTTGTGTTTTATGTCAAAAATGGACCAAAATTATAGATTGCAACTTTACAATATTATAATTCGTGACAACTTTCAGCTTGGGAATGTAAATTTTTGGAGTAAAATGTTACATTTTGGTGAATGAAATAAGTAGTCCCAATCTTCGATCTCTCAATTCAGAATGATTACTATTCATTTTGAGTTTTGCTAGGGAACCAAAATAACCCACTGGGTTTTGGTCACATTTCTCTCATGCTCAGTGCTGAAGACCACTCCCTTCGGCAAGTCCTTACTTCCTACAAACCAGATTGCACCTTCTTACATCCCACATTGTTAACATAGCAAGCTCAGGAGAGAAACAGAAACCGTTACTGTTGCATTTTGCTTGTTACAGCTATTATAAACTCTCTTCTAAGCTCTGAACCTTCAGAAAGCAACAGAATTAACACCATCATACTGTGCTTTCAGTTCTAAATTGCAGATAAGGATTGTTAGAAAATAGCAGATAAACAGGCAATGTAGCAAATTAAAAACCGAAAGAACTGCAGATGCTGGAAATCCTTAATGAAAACAGAAGTTGCTGGAAAAGCTCAGCAGGTCCGGCAGTGTCCGTCAAGAAAAACCAGAGTTATCGTTTCAGGTCCGGTGACCTTTCCTCAGAACTGCAGCAGATTACATTATTTCACAGAGCATATGCAGTATGAATACAGCAAATAGTAGGCATCATGCTCCCTTATTTTTCTGGATCTGAATAACATCCTTTAACAATAACATTCTATGAGATTTTTTTGCCTGCTTCTCTATGTAGTCTCTTGATGTTGTCAGAAATGAAAGCCAGAGCAAGCATAGTCAAAGTAGTATTTCTGTCCCATTTAAACCCAACTAGAAACCAACTTGATTGAGCTTTGTGATGAGGTAGTGGAGAAATTGTATTAACGAGGGGAATGCTGTTGATGCAGCCTACATAGATTTCTAAAATGAAGTGCCACATGAAATGCTTGCCAGCAAAGTAAAGGGCCCTGGAACCAAATCTGGGTGAACAATTGAAAACATCCAGAATTGGTGAACAGCTCTTCTACAAAGTGGGGGAAAATATTCAGTGGAGCTCATGACACCAGGATCGTTGCTTTTCTTGAGTTACATTAACAACCTTGAATTGGATGTACAAGGCACAATTTCAAAATCTACAGGTGAAACAAAACTTGGAAGTACTGTGAGATAGTAAGAACTGTCGATGCTGGAGTCAGAGATAACACAGTGCGGAGCGGGAGGAACACAGCAGGCCAGGCAGCATCAGAGGTAACTTCTTCAAGGTAGGCATTTTCTGAAGAATGGTCCCGACCCGAAACGTCAGCTTTCCTGCTCCTCTGGTGCTGCCTGGTTTGCTGTGTTCCTCCAGCTCCACACTTGGAAGTACTGTGAATTGCGGAATAGCGATATACTTCAAAAGTACACAGACTAGCTGGTGATAGAAGGAATTTGTTGCTGGGAAATGAGAAGTGATACACTTTGGTAGGAAGAATGAGGACAGGCAATATAGGTACGTTTCTAATTGAGGTACAGGAACAGACAGACTTGGCATACGCATGCACAAATCACTGAAGGTGGCAGCACAGATTTAGAAAGTGGTTAAAACAGTGCATGGATCCCCAGTTTATAAATAGAGTAAAAGAGCAAAGAATTGCTGATGAAGCTTTACAAAACATTGCTTTGGCCTCAACTGGAGTATTTTGTTCAGTTCTAAGCACTAAGCTTTCAGTAGGATATGAAGGCTTTAGAGACGGTGCAGGAAGTATTTATGAGAATGGGAATGAGGAATCTCAGTTACACAGATAGACTGGGGAAGCTTGTGTTGCTCACCTTGAAAAGAAAGGAAATGTGATAGGAACAAGTAAATTGAAACAGTGTAGATAGAAAGAAACTGTTCGTTTAGCAGAAGGATCCTGAACTGGAGGACACAAATTTAAGTTGTTTAGTAAAAGTGTAAAGGCAACATGAGGAAAACAGTTTCTGTACAGTGATTGGCTCTCTGAGAAGATGGTAGAGGCAGGTTCAATTGTGGCTTTCAAAAGGGAAACAATTGTTAAACATCCGAAGGGAATTTTCAGGCTACAGGAAGAGGGCCGGGAAGGGGTCTTGTGGCAGAATTAGGTTGGCTGGGAAAGAATTGGTACAGAATTAAAGGTCTCCCTTTGTGCTGTAACTATTCTATGACTTGGGGACAATGTGTTTCAAACAGATGGCAGGAAGTGTCTTTCTATATTGTGACCTACAACTGAAGCAGGCTCCCAGACAGCATTGTTGAGGTCAGGTCATTAGACTAATTTAGGAAAGAGAAATGGATCAGTTAGCTCAGTTGGCTGGACAGTTGGTTTGAATAATGCTGTAATATGAAGAAGGTTAAGACATTACTTGGCAACGAGACTAATGGGCCACCTTCACCTCATGATCTCTGTTAATATCACCACCCTCCATCAAAGTTCTTCACACTTATCTGAAAGACATTTGGTGACTGAGTTATTCCAGACAAAGGCACACAGAGTTAGACAATGAGTGCCAAATTGTTCAGTTTCCAGAAAGACTGTGTTGCTTTTCTTGAGTTACATTAACAGCCTTGAATTGGATGTACAAGGCACAATTTCTTCACTATTTTGGGAAAGGTTGACTTTAACAGGACCCAACCACCTAAGTGCAATAATGATTCTAAACTCTTGTTGATTCTAAATGTTCACTTTGTCAGTTTGGAAATTAGATAAGATTTTTAAGTTAATAGGTTAGGATCACCTGTCTTTAGTAGTTGCAGCATAGATTATAAGAGCAGGGAGGTCATGTTGGATCTGTAGAGGAATTCAGTTAATCCACAGTTAGAGTAGTGTGTGCAGTTTTGGTCACCACACTACAGGAAGAATGTATTTGCACTAGAGGGAATGCAAAGTAAATCCAGCAAGATTTTGCCCAAGATGCAGGGCTTTAGATATGAAGAGAATCTAGTCAGAGGAAGAAGGAAGCTTACTTAAGGTTGACGAAGCAAGGATTGGACAGGGCTCTAGCGGGTTACAAGTAGCCAAGAAGGAACTGAAGTATGGACTTAGGAGAGCTAGAAGGGGGTATGAAAAAGCCTTGGCTGGTAGGAATAAGGAAAACCCCAATGAGGGACAAGAGGATGGCCAGAGTGAGGGTAGGACCAATCAGGGATAGTGGAGGGAACTTGTGCCTGGAGTCGGAGGAGGTAGGGGAGGTCCTTAATGAAGACTTTGCTTCAGTATTCACTAGTGAGAGGGACCTTGTTGTTTGTGAGGACAGCGTGAAACAGGTTGATATGCTCAAACATGGGATGTTAGGAAGGAGGCTGTATTAGAAATTTTGAAAAACACAAGGATAGATAAAGTCCCCTGGGCCAGATGGGATATATGCAAGGCTATTATGGGACGCGAGGTAAGAGATTGCTGCGTCGTCACTCTCCATTGGAGTAGTACCAGATGATTGGAGGGTGGCAAATGTTATTCCCTTGTTCAAGAAAAGGAATAGGGATAACCCTGGGAATTAAAAACCAGTCAGTCTTACTTCTGTGGTGGGCAAAGTATTGGAGAGGATTCTGAGAGACAGTATTTATGATTATTTGGAAAAGCATAGTTTGATTAAGTGTAGCATGGCTTTGTGAGGGGCAGGTCATGCCTCACAAGCCTTACTGAATTCTTTGAGGATGTGACAAAACACATTGATGAAGGTAGAGCAATGGATGTGGCGTTTCTGGATTTTAGCAAGGCATTTGATAAGGTTCCCCATGGTAGGCTCATTCAGAAAATAAAGAGGCATGGGATTCAGGGAAATTTGGTTGTCTGGATACAGAATTGGCTGTCCAATAGAAGACAAAAGGTGATAGTAGATGGAAAGTATTCAGCCTGGAGCTTGGTGACCAGTGGTGTTCCGCAGGGATCTGTTCTGAGACTTTTGCTCTTTGTGATCTTTATAAATCACTTAGAGGAGGAATTGTAAGGGTGGGTTAGTAAGTTTGCTGATGACACGAAGGTTGGTGGAGTTGTGGATAGTGTGGAGGGCTGTTATAGGTCGCAATAGGACATTGACAGGATGCAGAGCTGGGCAAAGAAGTGGCAGATGGAATTCAACCCAGAAAAGTTTGAAGTGATTCACTTTGGAAGGTCAAATTTGAATGCAGAATACAGGGTTAATTGCAGGATTCTTGGCAGTGTGGAGGAACAGAGGGATCTTGGGGTCCACGTCCATGGATCCCTCAAAGTTGCCACCCAAGTTGATAGGGTTGTTAAGAAGACGCATGGTGTGTTGGCTCTCATTAGCAGGAGGATTGAGTTTAAGAGCCGCGAGGTTATGCTGCAGCTCTATAAAACCCTGGTTAGACCACACTTGGAATATTGTGTTCAGTTCTGGTCAGCTCATTATAGAAAGGATGTGGAAGCTTTGGAGAGGGTGCAGAGGAGATTTACCAGGATGCTATCTGGACTGGAGGGCAGGTCTTATGAGGAAAGGTTGAGGGAGCTAGGGTTTTTTCTCATTGGAGCGAAGAAGGATGAGAGGTGACTTGATAGAGGTGTACAAGATGATGAGAGGCATAGTTAGAGTAGATAGCCAGAGACTTTTTCCCAGGGCGGAAATGACTATCACGAGGGGGCATAATTTTAAGGTGATTGGAGGAAGGTATAGGGGAGATATCAGAGGTAGGTTCTTTACACAGAGAGTGGTGGGTACATGGAATTAACTGCCGGGGTGATTGTAGAATCAGGTACATTTAAGCGACTCTTGGATAGGCACATGGGTGATAGTAAAATGAAGGGTATGCAGTTAACTTGATCTTAGAGTAAGATAATAGGTCGGCGCAACATCGTGGGCCGAAGAGTCTGTACTGTGCTGTACTGTTCTATGTTCTTTGTTCTATGTAGAATCTGGATAAGCTCGAGTTGTTTTCTTCAGAGCAGAGAAGGCTGAGAGGGCTTCTATAAGATTAAGAGGGGCATGGATAGAAAGCAACTGTTCCTCTTAGCTGAAGGGTCAATAACAGGGGAGGGGTGGGGGCAAATTATTAGGTGAAAATCAGGAGTTTGGGAGTGACCTGAGGAAAAATATTTTTACCCAGATGATGGTGGGGATCTGAAGTGCACTGCCTGGAAGAGTAGTTAAGACAGGAAACCTCACAACCTTTAAAACAAACTTGGATGAGCACTTGAAATGTCATAACATTCAAGGCTATAGGTCAGGTGCTGTAAAGTGAGATTAGTGTAGATTTAGAGTAGTTTTTTTTGGAGCAGACATGATGGGCCAAAGGGCTTCTTTCGTATTGTATGATTCTATAATTACATTAGGGTAAAGAACTAAGCAAATGGTTTGACAAGTGAAAGAGTTCACAGATGTTCTGCCTCAATTATCATCATTATTCATTCCAGCATTTTACAAATTCTCCCTCTTACCAGTGATGGGATGCTGCAGCCTTGCCTGGTAGAATGAAAAGGAAATATCTTTTACTTCTGCAAAACACATCTAGAAACACAAATTGAGCATCATGTCCACCATCTGCAACTTCAAAGCAATGTGGACAACTGACTAATTATAAACATCCACACGTATAAACTGACTAATTATAGTTGAATGATTACCACAGGAGTGGCTAGCACTGAAACCGGACCTCCAGATTCATGCCACAACCACAATCAATACTGCAAGTGCAACATTAAAACTTTACACAACATGACTCCTGCTTTTGGAACTTCCCTGGCAGTGTTGTCATCTGGTACTCCAAACACAGGATGTCTAACTGTAGAGATCATCACCTCTTTTTGAGCCAGCATTTCTGATTCCCACCTTCTGCTACCAGAAATAGGTGACTTGTAACTTGGTATCCCAGTACAATTTTTCCCAAGTCATTCTGTAGTTTTATAAGATAAGACCTTGTTACTATTGTTACGGGCTGCACCCTGTTCTTAGGACTTCAAAAAAAATACACAGAAATTAAAATAAAAATGCAGTTCTGTTTCTTAAATAGATAGATGATTGAGCATTGCATTTTCTTTAAAATGAGAGTTTGATCAGAAAACCTGTGCATAATGAGATTCGTATAAATCGTGGTAATGTAACTCTTCACTTGACTGTGACATTGATAAGAGAAAACTCACCAGTGGAGAGTGAACATGCAAAGAGAGAGATCTTAGACACTAAACTAGAGAGTTGTACTTGAGAACAGATGCAAATAAAGGAACATTACAGTACATAAGGAGTTGAAGAACCTTATTTAGAGATATGGAGCAAGCAGCTTCAGGGGCCGTGTATATTAAGAATGATTATTACAGCACTGTAAATTAATTAATCTCTAACCTTCGATCTGTGGGTAAAAGCACAAAAATAAGCAAGACAACTCAGCCATATGATATGTGCATCCTGTGGCATGTGGGGACACATGAAGACTTCATGTGAACTAAGTGAAGTAAAAAAACCAAAAGAGCTGTATGAAGTGTCACCAGTTGCAGAAACAAGAGCTCTCAAGCGGTCGCTGGAGTTACTGTGATGCATCTGTGAGACAGGGAGTTATGTGGCTCACACATTCAGAGAGGTAGTCACAGTGCAGGGTCAGGGTATGCAAGCAGATAGGGAATGGGTGGCCACTAGATCGTCCAAGAGGCCAGGCAGGTTAGGCAGGAGTGCCCCAAGGTCCTGCTTGAGAATTGGTCATCCATTTTGGGTACTAGTGAGAGGGAGGATTTCTCAGAGCAATCCAGCAAGGATCTGAGATATGGAGAAATGTCTTCAATAGAGAGCAGTGAGCCTGTGGAAGTTGCTACCACAGAAAGCAGTTGAGGTCAAAACATTGTATGATTTCAGGAGGGAGTTGGATATACACTTGGGGCCTAAGGATCAAAGAACACAGGAGAAAAGCAGGAATAGGCTACTGGGTTGGATAATCATGTATGATCATAATGAATGAATAAGGAGCGAAGGGCTGAATGGCCTACAGTGCCCCTATTTGCTATGTTTCTATGTCAGGCCTGTGGTTCTACTGGTGGACCAGCTGCATAGGAGGAAAGGAAGACTGAAAGCACATTAGTGATAGAGATTCATTTGTTGAGGAACAGGCAGGGCTTCCTGTGGTTATATTCATGCCTCTGAGGGAGTGTGTACAGCCAGAGGTCATGGTCATATTTGTATCAACAACCTGAGTCAGAAGAGGGAGCTGGTCCTGCAGAAAGAATTTGGGACACTAAGTGGAAAATTAACAAGCAAGAGCTCAAAAATAGTAATATCCAGATTATCCCCAGTAGCAGACACCAGGGAATACAGAATTAGAAGGATAAGACAATGTGTGGCTGGAAAGATGGTGCAAGGATTAGACAGATGAATGTGTAGCCTAGAGAGATGGTGTAAGACAGAAAGCTTCAAGTTCCTGGGACACTAGCACTGACTCTGGGGGAGAGGACACTTGTACAAAGCAGACGCATTATACCCAAACAGCGCTGTGCCTGATGTCGTTTTGGAGAATTTTGATAATTCTGTTTGGGAGGCTTTAAACTAACCACATGGGGCTGAGAAAACCAGGAGAGAAGTATGAGGCCGGACAAAATGCTGGGAGAGACAGATAGCACTGGAATGGAGAATTGTAAGGTAATGGGTGGATTTGGGAAAGGAAAAAATAAAAACATTCTAAATTAGGGTTACACTGTATGTGTGCAAATACATGGAGTACGGTAAATAAGATTAGCAAGTTACTTGCATGGAATGCCACACTGAATTAAACTGTGGTTTTATAACAGGCTCAAGGAAGATCAGGGCTGAATGTTAAATATTTCTGGTTATAGGGTGTTTAGGGAAGATAAGAAAGGAAGAAAAGGAGGAGAGGGTGGTGGTCTTAGTTAAAGACAGCAGAAATGGAGAAAGAGGATGTCTCAGAGGGTTCAAGGACAAAATTGACTTTGTTAGAAAAGCTTGCAATTACATTGTTTAGTTTAGTTCACAGACTGGTGGGAAGGATATGATAGGACAAATCTGCAAGGAAACTGTAGAGATGCAAGCATTATCGGGTGACATAATGGGGGCCTTTGATTACTTGAATATAGACTGAGATGGTGATGGTGTTAAGGGAAAAAGGAGACAAGGGTTCTTAAGATTGCAATGTGTTGAGAATTTTACACAGCCATTTGTGTCACATCTAACAAGAGAAGAGCCACTACCAGACCTGGTTCTTGGGACCAAAGTGCTTCAAGCTGAATCTTACCTTTTTGGCTACATTGAATTATGGCCAGTTTATGGAGGGCATCTCAACATGGAGCCTATTGATTTTCTTCTCCCATCTTAACGAATTGGCCTCATTAATTGTCTACCATTCCCCTATGGCATTTTCCATATTCAATTTTCACTTCATCTTGCCACACACCCTTCCTTAACAACTCATCACTCAATGGATAGCCCTGCATCCTTTGCACCCACATCATCTTCAAAAGCCTGTTGAGTCCCTAGACTAGTACTGTCAAACTGGAACTGCTCTAAATGTTTGCTAAGTTTGGCCAGACATGGGAGACAGAGGGAAATTGACATCCTGCTTTGTAGGCAGGGACCTGGAGCTCATGTTGAATGGGGTGATGCAAACTCAAGAGTTCCTCTTTTCCCAGAACCAACAAGAGAGGCCATAACACCAGACCATGCCAGCCTGGTCCGAGGTTCCCACCAGGTCAGTGCAGTCTCAACCAACTGCAGAAATGCCTAGCAATATAGGGAAAAGGCAATGTCCTTCTTCAGCCCTCCAGAGTAAGTGTCACTATCTTCTCTCTGATAGCTCATACTCACTCTACTGTACTCACCTCCCACCAAGGATCATGCTCTACCACTCTCAATATTGCCTCCAGCATATTCTCCAACATATTCACCACTTATTCTCATCTATCTCAATCCCCAACACCAGTAACCCATGAACAAATGTAGGTTAATTAGTCAGATATAGCAAGAACTGCAGTTGCGGGAGTTAGAGATAACACAGTTTGGAGCTGGAGGAACACAGCAGGCCAGGCAGCATCAGAGGAGCAGGAATGTTGACGTTTCGGGTCAAGGCCCTTCTTCAGAAAATTAGTTAATTAGTGATTTCGTAATGAAAATTCATGGTTAACTAACTTGCTCAGTTCTTTGAAGAGATAATAAAGAGGATTAATGAAGGTAATGCTGCTGATGTGACGTACACAGAATTCCAGAAGACATTCAATATAATTGCACACTGAGAAGTTACTGATATTTTAGTATATTACAATCCAGTCCTATTCATTACAGTAGCTATGGATGCATCATCTACAGGACATGAATCAGTCCTAATCAAGTGCTTACTGACAGAACAGAAAAACCGGTCTTCTTAATGTCAAGAATTTTCACACAAACTGAACAGAAATATGCAACAATGGAGAATGAAGCATTGGCAGTTACATAGAGATGTGAAAGTTTTGCAGACAACCTCAACAGACTTAATTTTCAGATTGAGATGGACCAAAAGCTTTTGATAACATTATTGGGATCAGAAGAAGTCTCTGAATGAAGGTCCTTCAGAAATTCCACGGGGGGCAATTCTAGGTATCAAGAAGTGCAAAGCAACAGCATTTTGAAAAGCATAGGATTACATTCAATTATGCCCAATGTGTGCCATACATAGCTAACAGTCACTGATTTTATCATGATTTACAACAGGCCATAGGAAAGGCTAGCAACCAATCTGTTTGAATGTATGAAACCAGAGCAGAATCTGTGTAATCAAGATAGACTGAAGTGGAAGACATCATTCAAACACGGCAGACCCAGTAGTCAGAGCACTGGAAAGGATCTTTGTGGTACATAGTTTTGCAGAGGCATTAGTATCAAACAATGGACCTCAATTTACAAATAAGAATTACAGGAAGCCACTTTGGAAGCAGGCAATCAGGTGACAAATTCTCTCCTTGAACCTCAGTCGATCAGGGTGAAGGAACGAGCTCTAGTCAGTTACAAAGCACCACCTTTGAATAATGGTTACATACTAGTGAAATTATTAGTGGGAAGGAGAATAAGATAGATGTAGCAGTTTTAGAACTCAACTTCAAGGCAAACATAATTTCTAGGGACTATAAGAAGGTAAAATAACCAGAGAAAGACCTCAGCAAAAAGTAACATCATCTTGACCTGTAAGATTCCGGCATTGAGGAGGAGGGCCAGATGGCTTTAATAGAAATAGTTATAGTAATGATTACAAAGACTATGTAAAGTCAGCAAAAGTAATACTACTGAAAAATAAGACAGAAACTTGGGGCAAAATGTGCTTTAATGAGATTCATGTAATTCATGATGATACAACTGATCACACAACTCTCATGAATGTATGAAACCAGAGCAGAAGTAGACCATTTGGCCCCTCGAGCCTGCTCTACCATTCAATAAGAACATGGCTGATCTGTCACGCTTCAAATTCCATATTCACATCTATCCTTGATTACCTTTGATACCCCTTGCCTGACAAGAATATACCTCCATTTTAAAAATATTCAACGGGTCTATGACTTGACGATTCAGCTTCCACAACATTCTGATGTAGCGTTTTCCAAAGTCACACTGCCCTCCAAGAAGAAAAAACATTGCTTTATCTCAGTCCTAAAAAAAAGCAACCCCTCATTTCAAACCAGTGTCCTCTAGATCTACATTGTCCCACAAGAGGCAACATCCTTTCTATATCCCTCTTGTCAAGACAATTCAGGATCTTATGCACTTTAATCAAGTCACTCCTCACTCTTCTAAACTTCAATGGTAATAAGCCTAGACTGACTAATCTATCTTCCTTGTCTTCTTCACATCATATTTTTCCCAGCTATCTTTGTGTCATCTGCAAAGTTAGCCGCTATGCCTTTGCTCTCCTCAAAGTCATTGATGAAAATTGTAAAGCATTGAGGGGCTAGCAAAGAGAGAAGACATCAGTCTAGAATGAGTGTGTGAACAGAGCGGTCTTGGGCACCATATTAGAGAGGTATATTTGGAAACCTGTTCTGAAGAAGGGTCACTGGACCCAAAACATTGATTTAAGTACGCTATTCAATATGATTATGATTGATCAACCTACTCAGTACCCTGTTCCTGCTTTCTCCCCGTATCCTTTGATCTCTTTAGCCCTACAAACCATATCTTACTTCTTGAAATTATGCAATGATTTGGCCTTAACAGCTTTCTATAGAAAAGAATTCTACAGTTTCACCACTCTCTGGGTGAAAAAATTTCTCCTTAACTCAGTCCTTAATGGCCTACACTGTATCCTTGGCCCTTAGGGCAAATTAAACATTATAATGCAACTTTGCTGTGTAAAGAGAAGGGAGAAAAACAGCTAGAATTGGAGCTTCTGGTTGCAATCTGCTAAGCATTGAATGTGAACATTTGTCAAGGTTAGGCAAGGTCAGAACTTGTCCAATGGAGTTTTAACTTAGCAATTCATATTTCCTAATTGTCATTGATTAAAGTGAATTTGTTTTCTTGTTAATACAGAAATCTGGTAAGTGTTTTCTTTTAACCTGAGCTTATCAGTCAGGCAAATTGGGAAATTTGAATAAATTGACTAAATCTTTTCATATTTTTGGAGACTCCAGAAATAATGTGGCTTGATTTCCAATGCACTTGCCCCAGTGAGTCATGACAGCTGTTTAAACAAGTACACAGGATTCTTTGTTTGCAGTTGAGAAACAATGTACAAAAACAATGCACCGGGACTAAATCTTTATAATACGACGTTCAGGTTTCATAAAAATTTAGTTTTTTTTAAATGAGTTGCCATGGTTCCTACATTCCTCCCAAGACCACCAGCTTAGGTAAAAGACCAGGGGAATCCCACACAGGATCGTGATGGCTGCTCTGCCATGCTGGGAGTAGCATTAATTGATTCAGGAGTGATTTTCACCCGTTTCTGGGAGAAAGGCCCTCCTTAAACAGTATTATCACAAAGCAGAAACTGAGCCATGGTGGGAGTATAGGCAGTAGCATCATACCAAGAAGCCTAGATAAAACTGGGTTTGATATTCCAGCATTGTTGAATAAGGGGAATTAATGGTATGCTCACTAGATATTGTTCATCAAACTGTTCACAGATGTTGTTATACACCACTGCAGCAGGAGGGACTTGAACCCAGGTGCCCTTGCTCAGAGGTAGGGACACTACTAATGCACCATAAGAACCCTGGTATACTCACCATATTATCAATGTTAAGGGTTCACAGATGAAGATCACTGATTGATTGAGTACCTTAAGCACATACAAGGGAAGATGGCTGGGATACTAGGTATTGGTTAGGGAGAAGGCACATGTAATGCTGCGCTCTGCAAATGAACATAGTATTAAGTTAAAGGATTGATATTCTAACTTCACTATCTGGCTTTGAAATAACTTAACAAGGGTGAGTGGGTTGGGGGCAGGTTCAAGAGGTAAGGGGGAGGATTAAAAGAGGAGGATGGGGTCCTTATGCTCAGGGATGGGTGGATAACCCAATGACATTGTCCCAGTGTAAAATTTTAGATGGATCAAGGGTAGATAGTCAGCAGGAATCCCAAGCATTCGACTTTACATGGTCATTATCTTCAAACCTTTTACCAGCTGAGTGTAAATTCCAGCCCAGAGAAAGAGGTGCAGGCGATTTACCTTCTTGAATCTATTATCCCATTCATAAGGACACTCTGGACTTCTCATTGAAGTGCAGCAGCATTGACGTTCATGGCTGGGTGGAGCTTGCTACTAACCATTCAAATAGGCAACAACAAGGTGCAGGGCTGGATGAACACAGCAGGCC
>NC_063339.1:63877433-63940117 GCF_021869965.1 Rhincodon typus
ATGAACACAGCAGGCCAAGCAGCATCATAGGAGCAGAGAGGCTGCTTGGCCTGCTGTGTTCATCCAGCCCTGCACCTTGTTGTCTCGGATTCTCCAGCATCTGCAGTTCCTACTATCTCTGATTCAAATAGGCAACAATTTGTTTATAGAGCTGCATCGTGCTTTTATGTCTAAGCATCTTAGACAACGACAATAATGATGAGATAGTAAGAACTGCTCCAGATGGTGGAGCCAGAGATTACAAAGTGTGGAGCTGGAGGAACACAGCAGGCCAGACAGCATCAGAGGAACATAGAACATAGAACATAGAACATTTACAGCGCAGTACAAGCCCTTCGGCCCTCGATGTTGCGCCGACCTGTGAAACCAATCTGAAGCCCATCTAACTTACACTATTCCTTTATCATCCATGTGTTTATCCAATGACCATTTAAATGCCCTTAAAGTTGGCGAGTCTACTACTTTTGCAGGCAGGGCATTCCACGCCCTTACTACTCTCTGAGTAAAGAACCTACCTCTGACATCTGTCCTATATCTATCACCCTTCAATTTAAAGCTATGTTCCCTCGTGCTAGCCATTACCATCCAAGGAAGCTGATGTTTCGGGTGGGGACCCTTCTTCAGACAATAATGATGACCTTTCTCTTAACACATTGTTAGTATTAGTACTAGTGTGAGTATTGCATTAAATGTCTGAACTGCACTTTCGGAAGGATGTATCTTAGAAATGATGCAGGAAAGTTTCACCAGAATTGTACCAGTTCTGACAGATTTCAATTTTGTGAATAGACTGGAGAAGCTATTCTCCTTCAAAATCCTTTAGGATTTTGATAAAGTAACAAGGACATGGATTTGAGCCAATAGATCAAAGATTCAGTGACAACATGAGGGAACATCTCATGGACAGTGTTTCAGAGATAGTACGAACTGCAGATGCTGGAGAATCTGAGATAACAAGGTGCAGAGCTGGATGAACACAGCAGGCCAAGCAGCATCAGAAGAGCAGGAAACCTGACGTTTCGGGCCTAGACCCTACGTTTCGGGCCTAGACTCTTCTGAAGAAGGGTCTAGGCCCGAAATATCAGCATTCCTGCTCCTCTGCTGCTGCTTGGCCTGCTGTGTTCATCCAGCTCTACACCTTGTTATCTCATGGACAGTGACTGGTTCAGGTCTGGAATGCACTTCTTGAAAAAGTGGTAAAAGCAGATACAGTCGCATCTCAAAAGGACAAAAAAAATTACAGGATCATTGTGAAAGAGTAAGGCAGTGAGATCAATTAGAAAGCTTCACCACAGCTATGCTCGATGAATGACCTCCTGTTTTTTGTGATTCCAGTTTTCTAACAAGACATTCGCTTAAACATTTGTGGTTTAACATTTGAGCTAGACATTTGCATAATTAAAAGTAAACCAAGATCCAGATGGCTTTTCTAATTCGAGGACATTTTAAAAAGTATCATTAAAGTGTTTTTTTTTCATCTTTTTACAGAAATTGATATTATACAGTTTTGTTCTCACTGAGACAATGGGTGCTCACGTTTTTTTGCAGAAACAAAAGCACTGGCTAAAGTGTGCAGCAAATTCAAGACAGCTTGCCTAGCTGCCTGAACTGGTTTCAACCTGAAACAGAGAAAAGCAACACTATGTAAATGGAATAAATCAGCCATTCTGCTTAGAGATAGTAAGAACTGCCGATGTTGTAATCAGAGATAACACAGTGTGGATATGGAGGAACACAGTAGGCCAGGCAGCATCAGAGGAGCAGGAAAGCTGACGTTTCAGTTCGGGACCCTTCTTCTGAAGAAGGGTCCTGACCTGAAACATCAGCTTTCCTGCTCCGCTGTGTTCCTCCAGCTCCACACTGTGTTATCTCATGGTTCTGCTTGTTGTTTTGGGGAAGGTTTAGCCTAGATGTTAGGGTGACAACCTGAAACTTAAGATAATTTCCAAACTCCGGTGCCTTGGAATCAAGTGCCCCTCCACAGACTTGAGCACATGAATCTTGGCTGACATACCAGTACAGACAGTACTTAAGGAGGGCTGAGCTGTACTGTCAGGGAGTGCCACACTACCAAAGATGCTGCCTTCCAGAGAAGATGATCATCTAAGATACCATTTACCCTCTCAGGACACAAAAGATCTGACAGCGCTGGTTCAAAAAAAGCAGGAGAGTTTTTCCTTCTGCCCTAGTCAATATCCATCTTTAAATCAAGATCACAATTCTGCCTATCTGGTCATTAACGCCTTGCTTGTGGGAGCTTGCTGAGTACAAATTGGCTGACATATTTCCTATGTTGAAATAATCACTGCTGTTCCAAAGTAATTCATTGGCTTTAAACTGTGTTTTTGCATCACTTGACAGCAAAAGGCACTATTTAAATGCAAATCTTTCTTCCTTGCCATGACACATGGAAACTTAGTACACTGGCAGTCAGCATCTTTGGAAGAAAAACAAGGAAAATGAGGTTTGAAAAAAAAGAACTTGGCAGCAAATTCTCAGTAGGGCTTTAATTCCAGAGCTTATGAACTTTGAAAGTCTATTTGGGAAAAATGAAGCTTCATACTAAGGATTACAAATTTTACTCTGTATGAATTGAGTGGGTGAGACCAATGCAGACAGAATAAGGTAACCTGTTAATTCAGCAAGTATTGGTGAATTGCTTCAAAAGTTTGTCTGTCATTTATATAAATGATTTGGATGAGAATATAGGTGGCATATTTAGTAAGTTTGCGGATGATACCAAAATCGGTGAAAAAGTGGATAGTGAAGAAAGTTATCCAAGATTACAAAGAGATCTTGATCAATTAGGTCAATGGACTGAACAGAGGCAGATGGAGTTTAATTTGAATAAATATGAGGTATTGCACTTTGGTAAAACAAACAATGGTAGGACTTATACAATTAAAAATAGGGTCCTGGGTAATGTTGTAGAACAGAGGGACTTAGGGGTTCAGATACATAATTCTTTAAAATTTGCATCACAGGTAGACAGGGTGGTCAAGAAGGTATTTAGCACACTTGCCTTCATTGCTCAGAGCTTTGCGTAGAGGAGTTGGGACATCATGTTGAAGTTTATACAGGACATTGGTGGAGCCTCTTCTGGGATACTGTATGCACTTCTGGTCGTCCTATTACAGGAAGGATATTATTAAACTGGAGAGGATTCAGTGAAGATTTACCAGGATGTTGCCGGGAATGGAGGGTTTGGAGATATAAAAATAGACTGCAAAGGCTGGGACTTTTTCACTGGAACGTAGAAGGTTGAGCAGTGATCTTATTGAGGTTTATAAAATCACGAGCAGCACAGATAATGTGAATGGCAAGGGTTTATTCCCCTAGGGTGGGGGAGTTCAAAACTGGGGAGCATATTTTTAAGGTGAGAGGAGAAAGACTTAAAAAGGATATGAGGGGCAACATTTTTACACAGAGAGTGGTTCATGCATGGAAAGAGCCATCAGAGAAAGTGATGGATGAGGTACAGTTACAACGTTTAAAAGGTGTTTGGACAAATTCATGAATAGGAAAAGTTTGGAGGGATTTGGGCCAAGCGCAGGCAGGTGGACTAGCTCAGTTTGGGAACATAGTCAGCACGGACTACTGGACCGAAGGGTCTGTTTCCATGCTGTACAACTGTATGACTATGACCAAAGAGACAGTTGCTGTATCACCAGCTTTTTTGCGCTAGGGACCATTTGTATAATGTGTAACTGATTCTGAACAGTCTGCAGCACTGCATCTAAAACAAAAGGTTTCAAAATAACTCAAACTGACCATGAAACAAGACAAATAAACTTTGCTATGCTTATTTCTGTTCATTTAAGAAATGTTGAAGCTGTAAGTGCCGGTGAATTTATCAATAACAGGGATTTGATTTGATTTGATTTGATTTGATTTATTGTTGTCAAATGTACCTAAGTACAGTGAAAAGTTATGTTTTACAAGCAGTGCAGACAAACAAACAAACATATACAAATCACTGGGTGCTTAGACAGAGCGAGACACAGACAGAATATCTGGTATCTCTGACAATACGACAAAGCTGGGTGCAGTCTTGCCATTAACATCTATGTTTTGGTACTTCTTTGTTGTTTCAAACTCATGTTTTTTACATCTCGGATTTTACAGCTGCAACTCCCCTGAGCACTCACCATTTCTTGTCCTGATGCCATCAAGACTTACTGTTTAAACAGACATTTCACATAAGAGATATGAAAATGTCTGATCACACATAAATAGAATGTTTGACATTGTTATACTTGTTGTTAACTAATTGTTGAAAGTGATATCAACTGAGCCTGCTTTGACATTCAATTCATTACTTATTCATATCAGACAAAAGGCAGTGGGAGAGAAACATTCCAGTCAAGTTAATTGTGCATCGGTACAAATTAAGTTTCACAACTGGTACATCGTAAAACCTATTGTGAAACATTACTGGTATGCGTATTGTTGACGGAAAAGAAAGCTACTGAATGAAGCAAAGTTTGACTTCTTTTGTTTCTTTCTTATTTAATTGAGTTAGTTTCCTTGACACTGAATCTGTTCAATTTAAATAGCTAGGCAGATCTCCCAATCGTGAGCTAACTGAGGCTTTAAAGCAATTGTACATGTATCAATTAAACATACAGTTTGTATAAATGTGTGTTTCTGATTTTGTTATTTGGGTTAGGACATGTACTGAATCATTATTTATTCAGTGTGCAGGAGGATTGCCAGACAGTAGGTGGGAATGGGGCCAATGCAGTCAAGTAAACCCAAGGTAAAGAATCTTCACCAGGGAAGGTCAGCTGTGGGCCCAGGAAAATAAGGTCCACAACTTCATTGTGGGGCCTAGAGGATCACCAGTACTCATCCTGGCCCACAAGGAAAAATCAAGAAGTTTTTAAAGGACATATATTTTCAAGACAGAGATTGATAGCTTTTCTCTAATTTTAAAGGCATTAAGGGATACAACGTGAAAATGGGGACACAGCATTAAGTAGAGGATCAATCATGTTCATACTGAATGGTGGAGTAGGCTGGAATGGCTGAATGGCCTTACTCCTGCAAAAGCAGGTCATAGACAATACAGATATGTTCACTGGGTTGGCAAAAGTCTGGTAGATGGAGTATAATGTGGAAAAATGTGAAGTTGTTCACACTGGCAAGAAGAATGAGAAACAGATCAATACTTAAATGGATAAAAACTGTGGAATTGCCGAGGTGCAGATGTAACTTAGGTTTTCCAGTGAATCACAAAAAGTTAATATGCAGGTACAGCATATAATCAATAAGGCTAATGGGATGTTATTCTTTATTACAAGAGAAATTCCATATAAAAGTAAGGATAAATGTAAAATACTGCAGATCCCGGAAATCTGAAATAAAAACAGAAAGTGCTGGAGAAACTCAGCAGGTCTGGCAGCATCTGTGAAGAGACAGAGACCAACATGAGTCATCTTCAGAACCAAAACACTTAGTTTCTACTGGAGTTTAGAAGAGTGAAGAGCGATTTGATTGAAGTATATACAATCTAGAATGGTTTTGAGAAGGTGAATGGGAAAGGATGCTTCCCCTTGTGGATCATTCTAGAACTAAGCACCACAATTTTAAGTTTTGGGGTCACCCTTTTAAAACTGTGACAAGCGTTTGCTTTCTCTCAGAGGGTTGTGTGACTTTGAAACTCTTCGCCTCAGCAGACGGTGGAGGTGGGTCACTAAGTATTTTTAAGGGAGAGGTAGATAGACTTCTTGTTGGGAAGGGATTCAAAGCCTACCAGGAGTAGATAAGAATGTGGAATTCAAATCACAAACACATCAGGCATAAACTTATTGAATGGCAGAGCAGGCTTGAGGGGCCAGAAGGTTTACTTCTGCTTTTGTTTTGTATGTTCCAGGTCGTAATCCTGTTCCTGGTAAGATTGGCATAGCAAGGAAGATACTCCTGCATCACTGCGAAGAATGAAATTGCAGGTGGGTTCCCAGTGATATAACTTGAATAGGAATACCATCCCAAATTTCTCAAGAGGTAAGGAATATTTCTGATATCGACTTTCAAAAATTATATCTCAGAAATGTAACTTTTAGTTTGAAATTGGACTGTTTTGAATGTAGATAAATTGAACCATCTAATTGGAAGTTGTAAGCTCAATTCTAGTCTAAATATAAATCAAACAAATATAAAAGTAACCCACATATATTCAATTAGATCAGAATTGATGGTGATAAGCCAAACAATGGTTTACTCATCATGGAACTTTGGGTCTAAAGCCATGACACCTAACAATATTCCACTAAAAGATCTAAATTATTCATTTATTCTCCAGATCAAAAGTAAAGTAACATTATAATTGGGTGGGGTCTCATTGTGGAACCACAGAGTTGAGGGGGGGAGCAACTATATCCATTAGAGATATGAATTATTCATGAATCCCAAACCCCATAAAATGATCAACTTTCCTTGCCGGGAACAGGATTGGCAGCTTTGTGATGTTATAATAAGATATTTGTTTCCATTAATCTCTTTTGTAAATGGCTTAATATTTGGTTGCACAAGATAAAGAAGCACCAAGTACTTACAACTTGTTATTGGTACGTCAAAAATCTGGTTGTTTGACACATTTGACGGAGCAGATTCTTTAAAATTATGATTGGGTATTTTTTGTAAGCACTTTGTTACTATAGATTTTATTGGCACTACACAGTGTATATATTAGGTGAATGGATGTGGAAGTGCCATGAGTTGGCATGGAGGATAGGAAGAGTCATTGAGTGCAGACAGGGTGGTATGATTTGGCACAGAAGCTATGAGGAACTACTGGAGACTTGATTGAGATTATAGGGTACAATTGGTCCTGTGGTCAGTGAGGGGCATAAGTAAACATGGAGATGGTATGGGCAAAACCTTTAGACCTTAATTTTTAAAAAGGTTCTTTAATGAGATCATTGCTGTTGTGAATTCTGAGTCATGGCAGAAATGGACCAACTCCAGACAAACTATGCAATCTGTAAGATGCCTACCCCTGCAATGAAGCTAGCCATGTTGGAAGTTCAAGGTGTGGGATCACCAGCCACACCATATCGTGCCTCCACAAAAATTTGGGATACCAAAACAGTGACAGGAATTCCATAATTTTCACCGCTCTTTTTATTGCTCCAGAATCTTTATGAAACCACAAAAATCTAGTCCATTAAGTTCAGTGGCTGTCAATTTTTCAGAACCCAAAGTGGCTGAGTAGAAAGGAATGTAAAGGTAGATGGATTGATTAGAGGGACCTTTCACATGACGAGGCTTCCAAGTAATGCTGATAAGTTAAATACAAATTTACTAATGATACCTCATGTCACAGGGGGTTTCTTAAAATCAAAATGTTGGGATGAGTCAGGTTGGGTGTGTGCACAATGGGGGAATATAGCCATCAGCTTATGTTTAATCACAGTTAATTTGATTTCAATAAAAATTCATGCGATGAAATGTTTAGTCTGCACAAAATTTGGACTTCTGAAAGTAGCAAAATGGTGACAGAAAACTGAGGACAATCATCTTGAATTTCTCTGATAAAATTTTGTTTTTCAAAAGCAGCATTAGCAATGATGGGAGAAATGTCTTTTATTAAATCCAACTTAACTGAAGCAATATCAAACATTGCCATTTGAAAGCCTGAAACCTTCATATGTCTGTACATTGTGGTATGTGGGAAGTTAAAACACTGGGCATCATTTCAAAGAATAGTATCAGGTTTAGACCAGTTCACATGATGCCTATCATAAGATCTGAAGCTTGAGGTACAGGTGGATTAGTAGCATCATCTGCTGGTTTTGACCTCTGAAGTTTTGAGTTCAAATTTCTAAAGGGCTTAAAAGTAAGTAGATAGGGAGATCATGTTAAAGCAGCCTTTTACTGGCTGAGCCAAGATAATTGTTTTTTTCAAAAAATATGCGTGAAACTAAGCAATTTTGAAAAAATTGGTTGAAACTGGAGAGATATCTAAGTTTGATTTGACATTTAAATGTCACCTTAAGGATGTCACGGCATGGTCACTGCTGCCGAGAGATCAATTCTCCTGCATTAAGGACAGCAGAAAGTTTGTGAATTAATTGCAATTTTTACATTGTCTAAAAAAACCTAACATTTGGAGTGATAGCAAAAACTGCGGATGCTGGAGTCAGAGACAACACAGTGTAGAGCTGGAGAAACACAAGAGGCCAGGCAGCATCAGAGGAGCAGGAAAGTTGACGTTTCGGGTTAGGACCCTTCTTCACTGCAAGTTTAAAAACAAAATGAAGGTACCTTTCAGAATTTGCATGAGCACAAATTATTTGAGGCTATCTATAACTGAGATGGGATCATGCAGACACTGGTGTCACAGCTAGATTGGGTTATGAGTAAAAGCAATTACCAGCAATGCCTATTCTGTCACTGTTCAACGTAAAAGTTTACTTCTGAAAATTCAATATAAAAAAGGGAAGCTGTTAAAGGACGACTATCTTCATAAAAAAAACTTTTGGCCTTCCAAATTAGAGAGGGAAGGCATGTTTGGTGGGTGAATCATATGCTCGATGAGGCTGAAGTTGTTTTCATGGATTGTAAGGGCAAACATCAGGATCCAATACTTGTGAGAGAGAAAGGAGTATACCGAGCATCACAGAAAAAAGAAAAGTGCAGATAAAAGAAAATAACAGGAATGCTATTGAATAAGTTGAGGCAAAACCTTAGCTGAGGACAAAAGAACATTTCAGAAATGCTGCTGAGGAAAATAGAATCATCAGAGTAGGTATATTCCAATTAAATCAGTTTGGCAGGACCAACAGTCACAAAACAAAGTAATATCCAAAACTGATGTGGGTCAGATTTCAGGAGGTGGTTCCTTTCCCAGAAAGTCATGCTTCCAGGACAGTGGACACCAATAACAGGACACTGAACTCCTTCAAGTGAAAGGTGGATCTGATTCTGGCTGGAATAAAGATTATGTTACAAAAAGTATACACTGCCTAATAATATCAGGGCCAAAGCAACGTCCTGCACTAGTTTAGGTCATCTGTTGGACAGCTTGGAGAAGAATTCCCCACATTTGTTGCCCAAATGGCCCAGTCTTTGCATCTTCCAAGAGACTGTATGGTGTTTATGTGAGGTGCAAGGTATCACAAAGTGGGGGTCAGGCTGGATGGTTCAGTGGTGTTTTTCTTTGCCTGTTATTGCTTGTATTTGTATTCGCTATGACAAAAGTGAAGAGGAAGAAAGAGGTGAAGCTGGATGCGATGAAGCCTAATTCAAGTGACTGTAGTAAACCTACCACTAGAGATGGAAAGAGAACTCCTGGAATGAAAACCAACAGTTCGAGATAGGCCATGTAAGATGTAATTTTGAAACAGGTTGGTTCATGATGTATGTTTGCATTTCATTCCACCAACAATTTGATTCTAAAATTCTCATTTCCATGTTCAAATTGGTCCATGGCCTCATCTGTCCATATAACTTTAACTTTTCCTTGCCTTACAACCTTCCAAATACTCTGTGATCTTCCAGTTCCAGTATTGTTTACATCCTGATTTCCTTCGTCCTGTCTTTTCTGTATCTTCGGTCAGCTCGGCCTTAGCGCTGGAATAGTTTCCCAAAATATCTCTGGTTCAATGTTCCTTAAAATTTGGCTTAAACTTAACTCTTTCATCAAGTTTTTGTAACCCATCACAATATCTACTTCGGTGACTCGATGCACTAATAACGCCTTT
The DNA here is from genome assembly GCF_021869965.1 of Rhincodon typus. Lineage (NCBI taxonomy): Eukaryota > Metazoa > Chordata > Chondrichthyes > Orectolobiformes > Rhincodontidae > Rhincodon > Rhincodon typus. Next base: position 63,887,141 of record NC_063339.1, read on the forward strand.
GTGAAGCACCTTAGGACATTTTACTCCATTAAACACACTATATAATTGCAAGTTGTTGTAGGAAACATAGTTAATGATATTTTTTAGATTAAGAAAAGAATAAAGGATAGTAGAATTTGCAAGTCATTCTACTGATTTGTTTCTCTCAGTGACTGAAGTTTTTATAGTTATGCTCCTCTTTCCTTTACCATATTTGTTAAAATATGGGTTCAATTGCCAATTCTCACTGAGGGCCAAGACACAAGTGTGAGCTGTAACTTTCTCTGTCCAGCAATTCAGTGAATTATTATTCCTCCCCACTTTTCTGTATTTTCATTCCCTTTCTGTTTATTTTAAATTGCTGAAAATATGCAGGGAAGATACTTCCATGGTTCAGCAAATTAATCTTTTTGTCATAATTTTCAAGACATTATTAAATATTTATCACATGCCCTTCACCAGACAGCACACTCACAGGGAGTCCTCACATCTGCTAAACTTCTGTAGTGCAGTGAACCATATATGCGCTGTATGTGCTAATGTAGAAATGGCCAGGATTGAATAGAATATCCTTTTCAGTCTGCTCACTGAATTGACAGGACCCTTATCCCGTTCTCCAAATGTTTGGCTAGTGGAAAAATAAACATTCAATTACCTGAGTCACACAGGCTAATTGTAAGTAAAGACTAAACAGCAGTAGAATTTAACTGTACAGTGGAAATCACTGTATGACAGAACACCTGCGATGCCATGAATGTGTTGCAGAGGGCAGAAGTGCAAATATTGTGCCTTCCACCGCTCTGACTTTCATGTTGAGAAATATTGCCAAATAGTTTCCATCTGGTAGGTGGGAGATGGGAAACTGTATATCAATAAGAGGAACTGAACTAATAAGATGTTAATGCATGCTAATGTACACAAATAAGCTGCTCGCTACTCACTGATGAGAATCTCATCTTGTTGTTCAACATTAGGGTGGAAAATGGAACTTTGTACTCTTGACTGAGAAGATCCTCACAGCCAATCTCACATGATTTTCCCAATATTTTAACCATCATCAATGTCTTTCAGTGGCTGGGAAGTTTCTGCCCAAAGACTTTAAGAACATTTCTCTGATTTTTGTTGCTTAAATAGATAGATAGGGTAACACAATAATCCTACTTTGTGGGGTTTAGTTTTATTTACTCACCTACTGGCTTTGTTCCCATATTAGCACAAGAAAATTAGGCTTTCTTACTTAATCTCATAACCCACACTAAGGTACATATAAAATAGCACTCTGAGGGGAATTCAACTGATGTGATTTAGTGTAATGCCATGCTCTTTCATTTAGAAAGGATTGATAGAACTCAGCAGTGTCTGGAACTCATAAACCTGAGGTCATTCATGAAAAATGTCAAAAGAACAGTTTTAGAGAAGTTATCTATAATCTAAAACTATTAAACAACAATTATTTCTAATTTTTATTCTTTTGAATAGCAGCCAAGGTCAGAAGTGAATTGAGGTACATCTACTAACAGAAAAAGCAGATGCTTGAGAGGAAGTCCCCTATCAACCGGGAACATTCATGTTTTAAGGCTGGCGAAGCAAGAAAATCTTTCCAAATGTACTGTCAGTCAGAGGTGTTCATACTTTAAAAAAAACCTAGTATTTGATGAACAGAAGAATTTAATGAAAGTGCAAAAGAGATAAAGATTACTAACTGCTGTCCTTGAACTGAAGAAATGGATAACAGATATTCCTCTTGTTGCACACACACCATATATAATCAAGGAATTATGGAGAATAAATTCATAATGGACTCAGTTTTAAAACAACATGAAGAACGGACTTTTTTTCCAAGTGAAGTTGAAACGCCAGTTGACCTTTTCATTCCTTGTAATATTCACAGCCCAGGAGCTAGATTTCATATCTAAACTAGACACCAACATGAAAATGAACTTTTAGGATATTTCACTGATAAGTTATTAGAATACAATCATTTTTTGGTTGATAACCAAGCTTATTCAAATAATTAAAGAAACTGGTTCACAATACTTCTTGCAGATATTTTGGTTTTGGACTTTAATTCTCAAGGACAGGTTGAAAAGAAAACTATTTTGAGCTAATGATATTTGATGGGGTAAAACTCAGACAACATTTTTGATAATGGCTAAATCTTCATGGACTATTTCTATAGGCAATAGAAACACAGACCAATAGGAGCAGAGCTAACCATGCAGCGCATCAATCTGCTCCCCCATTCTTAATCATGACTGGCATCGACTTCAATCGCATTTTACAATGTGATCCCCGTATTCCTCAGATACCAGTAGTACCTAGAAATCTATCAATCATTGCCTTGAACATACTGAATGGTTGAGATTCCACAGCCCTCTGGTGTAAAGAATTCCAAAAATTCACCACACTCCAGGTGTGGAAATGCCTCCTCATTTCAGATCCTAAATGGCTTGCTGTTTATTTTCAGACTGTATCCCATGGTTATAAACCCTCAAGCCAGGGGAAACAAACAATCTGTCTGCATTTACTCTAAAAATGTTGTAAGTTTCAATCTGCCAGGAAGCCCAGTCTCCTTTATGTTTCCTCAGAGGAGAGTTCCACATAAGTTAGTCGAGTGAACTTCCACTGCAACCCTTTATACAAAATTATGTATCTTTCGGTGAGGGGACAAAAACTGCATCCAAAACGCCAGATGTGGTCTCACAAGGTTCTACAAAATTGAAGCACTTAATCTTTACTCCTGTACTCAAATCCTCTTGTGATTAAAGACCAACAGTGGCATAAGTTTAAGGTGAGGAGTAAGTAGTTAAAAGGAGATCCAAGGAAACATTTTTTAGCCTAGAGAGCGGTAGAAAAATGGAACGTGCTGCTTGAGAGGGTGATGGAGGCAAGTACTCTCACATCTGGATGAGTATTTAAAATGCCAGGGCATAATAGGCTATGGACTATGTGACCATGTAAATGGGATTAGTGTAGCTTGGTGTTTGTTGGTCGACATAGACACAATGGGCCAAAGGAAGTGTTTCTATGCTGAATAATGACTTTATGACTATATGACTTTATAACATTTACCTTCCGAATTGCTTGCTGCACCTGCAGGTTACGCTTTCAGTGACTCATGAACAAGGACACATCCTTTAGCCATCAATACTCCCTAATCTTTCACCATTTAATAAATATTCTGCATCTGCATTTCTCTTCCCAAAGTGGATAACCTCACAATTATCCATATTATATGACAACCGCCATGGTTTTACCCACTCACTCAGCTTGCCCAAATCCCTTTGATACCTCTTTGCAACAACTGCAAAACTCACATGTCTATCTAGTTTTGGCTCATCTGCAAACCTGGAAACATTACATTTGATCTCACACTGAGGTAGGGGGAGAAAATTTTGCAGTACCCAATGCTGCTCTGACATTATGGAACTCCCAAATTTCAGCTGGTAACCTCACTTGAGGTCCCAAAGCCCATGCTAAAAGCACCATAATAAATTTCAGTATTTTCCTTCCTGCTAACGTCAGGTCAGTAGGTCTGTAGTTCCCGATTTGCTCACTCCTTCTTTTCTTAAACAGTGGGGTTACATATGCAACTATCCAATGTGCACCCACAATTTCAGAATCTACAGAATATTCAAAGATGATCCTTGATTATTCATTATCTCTATAGCCAATTCTTTCAATATTCTGAAAAGCAGATCATCACAGGCTTTCACTCAAATTAATTTGACCAGTACTACTTTTTCATACTGACTTATTTTAGTTCCTCATTCTCATTAGTTTCCTGGATAACTATTGTGGCCTGGGAGATTTCTTGCGTTTTGTACCATGAAGACAGACACAAAGCAATTATTTAGCTTCTCTGCTATTTCCATATTTCCCATTAGAAATCCTCCTGCCTTTGGCTGTAATGGACGGACATTTGCCTTTGCTAATTCTTTTCATTTTATGTATGTATAAACACTTTACTGTCCACTCTATGTTCTTTGCTAGTTTACATTAATAGTTAATTCTCCCTTCTTATATCATTTTTTTGGTCCACTTTTGCAGAATTCTAAAAAACTTCCAAACCTCAGGCTTAATTTTTTTGGCAACTTTATATGTTTCTACATTTGATCTAATACAATTTCTGGCTTCCTTGCATTAACCATAGTAGACTACATTTCCTGTTGCGTTTTTGTTCCTTAAAGCAATGTATGTTTCTTGTAAGCCATGTATTAATTCTTTAAATGCTTTCCATTGCCTATGTATCATCCTACCTTTTAACATATTTTCCACTCCTCCAAAGCCAACATGCCCCTCATATCTTCATAATTTGTCTATATTTAAGGCTCTAGTTTCAGATTTGGTGCAGCAATCTGACATTCATTACGTGTACGCTGCCTACATGTAATAGTGGCACATCAAAGATATGAGCCAAATGGGAAAGGGTAGCCAGTGTAAGCCAATAGACATGTTATCTCTCTTTTGACTCAAATACTTATGGTAAAGCAAATGATCGGAATGGCAGCATCAAAACTCCTATCAGGACATTGATTTCTATGATACTCTGAATATGACTGAACACAATTTACATTTTGAAGGAATAGATCTCCTTGCAATCATGGTACATCTCTGAATATAGATTTGGAGCCTACAAATCACATTGTGCACTGACAATTCCTTCCATCATGTGGAAGCCCATCACAAAGTGAAGCCATGAGCAAGCTGAGCTGCTTCTCTCTGGAAAGCAAAAAGGTAATTCATTGCCCTTTCCTCACAATAGTATAAGGCAAACAGCTAGACGTTGAAACTGTCCCTGCTGCAGCCTGAAAGAAGCCAAAGACGTTCACCAGTCCTATCATATACACAACACGTGGCATTGCCGTCCTCTCCCTGGACTACGGCTGCAGGTCTAACTGAAAGAGCTGGCAAACTTCAAGGAGCCTCCTTGGTGAATTGAAAATACTAACACACTTTGTTAGCGATTTGGTATTACCAAAAGAAATGTTCTCTGGAGAACCTAAGTAGATATGGCCCTGAGGATTTTTCTCCCCTTGTTCTTCTGTGTCATCTCTGTTCATTCTCCATCATGCAGCAGAGGAAAAGGGATATAAACTACAGCAACCATGACTGGGATCAAGTACTTTGAGCAAGACATTTGAAGTGAGAACCCAATGAGAACATGTGCCATTCACTCCCTGTTGACTTCACCAACTTTAAATAGCAGAAGAAACTTTCATACATTTCTACTAACGCGCCGACAGCCACAGAAATCAGTAGGCACCTAATCTGTCAGTATTTAATGATGCTGTTAAATGGTGCTGGTGGATTGACTTCCCTGCTACTGAATGCACATTCAGCTGTGTAATGGTAAGGGTTGGTTAGCAGGAACATTGATTTTGATACTGACACTGTGATGGGCAAATCAGAATTGCATGCTAACTGGCATCATGACAAAGTAATCTGCATATTTCTGGCACCTGCTGCCAGCTAACAGACTGAAGACCTCAGCAGAGAGGCATCTTATGCACCGCACTCCAAAAGTGTGTGCTCTCGGTCACCATTTTGAACTCGAAACAGCTCCAGTGCTGCTGAAATTACCATCTACACTTTGCAGTCATCCACATCTATTGAAAGTCCAAGTGTTAAATTCCTTTCAAAATTTCACCAGGAAGTTTCGATTAATTATATAAAAGAGATAGACAAATTGCAAAACCAGTTTCACACATGGGCCGTCGGTTGTAAATCTACTTCATAATTGAGTATTCATAACTATGAGGAATGAGCAAAATCATTTTGAAGGATACTCATTTAGTGATACCCAAGGCATTTCAAGAGGGAGTCACTGTTAGCAACAGACAAATAAATTATGAGCTGTTTTCTTTGCACTAGAATTCACAGCAGGCACTATTGATAAGATATGAACCTGGCGTGTTATCCAGACATGACTCATTATCCGGAACACATTGCATACAGATCTGTCTTTACCTATAGCCATAGAATTTGGCCACACAAAATTTACTTCACTGCAGTATCCATAAATCATCTTGCAAAATGAACAGAATATAGCATTAAGGTTTCCTGATTCTGCCTAATAAGTTAGGTACCCATAAATGACTTAGATACGATGCCATTTTTGTTTGAGAGACTAAAGTCAACATCAATTGCATGTCAGAGATTTATATTGTCACAAAACTTTACAGTCCAACTATTTTAATATTATACTGCTTACTGTCTGTAAAAAAGTTTTTACTAAAACTAGGGTTTTCGCACATGATAATAGTACTACATTAGCCATTTACAAATCCCTGAATAAAAATGGCTAAAATTAATAGAAAGAAGAAAAAATGAGAAAATATTGTGAAAAAAATCAACCATATGAACAAAATGATACTCATTATGATAGCCCTTGGAATTTAGAGTTTTCTTTACATATTATAGATAAATGATTTTATTTCAAAATAATGAAAGTACCCTTTGTGTAATGGTGTGCAAATATGCAACAGTTTTACAAGTTATTTTTTCAATGAGATATGATGGATCATATTACAACAATCACTCCTGGACTAAACTTTGTGCTGCATACCAGCTCAAAATGAAAACCAAGTGATCTGGATATATGTGAATGCAAAGAAATCATTCAGGACAGCAAAGCCCAATCCTGTAATCATCCAAAGACATACAATCACACTTTCTAACACAAGTCCTCAGACATCAATCATCAGTTATGGTCCCAAGTGATTTTTTATCTGTTTCCTATTCATAAATGAATACATTCAGTTTTTGCTTCTACAATTGAGGCTTTGCACTGCTGAACATATAGATTGGAATCTTAGAGGGGTCTGAATATAAACTATGGTGGGATGTGTGGCAAATTGGACGAAGAATCGGCTGAGCCACTTTGATGTTGAGATCGTTTCACTCTATCTTTTATGCTTTTCAGATACAACGTGGTGCGATTCTTACTGGGCAGCGGCAAGATGGCAATTGACACGGATTAACGCTCACTAAATACATTGTTAATGCCACACCTAGCCTCATTAATATGTAACCTCTTACCATACTAACTCACCAAACAAGCTTGACAAGCTCCAGAAAACTGGACAAGGAAACCAGAACATTAACCTGGCAGATTCAGCGCACTTCTTGCTCCAAACTTTGACATTAATTAGGTTGGCTTGGTGGTGGTGGTTCTGAGACACCTCAGACCGCGATCATAGATGGCTGTATACAGTCATACAGCATAAAAACAGACCCTTTGGTCCAAATAGTCCACGCCAACCTTGTTCCCAAACTAAACTAGTCCCAGCTGCCTGTGGTTGGCCCATATCCCTCAAAAAGTTCCTATTCACCTACTTATCTAAATGTCTTTTAAACGTTATAATTGTACCTACATCCACCGCTTCATCTACCAGTTCATTCCACACAGTAACCACTCTCTGTGTAAAAAAACTGCCCCTCATGTCCTTTGAAATCTTTCTCCTCTCACCTTAAAAATATGCCCCCTAGATTTGAACTCCCCCACCTTTGGGAAAAGACCTTCGCTATTCACCTTACCTGTGCCCCTCATGATTTTAAAAAAACCTCAATAAGGTCACCCCTCAACCTCCTACAGTCCAGTGAAAAATGTCCCAGCCTATCCAACCTATTTTTATAACTCAAACCCTCCATTCCCTTACATCCTGGTAAATCTTTTCTGAACTGTCTCTAGTTTAATGATATCCATCTTATAACAGGGCAACCAGAATGCAGAAGTTACTCCAGAAGAGGTCTCACTAACATTTTGCATAACCTCAGCATAACCCGATGATGTCCCAGTCTCATGTTCCAATACATGCCCTGATTTCAACAGCCTTACTTACTAAGAACTGTTGCATTGGAATTAATTAATTCTTTATAGTTACCCTGTTTTCTGACTTGCCTTTATTTGTCTTTTCGAATTCATTTGTTGTTTCTGATTCAAAACCATCCTCATCTTTAAGCTATATCTTTTTATTTTTCATAGATAACACAGTGTGGAGCCTCCCTAACCTGTCCTTCCTCCCACCTATCCCCTCCTCCCACCTCACGCCACACCCCCATTTCCTACCTACTAACCTCATTCCGCCCCCTTGACCTGTCCGTCCTCCCTGGACTGACCTATCTCCTCCCTACCTCCCCACCTACACTCACCTTTACTGGCTCCATCCCCGCCTCTTTGACCTGTCTGTTTCCTCTCCACCTATCTTCTCCTCTATCCATCTTCTATCCGCCTCCCCCTCTCTCCCTATTTATTTCAGAACCCCTTTCCCTTCCCCCATTTCTGATGAAGGGTCTAGGCCCGAAACGTCAGCCTTCCTGCTCCTATGAGGCTGCTTGGCCTGCTGTGTTCATCCAGCCCTGCACCTTGTTGTCAGGGATTTAAGTCTAATTAGTCTTCTGTAATATTGTTTGGATAATACATAGCTTTTTTTTAAAATCACATTTATTATTCTTTTTAAACATTTAATGTTATTTTATTGATTAATTGTAAGTGTAGTTTTTTTCAAATTTCTTCTAAATATTTAAAGTAATTGTTCTTTAATGAATCTAAGTGTAACTAGATTTTCTTATTGGTTTGAACATTCAATTATATTCAATGATTTCTTGAGAATGGATGTGGATAATTAAGTGGGTAAGAGTGTTGGATGGGGTATTTGGGTGGGATGTGGTGAGTAACGGGGCTAGTTTAATTGTTAAGGCAAATTTTAGTCAGTCTTGACTTTTCCTGGGGAACTATTAAGCTCAGTAACTCAGAACTATACAAAGTCTCCAACTCTAACTCAGAGGTGGGAGTTGTTCTGGAGGACTCCGGATGCCAGGAATCAGAATTTTCAATTTCCATGGTACTTCCTACAGAGTCAACTCATCAAATGCATGGGAACTTCCACACTGTCAAGATGTACAGATCCTGTCTACATTGCTGCAATGACTATCTTCCAACCAGAAGATCCAGGCCATTAAGTTCTTGTTAGAGGGACTCTACTTGAGTCTCAAGGTGAAGTATTACTAGGGAGCAGGAAGGAGCAGGTTGTGCAGTGCAATGTATGGGATGATTACATCATTGACATGACTTCAAATCTATTCTAAAAATAAATCATGTATAATACCAAACTAGAAAAGGTGATATGCTTGGAGGAAACAAATTGAACATTACAAAAATAAGTGGACAAAACAATGTTTGGATTGAACATGGCAGATGGAAGTTAGTATGGACAACTGTAAATTTCAGTACACAGGAATAAAAAAGGCAACGCACATATTTAAAGCGGAGGTATAAAGAGACTGATAGCCTTATACTCAATGTTGAAGATGTCTAACAAGTGCAGAGCAGCAATTAACAAAACAAATGGAAGATTCAGGCATATATTTAAGACAGTCATGAGAGGCATTGTTAAACTGTGTAAATGCTCTAGTCTGAGCATTGTGTTCACACTGGTCACCAACACACAAGGAAGAGATTCAAGCATTGGTCCTACAGCCAAGAAGGAGAGTGAAACAGATAGTGCTGGTAAACCTCAGCTGATCTGGCAACTTCTTTGAAGACAGAAAGACAGTTATTGCTTCAAGTTGAATATGAGTCACGTGCTCGATTGTTACTGTCAGAGATCTGAGGTAATAAAGAAATAATTGATTTTAAAATTCTTATTACTGTTTTTCCATCCATTCGTGGTCTTTCACTCACTACCTATATAACCTCCTCCAGTCCTAAAATGCTTTAAATGTTTCATGATGTGATGGGAATGCAACACTGCCAGGCTGTCAAGGAAGACCAGACAGACAGTGCAGGAGTCCCCTGTGTGCATTTCACTTTCCAATCATTTAGTCCTAAATACTTGCAAGAATGATTGCTCATCTGGGAAGTGCAGTCAGAATCAGGGCCAAGGAATCACAGGGGTAAATGGGATGCAAAAGGAAGTTTGGAACAGGACAATAATAATGGATTTCATAGTTAATGGAACAGATAGGCAAGTCTGCAGTCACATATGTAAATTCAGAATGGCATGTTGCCTCCCTAGTGCCAGGGTGTTGCTGAGCAGATGTAAAGTATGCTGGCAGGGGTTGGGGGTGCTGGGCAGCCAGAGGCCATGCTCCGTATTAGTGCCACCCACATTGGCAGAAAAGGGGGATCTTATTATCCATGAGCTATCCTCCACACATAAAACCCTTCTAACCTGTTCCAGTCATTCCTCTCAGTGATACCAGAGTGCACTGACTGAAGTGTCATAGCCTACCAGTCCTTATAAGTAACACTCTTATGTTAACAACTGTGTTTTACATGGAACTTTACATGGTGTGACAGTAAAATTGCCTTCCTCAATGTGACTCCTATTATCTTGAAAAAATTCAAATAACTTTTAAATGATATTTTTTCTGGATTAGTGGATTCAAGCAAATTGACAAATAGTGCCTTTGACTGATGTTTTGGCATTGAATTTATCGCTAATTAGCCATAGCCACATAGTTGGCAGTCAGAGAGGCGAGGACTATGTTTGGCAGTTTGCTGAACTGTTTTCTAAGTTGATTTTCAGAAGTTTATTTCCAGTATTTGATCAGATAGAGCATTGCTTTCATCGCTATTCTGATTGAAGGTTCTGTGTATGAACTGGTTACTTAAGCATTTTTTTAAGTGTTTGCCAATTGTGGTTTTAAATACAATGAATACTCCCCAAATTCCTCTTTTTTTTTAATCAACTTAAACTAACTTCCTGCTCTCTAGACATGTGCACAGTATGGTTCACGGTGCCTGTACCTGCTGTGGGCAAAGGTACAATAACGTTACAGCTTTTTAACTTGTATATTCAAAGATCAGGTCAGGACCCACCAGGTCTTGTTTTCTCAAATCTCAAACAGCCAATATTCTAGGAAGGGAAATAACTGGAATTCAAAGACAATCTGAAACACTCCTTGAAACGGGCCACATTAATTACTGGGAGGAGATTCAAAATGGCAACAACTTATACAATAGCCACATCACACAATGTGCCACACAATGTTTTACTGATGAAACAGAATAGCAGCAGGAAAGGAAAGAAAAATCAAACAAACCCATATCTAGTATTTTTCCAGAGGACTACTCCTAGCCCCTTATGGTATTTTCCCCTCGACTACTGTGCACTACTGGATAAGTGTTGTTTCAGGTAGTTTCTGACACCAAGCCTCCTTTGTCTTGGGCCTAAATCACCATAAAGTATTTACAGAACAAACGCTGTTCTTACATAACGAGACTTATTGTACGAAAGCAATATGCACAAGTGCATTGAGTCAGACAGCAGAATGAAAACCTCAGGCAGCTAATACAGATGCATCTGCTCATTTTGAAAACTAGCAAAGAAATCCTTTGTCTCCACCTACAGACTATGTGACATCAGGAGAATGGTAGAAAACAATGTAATACAAATATGAACTCCTTTAGAACCATTACCTTGTACAACCCTACACTCTGAAATCTATTTGCTCAAGAAACATCCAGCCTCATCTGCCCAAACATTTGTGGGTCAACAATTGGCCTTGTCAGTCACATTAGGACCCATGGTAGAAACTCAACACTGAGTTGATATTATTCTTAAATCAATGGACAGTCTTTTCTCCTGGCGAAGATTACTTATATGGATTTTATATAAAAACATATAGATTAGCAACAGAAGTAGACTTTAAGCATGCTCTATTAATCTGTAAAATCATAGCTGAACTAATCATATCCCAAATTTCACATTCCCATCTACTTCCAATAATCTGATTCTCTTACCTAAAATAATCTACATACCTCAATCTTAAAAATATTCAATGAATCCAGCTACCTCCAACATCTTTGAGGCAGAGGATTCCAAAGCAACATAAACTTCAGAGAAAAAAAGTCCACTCATCTGTCCTGAAAGGGTGACTACTAATTCTAAAACAGTACACCTTTGCTCTAGACTGGTCTATAGGAGGAAACATCCTTTCCACATCAACCTAGTCAAGAAAATTTGGATCTTATAAACTTCAGGCAACTCACCCCTCACTCTTACAAACTCAGGTGAAAACAAACCCTATCTGTCCAATCTTTGCTAATACGACAATCCGTTCATTGCAGACATAAATTTAGTAACCCTGCTCTTAATCTCTCCCACATGCATCCTTCCTTAAACAAGGAGACTAAAACTGATTACAGGATGTTTTGTAGAACTGGAACAGAACATCCTTACTTTTATGTTGAATTCTACTCATAAGAAAGGACAGCATTCCACTAGCCTTCTTACTCATTTGCGTTACCTGTATACTGACATTTTGAGACTCATGCACTGAAGCGCCTAAATATGGCTGCACCTCAGAATTCTGCAATTTTTCTCCATTTAAATAATACTCAGACATTTTTTACTCTTCGTTCCAAAATGAACTTCACACTCCCATATTAGACTCCATTAGATCTTTGCCCATTCGCCTAACCTATCCTTATTGGTTTGTAACAAAAGCAGAAATTGCTGGAGAAACTCAGTAAGTTTGACAGCATCTATGGAGAGAATGCAGAGTGACCATTCTTTGGAATTAGTAGTAACAGGAAAAGATGGCATTTATGCTGATGATAGAGATTGTGGGCGATGGTAAGGTGCAAGTGGATAGGTGGAGATAGAGGCTAGAAAGAGAGAAAGACAGTTACAGAGACAAAGGAATGGATGATAGTATGCTAAAGAAGTAGAAAAGCTGCTATGGGGACAACGAGTAGATGAAAATAGGTTGGCTGTGCTGAAATCAGCTCATGTCATAATAAGGCCTGGGGTGTGGGCGTGGGCAAAGAACATGGAAAGAGCTGTTCAGGTTCTAAAATTATTGAACTCAACATGGAGTCCTGAGGCTGCAGGCTCCTCAAGTGGCAAATGAGGCGCTGTTCTTCTAGTTTGCACTGAGCATCACTAGAGCACTGTAACGGGCCCAAGACAGAAATGTTGGCCAGGCAACACGGTGTTGCATTGAAGTGGCAGGCAACTAGAAGTAAGGAGTCACTTTTGCAGACAGAAAATAGGTTCTTCAAGATTCCAGTTACCTCCCACTTCAGCACACTACCGTATTCCCTGGCCAACACCTCTGCCTTGGGCCTGTGGCAATGTTCTAGCAAGGCTCAGCACAAGCTGGATGAATAGCATCTCAACTTCTGCTTAGGGACCAAGGAACCATAAACTGTACCAAGGAACCATTAAACTGCAGGGAAATTTGATAATAGAACAAACTCAAAGATTTGTATCTTAATGCATGAAACATTTGGAATAAGGTAGATGAACTGAAACCTGAAAACAAGGTAAATGGATATGATCTCATAGCCATTATAGAAACATGGTTACAGGGAGATCAAAACTGAGAACTTAACATTCAGAGATATTTGACCTTTCGGAGAGACAGGAAGGATGGAAAAGGCAGTTATTAAGCCATGAAATGTTGTGAGAGATGCTCTCGGATGATGTAGAGTCCATTTGGGCAGATGTAAGAAACAGGAAGGGAAAGAAGACATTGGTAGGAGTAATGCACAGATCTCCAAACAGTAGGCACTCTTGTTGGCAGGCTATAAATCAACAAACAATAGGAGCATGTCAAAAGAATAGAGCAATAATTATGGGTGACTTTAATCTTCATGTTGATTGGGTCTATTAAATTGGAATAGGTAGCCATGAATTCATAGAGTGCATTAGGGGTAGTTTCCTCGAGCATTATATCATGAAGCCAAAAGCTTCTTTGAATAAATGAAAAGGAAACAAATGACCAAAGTGAACAAAAGCCCTTTAAAAGTAAATCTGGGGAATCGGTTATGGTGAACAAGGAAATAGCAGAAGAGTTAAACAGATATTTTGCATCAGTCTTTATGGTGGAAGATACTTCAAACAATCCACTAATGCAAAGGAATACAGGGAGGAATTAAGTGCCATCACCATCATTAAAGCAGTAGTATTAGACAAACTAATGGGGCTAAACATAGTTAAGTTCCCAACACAGGATCCTAAAAGAGGTAGATACAAAAAATGTGGATGCTGTAATTTTCCAAAAATTTTTAGATTCTGAAGAAAATTACCAGAGGATTGGAAAACTGCCAATGTGCCACCCCTATTCAAAAGGGAGGGAGCCATAAAGTAGGCAGGTATAGGCTGATTAGCCTAACATCTATTACTGGAAAAGTACTGAAATCAATTATTACGGAGGTAATAGCAGAACAATTGGAAAATCATAATCAAAAAAAAAAGCAGAGGCAGTATAGCTTCATGAAAGGGTAATCGTGTCTGACTAATAGAGTGTTTCGAAGAAGTTTCAACCAGAGTCGACAGCAGGGAACCAGTAGATGTCTTGTATTTGGGGCTGCAGAAGGCATTCAACTAGGTACCCATTGTAAGTCATAAGATAACAGCAACGTGATGGAGGTTGTATATTGGTGTGGATAGAGAACTGGCTCATGGGCAGGAAACAGCAAGTGAGGATAAGGGGCTATTTTCAGATTAGTGATTTATGACCAGTTGGTTCCACAGGGATCAGTGCTGGGACTGCAAATGTTTAATATATACATTATTGACTTGGAGGAAGGAAGCAAATACACTGTAGCCAAATTTACAGATGACACAAAAATAGGTGCAAAGGAAGGCTGTGAGAGGGATACAAAGAGTTTACAGAGAGATATTGATAGGTTAAGTAAGGGAGCAAGAAGTTGGCAAATGGAGCAAATGTGGAAAGATAAGAAGTTGTTCATTTTGGAAGGGAGAACAAAACAACAGAATATTATTCAAATGGAGAAAAACTGCAGAAAACCGCAACTCAAATGGGCTTTGGGTACTTTTACAATTAACACAGAAAACTAGCACACAGGTGCAGCAAGTTATCAGGAAGGCTAATGGAATATTGGCTCTTTCTTCAAGGAGGGGGTGTGTTGAAATATGAGTACAGAAGTCTTACTGTGACTCTACAATGTGCTGGTGAGACTATATCTGGGGTGCTGTGAGAAGTTTTGGTCCCCTTATTTAAGAAAGAATACCATTTCATCGGAGGCAGTTCAGGGAAGATTCACTGGGATGATCTCTAATATGGAGAGATTGTTTTATGAGTAAAATCTAAATAGATTGGGACTCTAACCACTGAAGTTAGAAAAACAAGAGGTGATTTCATGGAAGCACATAGGAATTCTTAAGAAGTTTGGCAGGGTAAATGTTGAGAAGATGTCTTTTCCCCATGACAGAGTCTAGGACCAGAGGACACAGTCTCAGAATAAAAGGGCGCCAATTTAAGACTGAGATGATTAAGAATTTCTTCTCTCAGAGGGATCTGTAGAGGCAGAGTCCTTGTGTATATTTAAGGCTGAGATAGATAAATTCGTGATCAGTTAGAGAATCAAGAGTAATGGGAAAATGCAGGAAAGTGGATGTAAGGAATGTCAGATCAGCCATGATCTTATTGAATGGCACAGCAGGGTTAAGGGATGGAACTGGTATACTCCTGTTCCTGTTTCTTATAGTCTTATGGGACTCTGCCACCTTCAGGATTCAGTATTGAGTTTGATAAGTTTAGGGCCTGAACATTTCCTTCCATGTTATTTACTCACCCCTACACCCAAGGCCCTATCATGACATGGGCTGCTTTCAGCAAAATCAACCCATTTTCATCTACTCATTGTCCTGTTATTAGCTTTTCTCCATGTCTGGCTTGCTATCAGCTATCCCTTTGCCTGTCTAACTGTCTTTCTCTCTTTCTGGGCTCCATCTCCACCTGTCTGCTTACTCCTTCCTTCCTTCACTTCCACAATCGTCAGCATAAATACCACATTCTCCTAGCTTTCAGTTCTGAAGAAGGGTCACTGGACTTAAAATGTTAACTCTACTTTCTCTTTACAGAAACCTGGTGAGTTTGTCCAGCAATTTCTATTTTTGTTTAAGATTTCCAGCATCTGCAGTTCCTTGTTTCATTATATTGGCTAGTTTGGGGTTGCTTCCCCTGAAAGAAAGGACACTGAGAGAGTACAGGATTGCAATACATAGAATTATCAGGTGATAGACAAGGCAGAAGGAAGGAAGTTTTCCACTTTATGGAGGGATCAGTGACCATGGGACATAGTTTTAAGATCATGGACAAGAGGTTTCGAGGAGATGTGAGGAAACATTTTTTCATCCTTCTTCAGAACTGAAAGCTAGGAGAATGTGGGAATCTGGAACTCACTGCCTGCTAAGTGCAGTAGTAACAGAAAACTTCATAACATTTAAAAGCATTCACATACACACTTGCAATGCTAAGGCATACGTAGCTTTGGGCCAAGTGCTGGAAAAATGTGCTGAAAAAAAAGGATTAATCCCTTCTGGTCCCGATCCGAAACGTCAGCTTTCCCGCTCCTCTGATGCTGCCTGGCTTGCTGTGTTCCTCCAGCTCCACACTGTGTCATATCTTAGAATAGTTCGGCGGTTGTTTTTGACGAGTGCAGACTTGATTGGCCAAAAGGCCTTTATCTGTGCTGTAGACATTCATAACTCTATTTGATATAACATTCGAGCCTATGTTTTGTGCAGATTCCTTCTATAGCTGTTTGGCTTCTTTCTACAAAAATATCATCCATTATCCATGTGATTAATCATATCACAGTGTTTGTCAATTTAATTCATTTCTTTTATATTTATTCGCATCTATGTTGGTGCTGAGAGGGCACTTGGGGATTGTAATCAATGTTGTCTGTGAAACAAAGCAAGTTGCTCATTTCTTACAGCGCTATTGACCAGTTGCATGAATCTTGGAATGCAATTTTTTTTTGGCTGTAGATAGGTCCAGTTCTATTGCTATTTAATATTGGTCATTCAGTGGCTTCAGGCATGAAATCCAGTACTTTTAAATTTGCTACTTGATTTTCCTTTTGAAAGACGGCAAATTGTCTTTTAAAAATTAACATTTTGGAATAAATGAATAAAGGAAAAAGAATTTATTTTGAAATGGCAGTTATGACCACAGTTTCAAACTGCTTAGAAATGCCAAAATAGAAAGATGTGTTTCTTGCCAAATCATCATGAAACTAAATTTAGTCTTTTTATATTCTGTAATAATTTTATTATTAGCCCAATACATTGTAGGTGACAAGTATTTTACTGTCTAATATGTCCTTGTTCCAATAGAGTTGCTTTCATGCCAATTCTCTTGCAAACAAAGCCAATTAGATGCACTCCACTACCCTTGAGATTAGATATACTTGATGGCCCAAATTTATCAGAAATGTATTCATTCTTATTTCAATCTTATTCCCGTGGGGTGGGAAGCGCCATCTAGTGTTCTCTTGGAGAAATTTTGAAACATAATCCATCTAAAATCTGCAGATTCTACAGCCCCTGCTAAAAATATAAATAGTTAACGAAACAATTAACTATGTTTAACCTTTTCATTCTTGAGGGCATGGATGTCACTGGCAAAAGGAGCATATATTGCCCATACCTAATTTCACTTGAGAAGGTAATTGTGAGTCAACTTCTTGAATCACTGCAGTCATGTGGTGAAGGTACTCACACAATGCTGTTTACTATAGGGAGATTCCAGCAACACTGAAGAAATAACGACCCCATCAGGAAGTGTATGACCTAGAAGGGAAAGTGAAGCTGCTAGAGTTCCCACACACTTGCGCCTTTGTTCTACAAGGTGGTAGAGGGTGGGGGTTTGGGAGATGCTGTCAAAGAAACCTAATGTAATTCCAATGCCAATGGAACTAAGCTACTTTAGAGAGGCAGCATGGGCACATTAGAAGCTGTGGACATTTTTTGTGCTGTAAGATCCTGTTGTTCAATAAAATCCCTATTACTAGTTTATATCGCATTAATTTACAAGAATATGATTCTACACCACATCCCTTTTGATCCATTTAGATGATTAACTTTTCCACGTGGAAATGCTATTCAACTGACTTTAAGATTGATGAAACTACAGCTACATGGAATTTTACTGCATTTAGGTAAGCATCACTCTAGCTCCACACAAGTGAGCAGAAAATACGCATTTAAATCGGAAATAATGATTGAGGGTGCTTTTAGATTCAGATTGAAGGTGAGCTGTCAAAGTGTTCAGAATCACAACTGAACAACTCCTGCCAAGGTCTCTTAAATATAACACTACACAAATACAAAATAAAGGGGAATTATCCAGCCAAAGGCACAAACAAATTTCACAAATTAAATGTTACTAAGCAGTTTTTCTTTCAGAAATATTTATTCCAGGTGATAGGCTCAAACTGACTTTCATCTGTGATTCCATGCATGTTTCTTCCATGTCTCTTATGGTAGCATTGACGTCTACTGTGGAATCCAAAGTTAATCTACGCGGAACTTCACGATCACATTCAAAGTTCTGGAAGCCTATCCACCCATAGTAGCAACACAGCTACGTCATCACCTAACCTAAACAATCCCACCGACACAAAAGTAACAGAAAGCCAAGAACTAAAGCTTTGAGAGAAAACTGTTTTAACCACTTCCTGGAACATTCCTGAGCCAATAATTCCTTCTGATTTCCTCTCCCAGACTTTAGGTGATAGCAAAACCAGACAACCTGCAGTTTAAATCTAAGTAAATCTTACACTTTCATAATCCTGGTTAATGGCACCTGCTTTATGTCCAATTATTGTGTATGTATCTTAACCAACCTGATGTATGGCCGAAAGAGGCACCTTTGTGGCACACTGGGTAGTATCTCTGTCTCTGAGATCAAAGCTCCAAGCTCCAGCCCCAGCCTTGGGCTTGACAGCCAAACAAAAAGAGCACTTGCAACACTGTATCAGTCTGTAAATCCTTCTAACATACTCCTGTGGCAACTGGTAAGAATGAGAGACATGTCATGTGATTGGAAGAATATTGTAGTCTTTACAAAAACTATCCATAAGCCCAGACAACATGCATGTAAAAATACACATTGTTAGTGTCATGTTAATCACATCAGCGAGGTAATTGAAATGATGGGTGTTCATTGATTAAACATTTTGAGCACATATAAAAAAGGAACACCTGGCATTTATCATCGATCAGAATTTGAACGACCAGCCACATAAATACTTCGGCCACAAAAACAGGTCAGAGCCTAGGAATTTTGCAGTAAGTAGCTCATGTCCGAACTGTCAGAGCCCATCTAGAAGATCCAATAAAATGGGATGTCCTCCACTTACAGCTCCAGCAACACTCAAAAAGCTCAATATCATACATGGCAAAGTGAGCAGGTTGATTGGCACCCCATCTAATACCTTCAAAAGTTCACTCCCTTCACTACTCACAAAGAGTGGCAGCAGTGTGTACCATCTACAAGATATCCTGCAACAACTCACCAAGGGTCACTCAGCAGCACCTTCTAAATCTATCTAAAAGTGCAAGGACAGCAAGTGCATGGGGACACCATCTCCTATAAGCTCCGACACAAACACAAACTGTATCAATGATCCTTCCCCCATTACTGGGATGAAATCCTAGAACTTCCTCCTTTACAGCACTGTACATGTACCTACACCACATGCTTGCAGTGGTTTAAGAAGGCAAGTCTTCCTTCCCAAGAGCAATTTGAGATGGGCAATAAATGCTGGCTCAGCCAGTGATGCCCACATCTCATGATTTATGTTTTTTTTAACCAAGACGGCACCAGCGAATGGCTGGGTAACACATTTACCTGTACTCCTGCATTCTTATACTTGAGTGCATGTGACAATAAAATCTTACTAATTCTAATTCTATTGTCCATTGAGGAAAATCAGTCACCATTTTGGACAATCAAATGGATCAAATTCAATAGGAATATTGCATAAGCGAGCCAACTTGTAACAGTTTCAATATTTAGGAGCATCTTTGTTAATTTGATTAATGTGGGGTGAAACAGAAGCCAAATCCTAGCGATACTACTGAACGGAAACCAAATGCTAATTGCATAGAACGCCCATAGAGCTCAACATCACACATGCTGAGAAGTTTTATACAGTCTCCAAATTAGCAAATGAGCTGCCTGTCAGCTGGATGCTTTGTGCTTTCAAAAAGATACATGCCGATGGATTACCTTGCAAACACAGGCTCAACTGCGGAAGTTTTTTCTCAATGGATCAGCTCATTGCTTAGCTTTCCTGTGCAATTATATATTGACTGAATGTTATTAGCTCTCTCAGGATGGGCTGGGATATCTTGTAAAATGGCTTCAGGAGAGGAGGAGCTTTGTATTGCTATGGGATATTTTCACAGGTGGAATCTTTGTCATGTAGGCACCCACCACCTAATTAAACCATTCAAACCAATTCTCAGCCACTTCCATCCCCACTGGCATTTTACCAGCATTAGGAGGGGCTGAGTTAGGAAACTGCCTATAACAGCCTTTCAGCAGGTCCCTGGGTGGGACTATTCCTTTATGGCCAATCCATAGCCTACAGAGGGGTCACTGATGGCAATGATAGCCCCTGAAACTATGGTATTGCCACTATAGGGTGCACACCTCCAATCAGCAGGGCCTGTGAGCTTCTTGGTCTTCTTCCTCCACTGTAGCCACTTCCATCTGACTGGTCCGGCAGATCTGGGAGGCGGGCTGCCATCCTCGAATGGGCAGTGACCCCCTACAGAGTCCTCTTAAATGGCAGCCATCATTGAAATGTTGTCCAGGGTCCTGCTAGTCATCCACTTTGGTTCACATCCTACTTTCAAACCTGACAAAGGGGCAGTCAGATTTTTGATACAGTTCTAGCCACATCTAATTACAGCTTGAAGCTAGTCTCAGAATATGGCCAAAACACTGGAACGAAATGGAGCAATAGCTCCTGGGTGAAATAGTCTCAATTCAAAGTCAGATTAGATTCCATATTTAGGTGGGAATTTAATTTTGCCCTCAGGAGTTTGCTGGGAGGTTGGGTGTAGGGGCTACAGTACACACAACTGGGAGGAAAGGTGATGAGCGTAATGTCTGGCGCATTCCCAACTCCCTCCAATTCAGTCAGGCAAGGGAACATGAAGATGGCCCTCCCAATTGTAGGTTGAGTCAGGTCCTTAAGTAGTCAATTATTGGTCACACAAGGGCCTCAAATGACCATTGCTAGCAGCCCCTTTGAAGATTCATGAGGACTGCTTCCTTGGAAAAGCCTCCCCCTTCCCTCAATGGCTAAACCCTCCCACACCACCTACAACCTCATTGGGATCTGCCCAACTAACCCTGACAAGTCTCATACTTTAAACACAATTACATCACCAAGCGAAACAGCAATTTACTTGTTCCTTTCTTTTCCCCAATTTAATGCAACTGTATCGTTCCAAACTGAAGCAGTTCTGAAGACCAGTCATACTGGAATTGAAATGTTAGTTCTTGTTTCTTTCTCCACAAATACTGCCAGACCCGCTGAGTTTCTCCAGCATCCTCTGCATTTGTTTCTCTTAGTGACAATGTCTATCTCACTAATACAACATGCACCTAATTGCTTTTATGCAATAAACTACATCTTATTTAAGACACAAGCCTCTTTGTGTTAAGAGTCAATAGTGGTTTTCCTTAACCACTGTTAATCAAGTAGACACTTAGAACCATCAAGGAAAGGGAATGATGGCAAAAATTACCCCAAATACGAGCTGATGGTTGTTGGCATCTCAACACATAAACAGCAGTTGTTTTTGATGTTTGAACCATTCCCATTTGCAGTTTCTCTGGGCCCGTCTTTTGTTTCTTGACATGTCCATTACAAGTTTTGTTCCTTGCACCTTACTTCTTTTGTTATTCTGTAGTCCTGCCTTCAATCCTATCACTGATCTTCCTTTTGTTCTCCTTTTCCTTCTCCTCCTTCCCCCGCTTTGTACTTGATAAAAATTGTGAATTCTCAAATTGTGTCAGTTCCAAGGATAGGTCACCATCTTGAAGCATCAATAATATTTCTATCCCCACAACGCTGCTTGATCTTCTGAGTATTTCCAGCATCTTGTTTTTCTTGCAGTTATGCTGCCTTTTTGGAACAAAATCTTTCAAGGTGCCCTTCAGCGTCATGACTGCTTTAAAACGGGACCTTGTCATAGTGCCATCACGCAAAAGTTGAATATCATTGGGTATTGCAATGGAAAATTCAAATATATACACCTATTATTCCATTTAATTAAAGAACATTTATTTTTGTCAACAGATTACAGTGTTTTGTTACACTAATTAATAGATGAAATTATTAAATGGTGAAGATATCTCTGTAAACAAATGTCTGTCATACTCTTGTTGGATTCCTTGAATTTTCCAAGACTCTATGTTCACATTTTTGTAGATGAAATTTTCTATTTGTATGCAGTATTCATTATTATGTCTGAAATGTTCTGCTTCAAAAGAAATCCGAATGAAAAGTTTCCAGCATTTACAATGAATCCCTTTTTTTTCATCTATTAATGATTTTGTAATAAATGATGGCCAGCAGACCCTCCCCCTCCCCCAACTGACATCTGGGTTGGGTTAAAGTTCAGCAGTTCTATGAAATTCCAACATATTGTCAGAGAAATTACTTTATTTCCTTCCCTCCCGGTCAGTTACGATATTTTACATTACATAATGACACAACAGCACCAAAAGCCATGAGAAGGTTGTTTGAGTTTGTCATATCTTTAAGTAGGATTTTGTATTTTAAAAGCAAAGTTTCTGGCGAATGTCTGAATTTAAAAAGATTCTTATAGAGAATGATTTTTATGAACTTTTTTTCTGTACATCTAGATGTTGAAATTTGAGTATTTGTAAAACACCTGCACTTTAATGGGGTGAGTAAAGACAGGGGTCTCTGCTATAACTTTGATCATGGAAACACCAACAAAGTGCTGTATTCTGCTGTAGTATCTGTGACTATCCCACCCAGGTTATGGAAGATGGGTAGGAGCAGCACCGCAACCCCACCCCCCAGTGAAAGTTTGTTCCTGCACCCCTCACCATAAGCCTACTTAATAAAATAAAGTGGCTTTTCTGATGAAGGGTCTAGGCCCGAAACGTCAGCCTCTCTGCTCCTAGGATGCTGCTTGGCCTGCTGTGTTCATCCAGCCCTGCACCTTGTTGTCTCGGATTCTCCAGCATCTGCAGTTCCTACTACCTCTATTTTACACTCTGCTTGATTTTCTTTGCCTGAAAAAGGGTGGCTGATTCGCTCAGGGATAAAAGTTCATCTGCTCCCTTAACAGCTTGATTGCTAATCTTCAGGCAGGCACATCTACACAGAATGATTACTGAAAGGCACAATGTATGCTTATGGGAAGTGCTTTTAAGCAACCAAGTATGAAGACAGTTCTATAAAGATTTAAAAGTGTATCAAATGCACATATTTTATCAGTGCAGACCATAAGCTGAAGTGAAATGTCTGACTCATACACTGACATAACTCTTCATAACAATACTAGAATGATTAAAACAAAATCAATTAATTAATAATCATTGAAAGCAAAAAAATACCATATTATTTTGTATTATAAAACTGAAAGCATCAGCAACATGATTCAACAGTACATTGGTAAACAGTGCCTGAATTGCCCTGGCATCCAGCTTCCAGGAGCTGTTAAAAGTGTCTGCTGATTGCTGGCAGGACTGCCTACTCTCGTTCCACATAGGGCTGCTGCTCAGCACAATCCGCAAAGAGACCTCGGTCTAGGCAACTTTGGTCTGTAAATTAAAATCATCTCAAAATTATTTTATAATCATAATCTTCTATCCGCAACATTGGCACAGACTAAATAATGTGTGCTTACAATGAATCCTAATAAAATGAAAGCACCAAATACTTCAAAATTTCAAACAGAGATTGCTGCAGTGAAATTTAAACAATGTAGTGCATGTATAGTGTTATTACAAATTGTGGGTGCATGTGGATACTTATCATATACTTTGAGTAGCCACTATTATTACTACCATAATTACGATCCCAGGAAAGCTTCCACAATTTGTTACAATTCAGATATGATAGCACGATAAAAACAGAAAGAACTGCGGATGCTGTAAATCAGAGACAAAAATAGAAATTGCTGGAAAAGCTCAGCAAGTCTGGTAGCATCTGTGGAGAGAAATCAGAGATAACGTTTCGGGTTGAATAACCCTTCCTCAGATAGCACAATAGCAGGGCTCCCGAATGAAGAGGGACGAACAAGATCCCTTCTTTACTCACTCACCCACTTAATTGGTTTCAAAAACATTACTTTAAAAAGGATTCCCTCCATTGGGAATTCCCTTTTTTGAGATTAATGAATTTGTGTTTTAAAATAAGCCAATTTAACCAAGCTTTGAGTTAACAAAAGAATGGGTTAACATACAGACACTCAAAGTGGAAATAAGAAGTCAGCACAAAAAGATAAAAGCTTTAAAGAAATAATTACAGATCATTTAAATTATTCACGAAAAGTTCAAATTACAGCCAATACTGTGGAGGTTATCAATAACATTGACATTAGCAACTGAACAGACTGTTTTAGAGATTCTTGGTTTTGAAGGCTGATTGAAGTACCATTGTCCTGATTCCTATTTTAACTGGTTTGCAGCACTCAAAGTCAGGGTCGGTCTTCAACTGCAACACTGGAGTAACTACAGGATAGTTCTTTGACTTGGTCTTCATAGCAATCGCACATTCAAACCCAGGCTTATACACGCGAGCACAATCAGTTCCATGAGCATTTTTTAAATTTGATCACAGGATCTGGGTATCACTGACAGCCTGCATTCATTAGCCTGTCCCTAGTTGCCCTTGAGAAGGTGGCTGTGAGCTGCCTTCTTGTACCACTGCTGTCTATGTGTTATAAATAGGCCCACAATGCCATGGGGGGGGGCGGGGTCTACCAGGATTTTGACCCAGTGGCAGGGAGGAATGGTGATATATTTCCAAGATATGATGCTGAATGGCTTGGAAGAGAACTTGGAGTAATACTGTTACGTATCTGTAGTCTTTGTCCTTCTAGAGAGCAGTGGTCATGGGTTTGAAGGTACTGTCTAAGGAATGAATCTCTACAGTGCATCTAGTAGATGGTACACACTGCTGCTACTGAGCATTGGTGGTGGAAGGAGTGAATATTTGTCAATGTGGTGCCAATCAATTGGGTTGATTTATCCTGGATGATGATATGCTTTTTTAGTGCTGTTAGAGCTGCACTCATCAAGGCATGTGGAGAGTATTCCATCATGGTCTGTGGATGGTGGAGAGGTTTAGGGGCATCGGGAGGCAAATTACCCACTGCAAGATTCCTAGCTTCTGACCTTTGACCAGTCCAGTTCAGTTTCTGGTTAACAGTAACCCCCAGGATATTGATAGTGGAGCTTCAATGATTATAATACCATTGAATATCAAGGGGTGAGAGTTAAATTCTCTCTTGGCCATTGCCTGACAAATAACTGACACTAGTAGCATTAAGACTAGCTTTTTAAACCCCTGTTCTTATGTATTCCCACAGGATAAACAGATATATCTGCAAAAGGTGACTTTCTGTGCGAGGGGAGAGATAGTCAACTCTTTCATTATGTCTTCTTGTTTAAGTCACTCCTTGTCTGAAGTTTGCCTGATAATTTACATGTGTGACACTCCATTGTCTTCTTACAGGACTTTGTCAGACAATCACTGAACTCAATCTGCAGTTTTTCTGTAGCAGTCTTCCTTTTAGAAACAACACATTTTGGAATTTAAAGCAAAAAATTCTATGAACATATTGGGGTTCTGACCTATCATAAAACACTAACAACTAAGGAAGGTTAAAGAGAAAAACAAGAATGCACTAATTCCTTATTAGATTCGCTGTTCTAGTTTACAGGGCTCTCATTTTGTCAAATCTTTCATCGAGTGTCTGAACTAATTAAGGTGAAATACAAATTTATTCTACCAAAGGAGATGTATAAAACCCAAAACATTAACTGTTTATACCACAATGTCAAGCAACCTTATACAGTCTCCAAATATAAGCTGGGAAATTTGGTAGATGTGAGTAAAATATATCATTGAGTAGCACAAACATGTTTTGAGCTTCAGTACACCAGATCAGATCAAGGGATTCTCCTGCTTTTCTGCAGTTCTGTCTGCTACTCACTCAAGCACACTGATTATTTCAAGAGCCTGTGGAACAGCAAAAAAAAATCAGGTCTGTTTCACTACTGGCTGAGAATCCCAAAAAAGATCCTCTTAGTTCCAGGTTTAGATCAGTTGATCAGCCCTGCTTCGTAAGACATCCAACCCATGTGACTAGCTACCCAGTGAGGTTCAATCTCAGCATGACATTTGGAAAAACTAAAGTAAATATGCGGACTAGAACCAGGTCAAATGCCCTAGCTGCTCGATTGTCTCTCCTTCAGATAATATAGCTAGTTCTAAACACCCTCTAAAACATTGAGTTGAAAAACTCATAACAGTAGTAACTCTACTGAGCACTATCATCTATTCAGGGAAATAAATGAAAAATAACTGTGACTCTGCCATCCCAAGAACATAGAAATGTTGAAGTTCAGAGCTATTCTGCACTTTAAGCCTGGTCTGACATTCAATATGATCTTGACTGATCATCCAACTCAGTGCCCTTTTCTCTACATTCTCCCCAAATCCTTTGATCCTTTTAGTCTGAAGAAATATCTCTAATTCCTTGGTCTCAAGGACTTTTGGTCTAACCACTTTCTACAGCAGAGAAGTCCATGGGTTCACCACTCTCTCAGTGAAGAAATTTCTCCTCACTTCAGTCTGAAATGGCCGAAGGTGGCTCGGCGGTTAGCACTGTTGCCTCACAGCACCAGGGATCAAGGTTTGATTCTACTCTTGGGCGACTGGTCTGTGTGGAGTTTGCACATTCTCCCCATGTCTGCGTGGGTTTCCTCTGGGTGCTCCGGTTTCCTCCCACAGTCCAAAGATGTGCAGGCTAGGTGGATTGGCCATGATAAATTGCCCGTAGTGTTTAAGGATGTGTAGATTAGGTGGGTTACAGGGGGATGGGCCTGGGATGCTCCAAGGGTCGGTGTGGACTTGCTGGGCCAAAGGGCCTGTTTCCACATTGTAGGGATTCTATGATTCTATGATATCCTTAGACTGTGACACCTGGTTCTGGACTTCCCTGGTCATCAGGAACATACGTCCTGTGTTAAACTTGATAAATTATTGAAATACCCTTCCAAAGTTTGACTCAAAAGAAGATTTATACTTTCAACCACAGTGAATAGAAATAATTAATCTATAAACCTTGTTATACTGGTTGGTAACTTTTGGTTTTCCTTTACTTTCAGAGCAGTTGCGTTCTCAGATCAAAGTCTGTAGAATTTCCAATACAAGATACTTTATTCAAGTCTCATGGCGAATAGGAGCTGTTCAATAAAAACCGAAAGAAATGCAGATGCTGTAAATCAGAAACAAAAACATAAGGTGCTGGAAAACCTCAGCAGGTCTGACAGCATCTGTGAGGTGAAATCAGAGTTAACGTTTCGGGTCAAGTGACCCTTTCTCAGAACTCAGAAATAGAAAATATCTATTTGGTCTACGGATTTTCAAAGGTACATTAGATATGGCTAAAGAACAAAAGAAAAAATCTGATGTTGAGCAGAACACAGATGATGTCGTTGTAATTACTCTCCAGTTGTTCTAGGGGAATTGGTGTATGTCTCAAAAAAAGATGAACAGAGAAAACAGTGAAAATAGTTTGAAATAGTTTGCAATTCTTATGGATTAATATTAAATGCAGCAAAATCTTCACCATTTCTGATAGAAATAAGCACATGAACATAGGAGCTGGAGTAGGCCAATTAACCCTCATTTGGCCTGCTGGCACGGTGTCACACATACATGCAGCGTCATATGTTTTAAAGTCAATTTCACCCCATTTCATAATTCTCTTAATACCGTTGTGTCCCAAGCAGATAACTCTCTTTAAAACAACACAATTGCTTCTGCCACTGTGACTTCTATGAGTCTACTCTCTTATAATGTTGGATATGATCTGGGGTTAGAACTAGAATTAGATTTTATTGTCACATGTACTCAAGTACAGGGATACATGAGTAAGTGAAAAGTGCATAAAGTCGCCAGTTCCAATGCCATCTTAGGTACAAAAGTGCCAAGGTACAAAATCTTAAGTATACATTAAAAACGTTCAGCGACTCCTCAGACACAGAAGCAGTCCGTGTTCAAATGCAACAAGATCTGGACAATATCCAGGCTTGGGCTGATAAGTGGCAAGTAACATCTGTACCACACAATTGCCAGGCTATGACCATCACCAATCTAACCACAGCCCCTTGACATTCAACCGTGTTACCATCACTGATTCCCCCACTTTCATCATCCTGGGACTTACCATTGACCAGAAGCTCAACTGGACTCACCACATAAATGCAGTAGCCACAACAGCAAGTCAGAGACTAGGAATACCATGGCAAGTAGCTCACACTTCCTAACTCCCCAAAGCCTGCCCACCATCTACAAGGTACAAGTCACGAATGTGATGGAATACTCCCCACTTGCCTGGATGGGTGCAGCCCCAACAACATTCAAGAAGCTTAACACCATCCAGGACAAAGCAGCCCGCTTGATTGGCACTGCATCCACAAGCATCCCACAACCTCCACTGACACTCAGTAGCAGCAGTGTGTACAAGATGCACTGCAGAAATTCACCAAAGATCCTCAGACAGCACCTTTTAAACCCATGACCACTTCCATCTAGAGGGCCAAGGGCAGCAGAGAAATGGGAACACCACCATTTGGAATAAGTGGACTGGACCATGTTCAAGTACTCAGCGGAAAACCTAGACGAGTATGTCACCACGTTCACGGACTTCATTAGCAAATGCATGGAGGACTGTGTACCAAAGAAGTCAATCCGAGTGTTCCCCAACCATAAACCTTGGACGAACCCAGGAAATCCATTCCCTACTGAAGACCAGACATACAGCATTCAAGTTGGATGACCCAGACCAATATGAAACCCAGATATGATCTCCACAAAGCTATCAGGGATGCCAAGAGGCAGTACCAAACCAAACTACCAACCCAAACCTTCCAAACAGAATCCCAGTGGCTACGGCAAGGCTTAAACAACATCACAGGATAGAAAATGAGGCACAGCAAGATAGTGCACAAAGTCACATTCCTCCCTGACATACTCAATGCTTTCTCTGCTTGGTTTGAGCAGAATGCCAGTAGTGAGATGACGCCTGCTCCGATGGCCCCAGACACAACTTTTCCTTCCATCACTGCTGCAGACGTCAGATCGGTCTTTCTGGGAGACAACCCAAGGAAGGCAATGGGCCCGGATGGTGTCCCCGGTCGAGCACTCAGATCCTGGCAGAGATATTCACCGACATCTTCAATCTCTCCTTCCTACAAGCAAAAGTCCCCACCACTACCATAATCCCCATACCTAAGACAGCAGATGCAATGTACCTTAATGACTACCGCCTAGTAGCTCTGACTTCAATAATCATGAAGTGCTTCAAAAGGCTGGTCATGGCCCACATCAATTCCAGTCTCCCAACCTGCTTCGATCCCCTACAATTTGCCTACCAATGTAACAAGTCTACAGTGGATTATATCCCTGGCCCTGCACTCATCCTTGGAATATCTGGACAACAAAGACACCTAAGTCAGATTCCTGTTGATTGAATACAGCTCTGCCTCCCACACCATTAGTCCCTCCAGACTGACCTCCAAACTCCATGGCTTTAGTCTCGACTCTGCCCTCTGCAACTAGACCCACAGACTGCAATCAGTGAATACAGGCAATTGCACCTCCTCCACGATAACCTTCAACACTGGAGCTCCCCAAGGATGCGCCCTCAGTCCCCTACTGTACTCCCTGTACACTCACGACTGTGTTGCCAAATTCCAAACAAACGGTATCTCCAAGTTTGCTGACGACATCACCTTAGTGAGATGGCTATCTAACAACAACGAGTCAAAATGTAGAAGGGAGATGGAGGGCTTGGTGACGTGGTGCGAAGAAAACAAACCCTCTCTCAACTCCAGCAAAACTAAAGAACTAATCATTAACTTCAGAAAGGAAGGAGGAGAACACGCCCCCATCTACATCAATGGCATTGAGGTTGAGAGGGTGGAGAGCATCAAGTTCCTCAAAATGACGATAACCAACAACCTATCCTGGGCTCCCCACGTAAATGCACAATCAGGAATGCACGACAATGCGTCTTCTTCCTCAGGCAGCTGAGGAAATTTAGCATGTCCATAAGGACCCTCACCAACTTCTAGAGATGCACCATTCAAAGCATACTGTCTGGGTGCGTAACAGCGTGGTACGGCAACTGCTCTGCCCAGGACCATAAGGAACTACAGAAGGTGGTATGCACAGCCCAGACCATCATGGAAGCCAACCTTCCATCCATGGACTCCATTTACATGGCTCGCTGCTGTAGAAAAGCTGCCAACATCATCAAAGACGCATCCCACCCCGGTAATGCTCTCCTACAACCTCTCCAATCAGGCATAAGATACAGAAGCCTGAACACATGCATGAGCAGGTTCAGGAACAGCTTCTGCCTGGCTGTGATTAGACTGATGAATAGCCTCTGTAGCCTCAAATAATGCTGATCCTCCTAACATTGATCTCGTCTAGTGCATGCCCTTGGCGATGTAACCTGTATACCTCTGTCTAAATCTTTTTGATTTGTACATCCTTGCTTACTATTATCTGCCTGTACTGCTCATAAACAAAGCTTTTCACTGTACTTCAGCACACGTGACAATAAATCAACCAACCTTCAAGTTCCCCTCCAAGCCACTCACCATCCTGACTTCACTGTCACTGGGTCAAAATCCTGGAATTCCTTCTCTAATGGCATTGTGGGTCAAGCCAGAGCAGGTGGACTGCTGTTCAAGGGGGCAGCTCACCACCACCTTTTCAAGGGTAACTAGGGAGGTGCAAGAAATGCTGGCCAGCCAGCGACGCCCACATCCCACAAAATGAATAAATAAAAAGAATTGAAAGTTCAGCATTACAGTCCTTCTAAAGCAGAGAAGTAGAGAAAGAAAAGCAGGTGGAGCAGGTGGGTCTGTGTTGGGTTTCACCTAAGGCCGGGAGTCCCCACTGGGCTTCGCATCGAGTCCGCGCTGGCTCAACTTGCTGTCTCCGATGCTGTCTGAGGACTGGAGGTAAGTAGAAAGGAAAGAAATACATGAAGAGGGAAAAAGAAGAAAAGAAACGGATGGAGCAGAGGAGGTCCAGCTCAAGAGCCCTACTCTGCCACCATTTTGGCAGACCTCGGATAGATTTCCCAATCTTATTTCATGTTTCTCTTTTATTTTTCCTCTCTTATTTCATGCTTACCTAAAGCCTACTACAAATAGAAAACAATTCCATGTTTAAAATATTGTAATGATATCAATAATATTTTGTTACCAACTAGAAAATCATACGCACTCAGAATCTTTACTTGGGTAAAGTTTGACCAAGTTTTCTTCATATGAAAGAAAACCCTCGTTCCACATGATGCTATGCTTTTCAGTAGCATAATTCACATTAGGGTGCAGCTTACTTCATAAAATGAAATGTTGTGAATTTTAACTGAACTTTGGAATTTTTTTTGCTCTATGTGGCTTAATTCAATTAACTTTGTTCTTAAGGGCGGCTCAGAGGCTCAGTGGTTAGCACTGCTACCTCACAGCGCCAGGGACCTGGGTTCAATTCCACCCTCGGTCTGTGTGGAGTTTGCACATTCTCCCCATGTCTGCGTGGGTTACCTCCGGGTGTTTCGGTTTCCTCCCACAGTCCAAAGATGTGCAGGTTAGATGGATTGGCTGAGCTAAATTGCCCATAGTGTTCAGGGGTCTATAGATTAGGTGAGTTATAGGGGGATGGGTCTGGGTGGAATGCTCCAAGGGTCGCTGTGGACTTGTTGGGCCGAAGGGCCTGTTTCCATACTGTAGGAATTCTATGATTCTAAGTTATGACTCTCCTGTTTACGGCTTGCTGTTTTTGAGATGGTCAGGAGCACTGTACCTCTTTTAAACATTCCACATTTGCCAACAGAGTTATCCAGTGGTCTGAGCAATTCATATCCTCAGAAAGCTAAAAACATTGGCTCAAAACTACAATAAATCTTCAAAGATTAAATTTTTGCAGCAGAATAGTTTCCCAGACTCTCAAAGGAATTTCAGCTCCTCTCAATGAGAGTAATACTAATTAGTTTAAACTATGTCTGAGTTTCTTTGACAGATACTGTAAAATGTTTTGACTGGAACATCCACTCACAGCTTCTGCTTGAATCTGTCAATAAAAGATGCTTAAGTTGCTTGCTATTGGCTAGCTGGAAAATAGCCATTTTTGTTTTGCTGAACACTCAGCACAATACCTCAAACTGATGTCAATTAAGAAGAATTTTCCTCCCCTAGAGTTACACATTCTAATGTTAAGGGTAAAGATGCCCATTTAGGAACAGGCTTCCTGAGTCACGCTGACATTAAATGAAGAGACAGCAAGGGATTATTTATTTCTTGTTCTCGCTGCCAACCTGATACCTGCAGTTGTATTCATTCTGAGTATAATAACCATGTTCCATGCTCACAATGCTCCCAACAATAAACAGTTAAGATTATCAAGTAAGCCTCATACATTCATGATGATGTGGAAATAACTCTGTGATAGATCGAGTGAGGCTTATGTATGTAATATCAGTAATTGAGCAGGGCTAGCTAGGATCATGGAAATAAATTAATAAATCCCAAGAAGCAAAGAGTAAGGATACTTACATAAAATAAAATCACCTTTAAACCGATAATTTAATGTGGACTGTTAAACAATCACTTGCAAGTTAAGAAGAGCTCTATCAACATCCACTTTTATAAAAGCTCCTGTTTCTCATGGATGTAATCTCAGGACAGTAGGGATCTCATTGAGTGGCAAAGCAGACTTGAGGGACCAAATGGCCTACTTATGCTTCTCTTTCATATCACCATATGTATTCCATTGTAATATTATCTATCCCAAACAGGTATGAATTAAAATACTCGCAAGCAAAGAGAATAGAATAGGATCATCTAGTGTGTGTTTGATCTGAGTGCAAAATACAAGTAGCAACAATCCTTGCTGCATAAGGATTGCTCTAAGTCTTGCATCACTGAAATTAAACTGCAAGATGACTTCACGATTGACACTCCACTACTTCAGCACAGTGTTGTCACCACTAGTTGTTTAATTCTGGTGAAAGCTGCTTCTTGTTTTGCGCCCCTCTAAGTAACAATAAGATTGCAAAGAAGTTCACATTCTGATGCTAAATTAGAACTTTGCTAAGTAATTCATGAATCAAACAAATCATTGCATTGCTTTTACAATCAATTTGTTGTACCTCTGGTCCAGCTCTTACCTTGTCAGGATCTGGGTAAAGCAATGACCTAGGTACTAGAGTTCTGGCAATTCCAATTACATCCTCCACTTGTTCACCGTCAGGTTTATCTGTTGAGTTCTCTCCAGCAGTTGTACTAGCTTCTGATGTGGTCTGCAATAGATTCTTCCATTGTGTTTCCATGTCCATAAAATGGACCATCCATAATAGCTTCCACCCCAGGAAGATCACTTACCATGTCATGTAGTATTGCTATGCTTCTGGAACAATAGAATTTTCAAAAGGCATGCACAACCATTTTTATTTCCCATATGGCATTCTGAATGAAATTAGAAAGCTGCTTTCATCTAGCTTCACTTTCCAGTAACTATCCTTTGCAATGTGAGTATTAAAGGACTTTGCCTTAGCAAGTTACAGCAAAATTTCATTATGGTATAGGGTAGACAGATCCTTTCCAAGTGTTTCAAGCCCCGTTAACACATACTCAATTTTCCAGGTTTTTAAACTATTACCATATTGCAAATCCAAAAGTTGTCACTTGTTTGATTATTCCCTTCTTTTCCACCTCATCTGTCTTCTCCTTTAGGCTGTACTTTACAGAATGGGAATTCTCCTCAGTGGATACTGAGATTTTCTCTCAAACTTGTCTGATTGGATACATTATTGATCAGGAAATCATCCTAGGCCTGTAAAAATATATTTGCAATCTTTCAGCAGTTACTGACTTGGTGGACTCCAAATTGCTACAAGTATCTTCTGGCATTAGTAGCATTACTAGTCCAAGATTTAGACTGATTTCGGATAAGACCGGTATATTTTGCTACTACTATATACTTCTTGGAACTCCAGCTCTTCATTCTTCCTGTTGCAGTGGACTTTCATCTTTGTTTCCCCTCTGAAATGAATATCATTCTATCAGATAGCCTTAACCTTACTACATGTGGTTTGATTTTTATTTCACCATCTTGAGCAAATTTGCATAATCATTTGTGAAGCTCACAATGTTGCACAAAGTACTGGACGTTTACTTGATGCTCTCCTTCTGCAGTCATAATTTTAACAGTCCCCATGATTTATTGCCTTTAGATCTGATGCTGCCAACCTGTTGTATTGCATAGATTGTTTCATTAGAACCATCAGCTGACATTTCTCCAGCAGCCATTTTTATAGGCTTGTTTTGCTTCTTTGTAACTAAGCACTTGCATGCAATAAGATTCAGTTTCTTGTAGTTGGGACACTGCTTCTCCCACACCAGATGTACTTCGATTTCCTTTAAGTGACATCTTCTGGAATATCTAGCCCCACCTCTCCACCCTTGACCTTTTTGATATCTTTTCTGCAAGTATTTCTTCCTTTTTCCCTGTAAGTTGATCTCATTAACCTTGGAATGGCTCTTAGCACAATAAAAAGCCACATCGATTAGCCCATTAATACACTTTAGCTGATGATAGAAAATGTCACAGCTTACACACATGTTGCAAGATTAAGCATAAATTTCGCTTCTCACACTGGACCTGCTCTCTCAGCAGGATCCCTTATGCCTAAAAAAAAACCTATCGGATGATATCATCTATCAGATTTTCAAATTTTCAGGATTCAGCTAGGCATATCAGCGGTATATGATTAACAGTCTTCAACCTCCCTGAATTCTGACATTGAACACATATGGTTCCTAAGTAATATTAATATGGAACTCAAAGTGTGTGTTCACAATCCTCAAAATCTCTGCAGTCGCACTTTTCTACTCTTCAGTGGGATCTAGGATGCATACATCTTGTAACACACTTTCCCTAACAGTAATACCAGTGTTGCTACTATTATTTGCTCAGGTTTTAAAAATAATTCTTCAGCTGTTTGCAACTGAGCGGAAAACATTTAAATTCTGTCTGATATTTCCTTTAATTTCCACAGCAGCAGAAAGTGGAAAATGAACAGCTATTTTGACTCATTCAACAATTCAAAGTTGCAGAATGCTATTCTTTTTTTAAACTATTCTAGCTGTCCTTTTCACAGAAACTCATTCTCTACCAGCTCTGAAAATTCATACTTTTTAACTGCATTATTCTTGCACCATATTTCAAGTGATGTATCTAATGATGCCACAAACTACACACAAAGCCACTTACAGAAGAGGTCACATGGCTACAACAAGCCCACCAATAAAACTTACACGTTTCTCCAAACACCATCCACACAAAATATAAAGATCATTTTTCCAATGTGCAACATCATTAATTTCTGCTCCTACACCCCCAACCCCCCACCTCCCCACTCCCAACCAGAGCAATTTCCCCAATGAACCAAGCTACTATAGAAAATACTCCATAAACCCCATCACTTGAAACCCTCAAGATCATTTTTTCGATTATTAAAAGTTTTCATTGTCAGGATGACCATCTTAGCTAGTCCCAACCATATAAATGCCTTTGGAATACAGATATTAGTCTATGCTGTAGCCACAACTAAAGCAGAAGCTGAAAAATAAATAACACTGTTTTCAATTTTAGAAACCATATTTGCAGTATAATTCTTTTGTATATTTTAAATAGAAGGTTTTATAGAAAATTGTATAAATATTTTAGACATTTCAGTGGGAATTAAATAATCAGCATATTGAATTGCTTTACCTGCCTATTTTTGCATCAACAATTATCATAAGATGGCAATAGCAATCTACAAGAATTTTTTAAAATATGATTTATTCTTTGGATGTGAATGTCACTTGGCATTTATTATCTGCTTAGTTTCCTGTGGTACTGTGGATACTATAAATTATGAACATCTGATGATAGAAAGGAGGACAGGAAAAGAAATTAGCTGTTCCATCCTTACATTGTGCAATGTAGAAGTACCATCAACTCCCTCTATCCCTTCAAATAACCATGAAAAGCAAACAAAGGAAAACCCTTAGAACAATTTATAAACCAACTGACAAATCACTCTCTGACCCCAAAAACAATCAAATATGTTCCTGGAGACTGCAGCTACAGTTATCACTCATCTGAGCTGGGCCTCAGACCTCCTATGACTAGAGATATCGATGAATCTCAGAAACTTGTTGGGTTCCTTTTCATTAAAAAAAAAACAAGAAGTTCACATTCACTGCATGCACTGGCACCTAACAACCCTCTGGGAAAAGAATGAGGTTTGATGCTTGAGAATGCCTCTGTTTCTATTAAGTGCACCAATGCCCTCTATTCCTCCATTGCCAATCAGGCTTAATTGCCTGTTTTCTTGCTTAATCCCTTCCTCGTGTGAAAGGTATTTCTTTAAAGCACTATAGACATTAAACTTAACAGCAAGGAAATGGCTCTTCCCTAGACTTGTCAGGGTTTTAATACACCCTATCAAATGAGTGGAATTAAATTTGACAAGGTAATCTAGATGCAGTGAAAAAAAGACACTTTTACAAGCTAAGAATTTTAGTTTTCGTTTTATTTATTTAATTGTTCCAGCTATACAGCTTAAATTATTCTTGTTATATATTCTAAATTACATATGAACCTTCAGAGACCTACAAAACATATGTATTAGTACTTCTATGGAAATAGAACTTCTTTAAATAAAGAATTCCAGTTATTTATTCTCCAATGACTTCAACAAATCAACACTTCTTACCTCTGGAAAAAGTTCCATAAAGCTTTCAGTGTATGAAAAAAAAAGCCAAAGAACATAAATACAAGTTATGCCAAGAGTCTGGCCTTGTAGTTACATAAAATCCTCGAATGTGAAAGTCTAATAGGGAACTGTTTTCTCCCAAGTTGAAATCTTTCTATATGTCTCATCTATTCTTCAAGAAACGGCATCCTAACTACCAGTCTTGATCATAACAAAGTCCTTGTTTAGAACAGAAATTTCATAGCAAAATTTTAATTGCTCCTTCCTTGAATCTAAGTTTGTGCTGTTGCATGATGACTGGAGTTAAACTATGTCAAAATTCTGGAGGCTGTAGACTATAGAAACATTGGAGTAGGACATTCAGTCCCTTGAGCTTTCTCTTTTACTCTCTGATCAAGGCTGATCATCTCTTTCATCTGATTTTTATGAAACATTATCATTCAAATCTAATGAATCTTCATTTATAGCTGAAAGAATAGCCTCTAAATAGTAAACTGTAGCAAATAATTGTTCCAATGATTTTGCCACACAACCAATTCCATTATGTCATTCCCCCCCACCCGCCACTGAGAAGTGGTTGAAATAGATTAGATTATTATAGGTGATGATATTCCCAAGAGGTGAATTATTATCATAGAAATGTGCAGCAAAGGAGGCCATTTGACCACTAATGGCTCCTCTGGCTCTCTTAGAGAGCACAGGTTTAGACCAACATCCTCGTTTCTGGTCCATGACCAGATTCACATCCTCCAATACCTGCCTAAATTCCTTTTTAAATAATCAGAATGCAACATTCCAAATTGCATCAAATATATGTACTTGATTGAAAACAACTGTTGTAAGTCTCCTTTCTTATAATTGTTTTAAATCCATGACCTCTGTTTATTGTCCCATTCACCAGATAACCTTTTGTCCCCTAACTAGTACATCAAAACCTCACATCATCTTCTAAACCTCTACTTGATCACTCTTCGAGTACTCTGTTTTGAAGGGAAAAAAGACCATTCTCCTTCCAATCTCTCATTATAACTGAGGTCTCTCATCACTGATAACATCTTAGTAAACCTCCTCTTTACTTTGTCTAATGTCTTTGCATCTTTCCGGAAATTTAAGTGCCCACACTCATCCACAATACTCCAGCTCAGGACTAAAGAATGGCTTAGAAACTCCAAGCATAACTTCTTTACTCTTATATTCTACACCTACAAATGCAAGTAACTTGTATGCTTTTTGAATCACCTTATCATCTTGTCCATATGCTTTAAAGATTTCAGAGTGGAGACATCAGGATGTTCTGCTCACCCACACACTGTATTGAATTCTATCAGTAATGTTTCATCATCCTTCAATCTCATCCCAAACTCAACAAATACAGTCATCAGCAATTACTATGCAGCCTAGTTTTGTACTCGAGTCTTAGTTGTTTATGAAAAAATTAAAAATATATATCCAAAACTAATTCCTAGGGAATATTGTTATAAACTGCTTCCCAATCAGTTTAACATCACCCTCAGTTACATGACACTGAGACAATTTCATTTTCATGCAACCACTTTCCCCTTCCACGCTCCAGAGTACCCACTTGGTCAAATGCCTTCCAAAAGTGCAAATGCACAATATTTACTACCTTGATCAGCCTTATCAGTTGCCCCAAATAATCTAAGAAATACTTGAAGCACTTCTGAAGAGCAGTCACTGTTGTTGTATCAATAATCAAGACAGTCAGGCACAATTTGCTTTTATGAAAACTGGTTTTCCTTCATTAACCCATGTTGTTCCAAATTGAAATATTCTTTGTCACTGATAATGATTTCTAACAACTTTCCGAGTTCACACATTAGGCTGACTGGTCCATAGTTTGCTGGTTTAACAGTCTTCCCTTTCTTGATGCCATCAGGATCGGTTGACTTACCAGTTTTAATGAATGCTCCTTAATACATCCTTTTCACTTCCTGGCTTGCTTGAAATGAAAACGCTTTGATGTGTTTGGCACTTGATGACATCGCTGGGGCTGGATGACTGGAGATCCTTTTGAATTGGATTCTGATTCTGACTTTGGGAAAGAGGAAATCCACACTACAGAATACTTATGGAGATCAGACCACAACAGCATGCCATTCAACCCATCAAGTCTGCTCGATACAATGAAATTGTGGTTGATCTGATAATCCTCTCAAGTCCATTTTCCTATCTTTTCCCCACAACATGTGATTCTTTTACTGATTGAAAAATCAATATCTCAGCCTTGAATATACTCAACAACCCAACCTCAACAGCACTGGCAGTAAAGAAATCCACAAATTCCCTCCACTCAAGAAATTCCTCTTCATCTCTTCTTAAATGCGCTACACCTTATTCCAAGATTATATCCTCTAAATCTTTCTCACGTTGTATCATGCTCTGTCTTAGAGCCATAGTCATAGAGCACAGAAACAGACCCTTCGGTCCAACTACTTCATGGCAAACATAATGCCAAACTGAAGTAGTCCCACCTGCCTGCTCCTGGCCCATATTCCTCCAAACCTTTCCTATTCATGTACTTACCTAAGTGTCTTTTAGATTTTGTAACTGCGCCCGCATCCACCACTTCCTCAGGAAGTTCATTCCACACACGAACTACCCTCTGTGTAAAAAATTTGCTCCTCATATCTTCTAAATCTCTCTGCTCTCACCCTAAAAACTAGTGTGAACTATCTAGTGCCTGTTCTGGTCTTAATGCCCTCTCCCCTTTTAAGAGGCACAAGCTCGTCTTAATTAGTGCAGGCTTGTTTGAATTTGTGTAAGTCTTCAATGAGTTTTAACAAGTTGGCTGTACACTAAATTAATTAAAATGGAAAAGCCAAAGAAACTGCAGAAACAAAAACAGAAATTGCTGGAGGAGCTCAGCAGGTCTGGCACCATCTGTGGAGAGAAATCAGAGTGAACAATGTGGGTCAAGCGACCCTGCCTCAGAATTAAAGTGGAAGGGAGAATTATGTTTGAATATTATCTGTATCATAAACACCAGGCACAGGATAGTTCTGAACCACAATCCCTGTGGTCATTTTCAGGCCCTGTTGAATGTTGCAGTCTACGCATATATTTCAACTGGATGAAATGTTTTTGCATACATCTGTTAGTGATTTTATTTTTGTACCTATTAATGGTACCTCACTGAAGTGAAAATATAAACTTACGATTGAAGATTTTATGGGTAATCACCACCATGTGCTACATATCTCATTAACCTCACATGTACTGATGGTACAGGAACATAGGAAAACTACTCCCAATCCCATTAGTACTGTTATCATATATTTACAAAGTAGTTAAGGAAAATTTAACATCGCAAACTAATTACGTCTTTCACCCTTCACTTTCCTGAATAAATTTGCAATAACCATTCATCTTGATACTCCTTGCTCTCTTTCCTTGCATGTTCAATTTGTACAACGTAAGCAGAATAGTGGTGTTATAAAAGCAAAATACTGTGAATGCTGGAAATTTGAAATAAAAACAGAAAATGCTGGAGAAAATCAGCAGGTGTGGCAACATCTGTGGAGTGAAAAACAGAGGTACTGTTTCAATTCCAAAGTCTCTTCTGTGAAACTGTTAGCAATGTTATTAAAACAGTAATCCAGAAGCCTGCATTAATAGTCTAGAGAATATGATGCAAAATCAAATGGTATCCATTTGAGAATTTGAATTTAGCTTTAAATACTCTGCAAAGACATGAGTAAAAACGATCATCAAGCTGCCTACTTTTCAAAGAATCGTAGAATCGGCCCAACAAGTCACACCGACCCTCTGAAGAGCATCCCTTCCAGACCCATTCCCCTACGCCTTTTTCCCATAACCCATCTAATCTACAGATCCCTGAACACTATGGGACAATTTAGCATGGCCAATCCACCTAGCCTGCACATCTTTGGACTGTGGGAGGAAACCAGAGGACTTGGTGGAAATGTGCAAACTCCACACAGTCAGTTGCCCAAGGCGGGAATCAAACCTGGGTCCCTGGTGCTGTGAGTCAGCAGTGGTAACCACTGAGCCACCATGCCGCCCCAGTTTGTAAAAAAAAACTGGTTTACTAAAGGCTAGTCTATCTTAACCTTGGATGCTCACAGGCATATCTCCCCATTAAAGAGAGTCAATTGAATATGTTTCGCTTGAGGGGTGCAACTCCACATCAAGTCAAAAAGACATGCCTCCATAAACCACCACAGCAGGCAATCCTCTGCTATTCCTGTCATTCTACCTCACACATTCAACATGTAGTCAACTTAACCAACAGACACCCACTAAAGTCCTACAGGTAGGGAAACCTGCCGACAAGTGACTCTAGTCCAATACAAATGTTGCATTACTGACTGACATAGCATGACAAACTACTCAAAGGTAACAAAGAACTGGCAATAAATGCAACAACAATACTGATATCCACTCTCTGCAATGTAGAAAACTGAGAGTTGGGCTTATTGAAACTTAAGATCTGAAAGGGTTTGATAGTAACAGTGCAGAGAGGCTATTCCCTGCCTGGACAGACTGGAACTAAGGGACATGGTTGTTGTAAAAGGAAATCATCACTTCAGGCTGAGGTGAGGAAAAATGTCTTCACGCAAAAGCTGTGAATGTAAGTTGTAGATGCTCTGAGCACGTTCAAAGCTGAGAACAATTGGTCTTTAGAATATAAGCGAATTGAGAGAATTGTGAGCACTAGGTAGGAAAGAGACGTTGAGGTCAAGGATCAGCCATTGTCTTATTCAATGACAAATAGGACCGAGGGGATATATGAATTACTCCTCCTATATGTTCTCATAGACTACCTGAATTTGGTAGGGCAGATCATTAATTTGGTCTAATTACATCTGCAGCAGAGCTCAGCCTATGAAGTTTTATTCTGGTGAAGCAGCCATAGTAACACAAGCACTACTGGCTTTAGAGGCCTTTTGTTCTCCAATGCTCAGTCTTCCAGCCTCCATATTCCTGCTGTTTGGTGTCCTCAGGATTTTCAATATGCACAAGACAGCCCCAAAATGAGTACAACGTAGTTGCTACAAGAGAAAAACAAAATGGCTAGACAAGTGATAACACGTTACAGCCACTGGGGATACTGGCTCTCTACTTCCTTGTACTACCTTGTCTCAGTCCATCACAAGGAAAGGCCCAGAAATTCAATGAAGACTTAATGTGCCATGTGCCAGTTCCCCTTTCCTTTCCTTTGTTGAAACAAGTTTCTCAAGTAGAACTACTAATTAAAAATTGTCGAGATTCTTTAAGCAAGCTCTCCTGTAAAGACATTGAGACACAGACACTAAAAGCATACCTTGTATTTTAATTACCATGACAACAGAGGTACAACCAGACCAGAATCTTACAGCATTACCAAAAAGAAACTGAGCCCTTGTCGTTGCTATAGTCAGGCCACTAAAACCAGCACTTCACCTTGAGGCAAATTACAACACATGTTCCAAAAGCCACTCCCTCTCTACTGTTTCTTACTGGATACGTTTCTGGCATTTCCTAGACTATTTACTGTCAGTGCAGATAGTTACACATTTAAGCCAAGTCCAGAATATTCATCTGCATTGGTTGTCAAGCAGGTAATGGTACATTGCGTAGAGAAGTTCCTTACAGTTCAAACACTATTGGTTACATTGAGGCTACAACACAGAGATAGCTCAGTTGGTCTATGCTGGTCTCTAATGTTCCAAATAAAACTTCTCCCAGACCTTCTTCCCCTTCATCTAACCCTATCAGCATATCCTTTAATTCCTCTCTCCCACATATATTTATCAAGTTTTCCTTATGAGTTCTTACGAGTTCCATATTCTTACCAAAATTTGGGTTAATAAGTTTCTCTTGAATGGATTAAAAGGTGACTATTTCATATTTATGACCCTTAGCTTTTAAATCCCCTACATGGAAAGATTTTTCTCTATGTTTACACTATTCAACTGTCAAGACCCTTCCTCATTTTATTGACTTTTACCAGGATATTTCACAGCCTTCACTTTTTTAAAAGAAGAGCCCAGCCTATTCAATAAGTCCTGATATAGGAAAGTAGTTTAAAATTTTTAGTCTTGGTATCATCCTTATTAATCATTTTTACATCATCTCCACTGTCTCCATATCTTTTTTATAGTCTGGGGAGCTGTGTCCTTGCTTGTTTGAAGTGAAAGATGTCTGTCCACGTTCCCATTATTGTGGGACCCTGGGATACAAGTGCTGGGTTCCTCTGTGGAAAAGGTGAGCTGACAGCCTTGGAGACACAGGTCCAGCAGATCACCTCATGGCTGCTGCTGATGAGCTTGGCCCTGAACCCCACTCAGTACATGGGTGCTCAGCATCAAAGGCAAGGTGAGAGGGAAACAAGGCACTTTGATCTTACTCCATGTGCCCCATCTTCTCAGGAGGCAGGGTGGGCCCAGCAGGCATCCACAAGGAGGAGGAGAAGTGACATGCAGGAGCTTTAGAAGCTTCTCCTCAAGACACCCCTGAGGTGCCTTGCCCCTCCACGTCCCTTCTGCCAGTGCCCCCATTGCCTCCAATAGCTGAGGCTAAAAAGGGTGAGGCTAGACTTGTGTAGACCAAAGCCTTCCAAGTTAACAGGGCATACCAGTCAGCAGGCTCCTTCCATCCTGCTTCAGGGTGTAGTTGGAAGGAGATGATCAAAAAACCTTTTAAAAGTACATCAGTGGCCCAGGTATCAATGGATACAATGTGCACTTTTGTAGGTACATATTCACTTGCACTGTTCTAAGTTTGTTGTACGCTTATTATATGGGTAGAAGCTCAGAAGGTTATTGGAAGTCAAAGATGTGGAATATCTTCCACCACTAAAAGGGTGTGCTACTTTTCAGTCACCACACCTTGGTAACAGTCTCCGATCCAACAAAGTGTCTGACTGGAAAAACCACACACCTATTAGTTGGGGATAGGAGCCAAAATGCTACAGATTACTCATGGATGGTAATGATCAGGTTTGAGGAAACAGGTCCTGGGATGCCCAAAGGCATTGTCAGTGAGGGTGCTCAGGCATTGCATGTGTACAGTGAAGGCATATTTAATTCTGTTGCACTGCAAAGGATGCAATGTATGTAAAGGGCATTCATAGGATATAGGATGATTCAGTAGTATTCTTCAGTGAATGAATTCTCTAATAGGATTTCTACACATTTGATGTAAGGAAATATTATAACACAAACATCAAGGAGCATGAGATAGTGAAAGTGCTCATGGCAAGCATGAGACAATAAGAAATAGAACAGGAGTCGGCAATTGAGCCCCTCAAGCATGCTATGCATTCAATCATATCATGGCTGATCCAACGTTCCTCGTGACCACTTGCCTGCATTTTTCCCATAAGCCTTGATTCCCCTGCTGAAGAAGAATCTATCTATCTCAATTTTAAATATACACAGGAACCCTGCTCCCACAGCTCTCTGTGGCAAGGGGCTGCAAAGACTCACAACCATCTGAGAGAAGAAATTCCTCCTCAGTTCAGTCTTAAATTGGCACTCCTTTATTCTGAGTATGCCTCCGGTCCTAGGCTCTCCCATGAGGGGAGATATCCTCTCAGCATTACCCTGTCAAACCCGTTATCACAGCTGCTTTGGGCTAAGCTCAGGTTTGCACATGCGCTTTAGCTTTCACATAGACAGTGAGATCAGAGCCAGAGTTAAAATGAATTGTCTCAATTTTATTGCATAAGTAAAGCAAATAAAAATTCATCTCAATCTTTGAGGAATGTTGACTACAGTGAGCAAAGGCCTGATAGTCAATTGCATAATTGAAAATTAAACAGAAAGAGTCTCTGGGCAGTTCCTTCATCCTGGAAGCAGGTTGCTATGAGGTTGTCTCTGGCCTTTCTGGCTCAGCAGTAGCATACAGCAATGCCAACCCCAGACCTGAGCTATCCTCAGCACTAACAACACATGGACAAATGCTGCAAACCCCCTGATTTCTATATGACCTACACCTCCGATTGACCGTGGCCCATACTCCAGACAGACTTTATATGGATACCCTGGGTGACAGTGGCTCATCA
Organism: Rhincodon typus; assembly: GCF_021869965.1. Classification (NCBI taxonomy): domain Eukaryota; kingdom Metazoa; phylum Chordata; class Chondrichthyes; order Orectolobiformes; family Rhincodontidae; genus Rhincodon; species Rhincodon typus. The sequence continues at coordinate 63,931,991 of NC_063339.1, forward strand.
AAAAGACTGAATTAGCAAGATGGACCAGTAAAGCCCAGGCATATTTGGCTCAACATCCAGGACTGACTATGGGTCAGACCCCGGACTGAAACAGAACCGTTCCTGGGGTTTGTATTGGACCAACTGCCTGGCTGACCGAGGCCAACACCACCACCTGGACTGACTGTGGTAATACCTACACATTAAGAACAGTCCACCCTCAGCCCAAAAATCATGTTTCACATTTCCTATTCACATATCACCACACTCTTCACTTCCATGTAATATGTTAGTGCTCCAAGCATATGCACATCTGATGTTGATGTAGCACTGTGTCCTTCAGTCACGTGTGCCTATCATTTCATGTTGACACTCCACTGTATTCCACAGCCACAGACTACTTCCATACCTTCTTCACTAAGCTGTCCCTCCCAACCTCAAACTGATGAGCTGCTGTTCTCCGTTAGTTTCTTTGATTGACCAGGGTCACAAATTGCCTTGTTCCCTTTGGCCATTGTTGTACCTATTGCATTAATAGAGCTAACAGCAACAGTGAAGACAACAAACTTTTTGCCGGAGGCATAAACAACAGAGAACTTACATGGACTGAAGGTTGAAGACCGGTTTGCCAGGTATACGCTTGTTATGTGCAGTTGAGTAACTGAAACATTGAGTATCTCAATTTGGTGGAAGTAATTGGGAAGGCAGAATTAATTCCAGCAATTTGTTCAATTAATTAATCAGGTTCTTGTCACCTGATGATAAGAAAGTCAACTCGCTTTCTAAGGAGGGAGGACTTCATTGCTAAAGTTTATTTCAATGGTGACAATCTGATTTTTGGACCCTCACCTGATTAAGTCATCACACCAACCTTTATTCTCAGCATCTCTGACAGGAGAAACACACCTCAGGTGTGATTTTCTATAACTTCTTTCAGGTAACATATTATTTATTTTCCTGTTACTAGAATTAAGTGAATTGGTCTATAGTTCCCTACAATTGTTCTGTGTTCCTCATTAAAAAAAAACTGCCCATGAGTCTTCAAGCACATTTTCCCTCAATCAGCTATTAATTCCCTAACTTTTGGAATATTTTGATGCAATGCATCAGGATTAGGAGTCTAATCCTTACTAAATTTGTTTAATCTATCAGTCATTTCCTCCCTTCTATCTCAAAAATCTTTTACAAAAAAATCTCCTTTTCCAATGTCATAGTCACCTTTTAGTAAACATGGAGCTAAAGTAACAAATATTTCTGAACTAAGAACAGAAATTACTGGAGAGAGTCAGCAGGTCTGGCAGTATCTGTGGACAGAGAAACAGAGTTAACGTTTCAAGTTCAGTATGACTCTTCTTCAGAATTGAGGAGCCATATTCACCTCGAAACATTACTTGCTTTTCTCTTTTCAGATGATGCCAGATCTGCTGAATCTCTCCAGCACTTTGAGCATCCAGTGTATCACATTAACAAATATTTCTGCTATTTTATTAACCTAACTTTTAAATTTAGTTTGTACATCTAACAGTGACCTATCATTGACCTGATTTTCCTTTTTGTTATCGTGTTTGTAGAACACTTTCCGTTTACATCCCTTAATAATTGCATTTCATACTTTCGCTTTGCTTTACAAATTCACTCTTTTCAAAACTTTTTTCCCTCTGCATTCTTTGAATTCCCTGTGTCAGTCCATCCACGTCCACTCAATATAGATCTGCACATGCTTGTTCACCATTTTAAAAAAAATTAATACCACTATTTTCTACAACAGGTAAAATAGGTATGAGAACAATCATATTATAACTTTCAACATGAAAAATTATCACCACTCATATTTGAACCCGAGTCTCAATTTTAAGTTCCATGCTTGCTTATTCCTATAAAGTTAGATTTCTTAAAGAGACACACAAACCTCTTTACGTGTCAAAAGTTAAAACTCTGATCTCAACAAAGCACTAAATTAATAGTCATCGTTATTAGTTACTGTTTATTATAAATTAAGCGGCTTTCGACATCATGTAACAAAATACATACACAAAGACTGCTTGCCATTATTTTCAGTTCACTGCTCCACACAATATTACCAGTAACTTTTTTTTAATTTTACACAAATGCAATGTTCACACTGGGTCACAGAGGCACATCACAATTACAAACTGAGGTGCATCACAATTACAAACTGTAGATTGAAATTCAAAAGCTTCTGGAAGCTCTACTGCTTCAAAAAGTGATTGGTACCTATGATGTATTGTTAAAGTGAAAATATATGGACTCACTCATTTGTCAACACTGAAAGGAACCTGTCTTTTTCCTGGTGTTTATTCTGGATAAAGCCTAAATCGCAGTTAAATATGTTTTGTTATTAATCAGCAGCACCAATTGTCACTATAGTGTGAAACACTTGGACATTCAATCTATTTCTACAAACAAAGAAGCGTCTGGTATGTCGAAAGAGAGAGAGAAAAAAATCACATTGGGTAGCTATGCTGAATCTCTGCTTGTATATTCACTCCTACAGAACGAAAGCTCTGCCTTTCCATGAAATCCCGAATAGTGAAAAGAGGGAATGTGCTAGGCCATAGAATTAGCACCTGCAGTCTCCTCCTTACTCTCTCACGCAAACACACATTTTGTTATGCATGTGAACTTACACATACTTAGAATCATCAAAATGTTTCACTCGCTAAGTCTCCAACTACTTCATGATCAGTGGCCCATGAGACACCATGGACAGGCAGGGGGTTTATTCTGTCCCTTCCTCTTGTGCTCAGCATGGGAATGGTCAAGCTTTAATTCCTTTGCAGCAGTCTTTCAGTCTGTTGCCAGGCGCTGCCTTTGGCAGCAGAAACAGATGTACAATTAGCTTTGTTACGTTTCTCGCTCAAGAGATGTCCTATATGAAAATGCTGTAACCAGTTGTAAAGAAAAACCTACTGGCACAAAACTTGTCCTTAAAACAACTCTCTATTCATGTACGTTTACTATTTCTAGTCCAAAATCTCCTACTAATTAGCATATTTATAAAAAGAACATTTTCTATTCATATAACAGGAAATATTCAAACAAATATGGTACACAGCAATTACGGACAAGACAACGGGTACTAAAGTGTCCAAAATGTGTAGCATTTATTTCAACATCCTAATGTCCAGAACTTAATTTAGATATCACACCTCACTGGAACTCTCTAGTAAAATTTTTGAAAGTGTTTGGACAATTAATTAAGAGCAAACATGCAAAATGAAAATGTATTATCAATGTGTATTATCCTAGTGATTAATCAAGCCAACATAAAACTTTAAGAAGAATGCACAACAAATAGAGAGACCTGTGAGTTTACAGACAAAAATCTTTGCAAGTGACAGAGCCAAGTTGATAGAACAACTGAAAATGTCTGTGGGATCTTTGGCTTTATAAGTCAAAGCATGAGCGAAAAAGTGAGGAAGTTACGATAATTCTTCATAAATCACTGATTAAGCCTCACTTGGACTATTGCATTCAATTCTGGGCAACATGGTTTAGGAAAGTCATGCTGACCCTGGAGAAGGAGCAGAAGTGATTTACTGGAAGAATACCAGAGCTGAAGGAGTTCAGTTATTGGAAGAGATGAGAGAAACTGGGAATGTTCTCCTGGATAGAAAGTTAAAATTGGAAATTTAGTCGCTATTTTGATAATTATAAAAGCTTTTGCAAAATAAGGAAAAATTGTTTGTCTTTAGAGCAGGACTGTCCCAGAATTGTACACCAAAATCTTCAAGTGTACTCTATGTGGGTTACTTTCGTTAGCTCTCAAAGCTTTGCTGATACATCTATCAGGCACTGGCCTGGATAGCAAGGCCTAAAATATGTTTCCAGAATTGCTCTCAAATTCACACATTCACGTAAACGTACCACAAATAAAAAGGAAATGAGGCAAAACAGTACACTATTGATGAATCCATTTCATATCTTTGCTAATAAGGTTTCTGGTTCTATTAGCAAGGAAACGATTTGGAGATAGGTGCTCATCCCTGCTGGAAGGTTCCTAGGGAGTGGAGGTCCAAAACTTGAATTGGTGGGCTGGAAGAGGAGGATAAGAATCTGATGACTAAAGTGGGGAGGAATAATACCAAGAAGAAGAGTCGGTGAGCTGCAATGCAGTAAGGCGGAATACTCCTACTCCTCTCAGACAACAAGCCATGAAATAGAATTTACACAAAACTAAGAATGTAATAAATTGGAGCAGGAGTAAGACACCTAGCTGCTGGAAAGTAACCTGCCACTTAAGATTCTGGCAGACCTTCAACCTCAACTCCACTGTCCCATGCAAGAACCAAATCATTGATTCTTTTAGATTTCAAGGGACTGATTTTAACGGTGAGCCTGTGGATCACTTTTGAGTGAGTTATTTTTGTTTGGAAACCCACTGCCAAGTTATCAAATTAACTTCTTAATGAAATCACAATTAGCAAACACTGATCACCAAGGGGCTGTAACAGAACAACAAAAAGGTGGGGAAACCAAGGGAGAGACTAAATACTTTCAATTCCAAATGCTGACTGATTTCAAATTTCATCATCTGGCATGGTGAGATTCAAACTTTTGTCCTCAGAACATTAAGTGGGTCTCTGGATTATTAGTCCAGAGACCATACCACTAGGCCATCACCTCCACAACTTTTGATTGTGTTAAATTCTCACCTCAAAAATTGATCAATCTGAGCCTTAGCAACCAAGCATACACAACCTCTGAGGTACACCATGCCCTGACGGAAGAAACAGCTTGAGACTACACCCCCATTCATTGCCTCCTATCGCTGCTGGGTTTCCCAATGCTTGTAAAAACTAGCCAGTCAGGGTTAAACCTGGGATCCAGTTGGGGATGCTCTGAACCTCATGGCAACCTCATGGCCAAGCTGCCTCCTGAGTGGAGTGGTTGCCTGTTCTTCCTTAGTTAAACCTAGCTACGGCAGAGGAGGAGGAAAGTCAGGTCGGGTCACATTTACGGGTTTCTTGTTTACAACCTTAAAACACTGGGCTTTTTTTCCTGATTATCCCTGCAGAGATATCTGGTTATGGATTCAAGCCCACTAGAGACCTGGTGTACATTTGTCACAAATTTGGAACAGTGAGCTGACAAACTGGTTGTAGTGGGTGCTTTCAGCTGTTGAAATATGAATTTGAATGGCAATATTGAATGAAAAGTGATTTCTGACAGATGCCCCCTTTTCTTTTCATTTACAGTGCCCTGGTAAATGCCAGTTCAGCTTGGACACAGTTCTTCGGGAGCGCACCAACAAAGGGAAAAGGATAAATGGGTCTTTTCAAAATGACAGGAAAAAAATACCGATTCTTATTAAACCTGTGACCTATATCACACAGTAAAGTTGTCAATCCTAGTTCTGAAACTCTATGCATTTTCCGGTTTTGAAGACAAAGCTGTGTACTGGAAACATTTACAAATTGGAGACGCTTTAGTCTGTGCTCATTTGTCACTACTTTAAAACAGTCAGCCGCATGGCAGGCATACTTACTTACGTATATCCATCACGAAGATCTGGAGTAAATAGTAGACTGAGAGTTAGCATGGTATATGAACACTTCATACACACGCGAATAAAAAGCACTGTGGCCTCACAGCGCCAGGAATCCAGGTTTGATTCCACCCTCGGGCGACTGTCTGTGTGGAGTTTTCACATTCTCCTCGTGTCTGCTTGGGTTTCCTCTGGGTACACCGTTTTCCTCCCACAGTCCAAAGATGTGCAGGCTAGGTGGATTGGCCATGCTAAATTGCCCATAATGTCTAGGGATGTGTAGATTTGGTGGGTTATAGGGTGGGATGTCTGAGGGTCGGTGTAGACTTGTTGGGCCAAAGGGCCTGTTTCCACATTTAGGGATTCTATGATCTAAATGAATTAGGAGAATAGAATTAGGAGGAGTGGGCCAGTCAGACCTCAAGCCTGTTCCACCATTTGAGGAAATCGTAGCTGATTTGATTGTAGCCTGAATTCCAGTTACTTGCCTACACCCATGCCCTTGACTCCATTGTTAGTCAAGAATCTACCCAACACTGTCTTGAAATATTTAATGACTCTGCCTCCATTCTAATTCTTTTCCCCCAGAAACAAAAATTAATGACTCTGACAGAAATAAATTCTTGTCTTCTTAAATAGGAGTCCTCCTACTTATAATCTCTGCCACAAGGAGAAACACTGATAAACATCCATCCTGTCAAGCTAACTCAGGATCTTATGTATTTCACATTCCTTTACCTCTACTGGATATGGGATCAACCTGTGCAATCTTTCTTCATCGGATAACCATTTCATCCCAGGATTCAGTTGAGTGAACCTTCCTTGAACTGCTTCTAATGAAATCCTGTGCCGGAGCTCATCCGCTCCAACTGTTTTTCTTTTTTTTTCCTCTTTTCTTGTTTTTGTTTCCTTTACATTACTTACTTACTTCCCATTGGCAGCGGCTACGATTCCCAACACAGACCTCATAGCAGCAGGGAGTAGGCCCCGCACAAACCTCACGGCAGTGACAAGTGGGCCCTGTGCAGATCTTGTGGTGGCGGCAAGTGAGTCCCTATTTACTTTTCAGGGCGAGCACGGGACTTGGCATCGAAATCAGCAGCTGCTACACCAGCGGAGGTGACATCGGCGGGGTAGGCCCAGCAGCAACAGATGGAGCCTGAGGTTTGGCAACTTCGGCATTGGTTATGCCCAAAAGGGCGAAGCGGTGACAGAAGAGCATCACAGCTACTCATCGAAGTGGGCCCAGCGGCGAGAGAAACGACTCTGATGTTGGTGTGACCAGCACAGGCAGCGGCGAGGCGGCGGCAGAGGAGAATTGGCCCAGTGGCAAAAGATGAAGAGTGGCAATTTCAACGCTGATTGGTTCTGGTTTGGTGGCAACAAGGCAGTGGTGGAGGGATGGCAGAACTGGCATCGTTGATGATGAGCTGGCTCAGGACTGATGGACTCTGTTTAAGCTATATCTTTCTTCTTAGTCTTAAAACTATTCAAAATGGCGCTAGATGATGGTAACAATGGAAAAGCTTTTCACTGTATTTTACTGTTTTTCTCACTGTAAAATACGCTTGACAATCAAATCATAAAAAATCAAAAATATGAAGATGAAAACTGTATATAGTACTGCAAAGCTGGGATGTCAGCCAACAACACATGCCAATTGTATATGTTGTACTATTTGAGTGAACACAGATGTGCATATATAAAAGTGCAAGTAAAAAAACTGACTTCTTTGCTCAACACGTCTATGTTAGTGTTGATGCTCAACATGACCTCTTTCACCCAACTCCCTCTATGTATAACATCATATCCTCTTTTGCTTTCCCCCTCATGCCCTTTGCCAGATTTTCCTTAATTGCATCTATGCTTTTTGCCTGATTTAGTCCCCGTGGAAACAAGTTCTACATTGTCACTCTCTATGAGTAAGACAGTTTCTCTTTAATTCACTATGACTAACTTCATACACAATCAGGCCTTGGGTTCTGAACGGGTTCCATTCTCAATTCGGTTTGCAAGTCGATTTTTTAATGCAAGTTGGAGCACAATGCAGGACAATATAAGTAAGTAAAAGAAATGTTTGGATGTCGAATTTGTAAAATTACATCCCCGCCTGGGACCGCATTTGTAAGTTAGGGAACCCCTGTACATAGAAACTCTAGTTTAGAATCGCCCCCCAACAAAGTGGAAACACTATCGAGCTTATCAAACCCTTTCATAATTTTAAAGACTTTTATTAGGTCCTCCTCAGAGCCAACAGCTTTCAATCTTCCAGTTTTTGTCCAAACTCATTTACATATCAAAAAGCACAAAATCTGCTGCAAAAAAAGCACAATCCACAAACCTTCCAAGACAATTTTTTGTAAGAAAATTTATTCTTGACATATTCAACAGTGGTAACTAGGTGGAGTTGGATTAACAAGGTGTAGAGCTGGATGAACACAGCAGGCCAAGCAGCATCAGAGGAGCAGGAAGGCTGACGTTTCGGGCCTGGACCCTTCATCAGAAATGGGGGAGGGGAAGGGGGTTCTGAAATAAATAGGGAGAGAGGGGGAGGCGGACAGAAGATGGATAAAGGAGAAGATAGGTGGAAACGAAACAGACAGGTCAAAGAGGCGGGGATGGAGCCAGTAAAGGTGAGC
>NC_063339.1:63940517-64081973 GCF_021869965.1 Rhincodon typus
TGTGGAGCTGGAGGAACACAGCAGGCCAGGCAGCATCAGAGGAGCAGAAAAGGTGACATTTTGGGCCAGGACCCTTCTTCAGAAATTTCTGCCCATTTCTGAGGAAGAGTTCTGACCGAAATGTCAACTATCCTGCTCCTCTGATGCTGACTGGCCTGCTGTGTTCCTCCAGCTCCACACTGGGTTATCTAAGATAAAAAGCTGCCTCTTTGAAATCCAAAAAGAATTGCAATCAGCGAGGTGCAATGTAAAAGGTTACTGCACAAGTTAAGATGTTACAGTATTGGTGATAATATATTAGCAAACGCAAAGTATTCACTAACTAACTAACAAAAATCAAAGACCCTGGGAAAAAAAAACAGGTAATTTCAGGTTGGCAAATGGTAATTAGTAGGTTTTACAGGAATCAGATTATTGCTCAACATTTGCTACTTGGTTGATGACACCTTCCGTCACTTTAATTTAATCATGGTGCACCACTTGTTTCAACATTTCCCCCGTCAAAGTGGTTGTGAGGATGTGTCAGGCTATGGAGGCAGCAGTAACCCGAACAGGAATCTGAGTGCCTCTGCTGGCTGCCTTGGAAGGTACCAATACTTGAACACCACCAATATTCTGCAATAAGTGGAGGAGAAGGAAAAGAAAATATATACATATATGTTATTTATTTGACTTCAATTTCCTCTTTTTATTCAGGATGGTATGTAGCAATGGCATGGTCAAGGGGAGGGGGGCCTCTTGTTATGGAAGAGAGTTGTAGATGAGGAAACAGTTTTTAGTGCTTCAGGACATGGTCAGGTGAATTTCCTCAGCAACCATCAAGGTGCCTCATGGTTATCTTCCCTCTAAATAAACCATTTTGTAAGGGGAACCAGGGCATTGTACTAAACTAAACATGGCCTCCATCAAACATGCAAAACACTTAGCAACATTTAGCACCAAACTCTAATGTGGTCACACTATTTGAAAACCAAACTAAAAATCCATTTTGAGAAGAGAGATTAAAACCCTCATTGTTCAGTGATGCTCAGTTTGGGTTCTGCCAGGGCCACTCAGCTCTTGACCTCATTACAACCTTGGTTCAAACATGATAGGGCAATGAATTGCAGAGGTGAGGTGAGAGTGACCACCCTTAACATTAAAGCCATATTTTATCCAGTGTGGCATCAAGGAGGTCTAGCTAAACTGGCATCAACTGGAATCAGGGAAAAGTCTTTGCTGATTGGAGTCATACCTGGCACAAATGAAAATGGCTGTGGTGGCTGGACATCTGTTGTCTCCACATCAGAACACCTCTACATGAATTCCTCAGCGTAGTGCCTTCAGCCCAAAATCTTCAGTTGATTCTTCAAAGATCTTCCTGTCATCATAAGGTCAGAGTGGGGATGTTCGCACAGTATTCAGTACCATTCATGGCTCTTCAGGTACTGTTCAGACCAAATGCAATAAGACCCGAACAATATCTAGGCTTGAGCCAAGAAGTAACAATTAACATTCACAACACTTGGTGCTAGGCAATGACCATCTCGAACAAGACAGATTCTAACCATCTTCAATATTCAATTGCATTACCATTGCTGAATACTCCATTATCTACACTCTGAGAGTTACCATCAGTTGGAAACGGGGCTAGCCATATAAATACTATGTCTACAAAACCAGGTCAGAGGGTCTTACGCTGAGTAACTCATCTCCTTACTCCCTAAAGCCTGTCTACAATTCAGGAGTGAGATGGAATTCTCTCCATTTACCTGGGTGAATGTAGTTCCAATAATGCTCAAGAGGCTTGATATCATTTAGAAGAAAACAATTTGCTCGATTAACATCACATTCACAAACTTTCACACGTTCCACCAGCAATGTGCAAGATCAGTCTTAGTACCATGCACAAGATACACTGTAGAAATTCACCCAGCCTCCTTAGACAGCACTTTCCAAACTCACAACCACGACAGCTAGGACAAGGGCAATAGAAACCTGGGAACACCACCACCTGCAATTTACCCTCAAAGCCATTCATCATCCTGACTCAGAAATATATCGTCATTCCTTCACTGTCACTGGGTCAAAATCCTGGAATTTCCTCCCTCAGGGCATTATGAGTCTACCCGCACCAAATGAACTGTAGCAGTTCAAGAAGCAGCTCACAACCACCTTCTCAAGGGCATTTTGGAATGGGCAATAAATGATGGCCAGCCAGCAAAGTCTACAGCCCATGAATGAAGTTAAAAAAATTAATATCTCAACCTGAATAGATTCTTGAAATATTTGCCAATTATTTATGAAATACTCATGATCTTTGTACTTTTGAATGAATTGTCTGTAACGACATTTAGAGTCTAGTCTCATTGAGACTCATAAATGTGTAATTAATCCAGAAATACAAAAAGGCCTCATGAGTCATATTCATCCTGTTTTATAAGGCAATGCTTCTGAGGGGTTAATGTTCACCTTACATTGGTTGGCCAATTCTGTTGATGTCAAACACAGTCTGAATGTGGAGACAAAGAGCTCTACTCTAGCTTTTGAAGACAGCAGATATATCTGGATCAGCTCCTTAAGGTCTAGGAATTTTCCCTGACTGAATGCAGTTGTACCTGTTGATGGCATAATCTTATTATGCAAGAAACACTGCTTATTCCACAGATATTCTGCAGAGGTAGATCCTATACCCCAAATTAATAGAAAGGCCTCAAACAAAGCAAAGGAGGAGTACTGGCAGCAAACTATCTTGAACATCTCTCACACACATAATGGTAAAGGGGGAAAATATCACAAGCTTCTAGGAGCAGGCACCAAATATCATAGAAAATGCACTTGCAATACCAAGGCATACAAGGCTATGGGCCAAGTACTGAAAGATGGGATTAGAATAGTTAGGTGTGTGCTTTTGACTGGTGTAGTCATAGTGGGCTAAAGGGCTTTTTTGTTTACTATGCTGTATATCTCTATGACTCTATAAAATACTACAAATCTCAAATTAACCAAATTAGTAAGAAATGGCTGATCAACTCCATTGTCATGTTTGATATATTAACAGAATTAGACTAACATGGATGTTTCTTGCAGCAAGGACATTTGTATGGAAGCTTTTTCTGGCGTTTGTGCACCTTTTAGAAAATTTCTCAAAACTTGCCTTGTATTTCTGGAGCAATTCTGCAACGCACCTTCCAAAGCACCAATGCCATACTTTACATATGGTCAGCAGTCAGCCACTGGCACCGTCTCTGCATGTTTTTGTTTCACCCTGCTACTGCACATGGGTTGAGTCACACTTAGTCATGAGAGACACAGCAGCTGCCAGGATCAGCTAGATTGAGAAGGTCTTGATAAAAAACAGACTTTTCAGTTCAGTTTCCAGAAGGCAGGAAATATTTTTGGCAAGTGTTTTCCTTTGCATTCTGCCTACAGAAACTTTCACTTACTTCTGATGGGTTCTCAAGGGGCGGCTCACCAACAAGATTTTGGAGCATAAACTTTTTAAAGTATAAGTATGATATTCTGTCTGGACACGCTCCTATTTGCAAGGATCACAGAACATCGAAAGCACTGCTGAAGGAGACATTCACAGCACTAACTGAAAGAAGCCTCATTTCTGAAGCATTTGCTTCTATAGAAGCAAGTTTAGCTTTGACACAACAATCTTACTTCTTGCAACCCACCTTTCTGAGGAAAGGACATTTCCTCAAACCATTCATCTTCTTACCACATCAAAACACACTGGCTCTATTTTACACTGTGTGACTGTGACAACAGACATCTCTTTCAGAAAGCCATCATTTCAGTGCACTCTTTCCTGTTTGACTCTAAGCACCAGCAGGAACAAAAGAGCTAGATCGACTTCAAAGGACATACACTCAAACTAATTTTTCGCCCCATCATGCTTCCCTGGATGCCTGTGTGCGTTCTTCTTTATAGGAAATTTATTCTCATGCTTCTGCTCTGGAAAAATATTGGAGGAATAGGATTATGGAAGGTACTTGTTAGCTCGTGGTATGAAGGAGACCATTGGAATAGAGTTGGTCTGCATGGAGGCTTACTGCCGGAGAGCTTGGTGTCATCGCCTATTGTTACAATCTTGGTAGAGATCACTAAATCTTTCTTTAAGAAAAGAAATTCAAAGTACCAGTTAATTTCAAAAAGAGTGAAACCACAACATTCCACAGCTTAAAGCATAAGAATCTTTATTACACAAGAGTCAAACAAAGGAAACACAAAACACTATCTTAGCGTCCTAATGCTGAAATATCAGAAAAGCATAAGTTAAACAGGAGTTAACAGCCAAATTGCAATTGATTATGAACTACAAGTTACACATTAAATGGATTCACTCGAGTTATACAGTACGGAAACAGACCCTTCGGTCCAACACATCTGCGCCGACCAGACAGCCTAATCCGACCTGGTCTTATTTGCCAGCGTTTGGCCCATGTCCCTCTAATCTCTTCCTATTCACATATTCACATATCAGTTGCCTTTTAAATGTTGTAATTGTAACCGCATCCACCACCTCCTCTGGCAGCCCGTTCCTTACACACACCACCCTCTGTGAAAAAGATGCCCCTCAGGTCCTTTTTATATCTTTCTCCTCTCACCTAAAACCTGTGTCCTCTAGTTTTGGACTCCCCTAAATTAAAGGCAGGGATTAAAAACCTCACCCTGAAGCCCTCAATTAGATTCCAGTCTGTAACTCAGTCCGGTGCACATAGATCAGTAACTTCAGTAATAAAATCTTTCAAAACTCTGTCTTCCTCAAAAAGCATTTCGGTCCCTGTTGTCACACAGGTTGATAGGGTTGTTAAGAAGGCGTACGTACGGTGTGTTAGGTTTTATTGGTAGAGGGATTGAGTTTCGGAGCCATGAGGTCATGTTGCAGCTGTACAAAACTCTGGTGCGGCCGCACTTGCAGTATTGCGTACAGTTCTGGTCACTGCATTGTAGGAAGGATGTGGAAGCATTGGAAAGGGTGCAGAGGAGATTTACCAGGATGTTGCCTGGTATGGAGGGAAGGTCTTATGAGGAAAGGCTGAGAGACTTGAGGCTGTTTTCGTTAGAGAGAAGAAGGTTAAGAGGTGACTTAATAGAGACATACAAGATGATCAGAGGATTAGATAGGGTGGACAGTGAGAGCCTTTTTCCTCGGATGGTGATGCTTAGCACGAGGGGACATAGCTTTAAATTGAGGGGTGATAGATATAGGATAGATGTCAGAAGTAGGTTCTTTACTCAGAGAGTAGTAAGGGCGTCGAATGCCCTGCCTGCGACAGTAGTAGACTCGCCAACTTTAAGGACATTTAAATGGTCATTGGATAAACATATGGATGATAATGGAATAATTTAGGTTAGATGGGCTTCAGACTGGTTTCACAGGTCGGCGCAACATCGAGCGCTGAAGGGCCTGTACTGCGCTGTAATGTTCTATGTTCTATGTTCTGTCCTTCTAGAATGTAGTCTGCTTCCCAACTAATAGCAGCGAACGCATTCCATGGGCATAGTCTTCATCACAAATTTCACACATCTGCAGAAACTCAGCTTGGTCTGGATCTACTATGTTCAAGTAACAGAAAGGACTACGGTAACCTATTCTCAGATTCTGGATTTGGACTCTGTTTTCACCTTTCCTGGTCTGCACTCCTGGACACCCACCTACTACTCCACAGAATCCATACAGTATGGAAGCAGGCCATTCGGCCCATCGAGTCCACACCAACCCTCTGAACAGCATCCCAACCAGACCCATCCTCTACTCTATCCCTGCATTTCCCGCCCTAGACACTATGGGCAATTTAGCATGGCAATCCACCGTAGCCTGCACATCTTTGGACTGTGGGAGGAAACCAGACCACCCAGGGGTTATGCATCCCTTTATATAGCCTCAGCAAGTTTAATTCTGCCCAGAAGTTTTGGTCTCCAATTCCCAGTTGTAGTTGTTTTCTTAGGAATTGGGAGGGTTGGTTTTCTTTTCCAGTTTATTTTCTTGGTTTCCTTATTTATTTAATGTCTGTCTCAGCACACACATGTTTGGCAACCACAGATTCCATGACATCATTTTCATAGATGTCACGCTGAGAGTCAGGTGGTTGCAGGGCAGACATGGTTACTGTCCTAGAAGACAGCAACATCGAGCAGCTACTACTCCTGGGTGATTTGGTCCTTATTATCAGCTTCCCCATCAGTGCCTTCTTCCTCTGCTTCTTTTAGATCCATTGAATCTGCTGGGAAGAAGTCAAAAAACAGAACGATGAGTATTCTTCCCTTGAGATTTGGAGTCAGGGCAGTAGGAATGTGTCTGTGTATGTACTCCATAAGTAAGCTGGTATCAGAAACATACCACTGATCTTTCTCTCTCTCATCTAAAACAAAATGAGTGCTTCCTTATGATTGGACACCATAGGCGAGAAAGCTTTTTCTGAGTCTCCCTGTGATGAGCATTGTCCTGGTGTTACACCATTGTCCATTGGAGTGTTACAGTAAATGAAAATTAGTTGAGGACTATGGACTGGCTAATGTGAGTGATGTGACTTGAGAGTTATCGCGATATTTATGTGTCAAAATTATTTTAGGTTTGTGCATGCAATGTTCCTGTGGAGAGAGCCAAGTAGCTGTGTTTCAGGATGTTAAACTGGAAACCACCTCCCACCTCTGCTTAAATAAAAAGCACTGTGAACCATTACGCTTTAAAAAAGTTGGTTTAATTGATGAAAGGTATCTTTGGTGCTCAGGACGAGAAAGAAAGAACTGGGAGAGATGCAGATTGTGATACCTTGCCAGCCTTGCTGAGGATTTGGGACATTTTATACCATTGTTCTTCAGTCCTTGCACGAGGTACTTCCATTAGCATGTACGAACAGGTACCCGACTGATAACTCTGAGTGACTTGATGATATCCACAACCAGAACTCCATTTATCCTGACGTCAGTACCTTTCCAAGGAATGGTTACAGAAGTCTGCATGAGTGATAGTGCGTACTCTTCTCTGCATGTGATCATGCCCAGCTACACACTGCACAGAAACAGTACGGCAATGTTCATTAATCAGTACATGCATAGTAAAATATTGTTAAAACAGACAATGAAGCTCTTAGGGTGAAGGAGCCAAACATTGTTCTCCTTTTAATCAGCCAGTCAGCTGCTGAACAGTGCAATCCAAACTGCCTTTTAAAAGGTTGTGCCGAAGTTTTGTCAGAGTTCAGTTGTTTGGACCTGTTTAGTGCTGCTCCAGTAGGTAAGGAACCAAGAAGACCAAGGAAACTTGTGTGAGATAGCAAGAACTGCAGATACTCGAGTCAGAGACACAGTGGGGAGCTGAAGGAACACAGCAGGCCAGACATCATCAGAGGAACAGGAAAGTTGATGGTTCAAGTCAGGAACATTTTCACTTTGCACACTGCCAAAATTCCAGGCCTGTCACTTGCAGGACATTTTGGAGCACAATTTCTTTGTAATGTAAATCAAGTCAGATTATCAGGAGCCATCCTTCTGCAATCTGGATTTAAGTTGCAAGTAAAAAATTGGACTATCATGGAACTGAACAGCAGGAGTAGCCCTATCAGTCGGCACTGCAATATTATTTTACATCTGGTACATTCTTCTTTATCTTTTAATAACCTTACTTGCTAAACACCCATCTCCCTTTTAACTAACTCAATTAACATGTCATTGTAGTTTTCTGGAGCAGTTTGTTTCACAGACTTTATGTGAACATCTTACTTGGAGCCTTTGCCAAACAGTTTAACTTCATTTACCTCTAAATGTTTCATTTGTCTCAATTACATCAAAATATGTAGCAAACAATGTTTACTTAAGCCATAAACTAAATTCAAGCGGTTGGTGTTTGTGGTATTAAGAATAACACACATTACTCTTTGGCAAAAGACTCATCCATCATCCTTTTGTCTGATGTCCATCTTAAGAACACTGATTCAAGAAGTCAACTACTTCTTTCAGATAAGGATATTAACACAATAAAGTGAAGTCAGGCTTTTAGAAAGAATCTCCATTTACAATTAAAATAAAGGCAAATTTAATTTGATTTGGTGCAAACAGATCCATTTTGAAATTCAGTCAGTCATGATAAATTAGACCTAGGTAGATTGAACTGCTTCCCGTAACACAATTATGTAGAATGTCCCATCCAGCTAGAATGATCCCTCTGTTCACACAACAGCTGTGAGGATTCATTTTAGTTTAAATCAATCAGAATAAAACAAGACTAGTAGCTCAAGTACAGTCTCCTGAACTCAATCATCCTGATTTATGCCTATTTCTCACTGCAGTACTTGCTACCTGGTTACGACAGAGAGATCGTACTGTGTTGGACTGATTTCTGTGGGCAAATTAGTCTGGAAATTAACAGTGCTGATGTCAGAATGCAGAGTCACTGCCAAAACGAAGATTATTGAAGCGTATTGAAATCCAGAAACTTGGCAAAACTAGACTGTTGACCGAGTTATTTCTGTACTACTTGAAAGTATTACAGAAGTATTCTTGCACTGACTAGTGTCACACTTTAATCATCACACACAATAATTGAGATACCAAGGAACTCAGACATGTAATTAAATGGTAAATTGAGAAAGAAGTGTTCACTAGACAGGCACAGCACAGTTAACGGTCCACATGTAAACAATGTGCTGTGAAGACAATAATGCAAATGTTTTGTCAGAAAGGCTAATATGATTATAAACAAAATTGCATCGGTTATATTGGGCTTCCCCCCATAATTATAATGTGGCAGTTTTGCTTTATAATATTAGATTCCACAGCAGACAGAAGCAAACTTAAGATGATTCTAAAGCTGGATAGTACAGTAAATCTAGATTTCCTTTATACATTGTTTTCTTCTCGGGTAAAACTTCATAGTTCTGAAATAATTGAGTTAATTACAACTGTAAGAGCCACAAAATTATGTTGCAGACTTGCTCACCGAGCTGGTGTGTTTGACTGCAGATGTTTCGCCACCCTGCTAGGTAACATTGTCAGTGTGCCTTTGGTGAAGCATTGGTGTTCTGTCCACTTCTGTCCAGGTTGTGAGGCACAGATCCAACAGTTTCAGGGTGCTGTCCTTGTTGACGATGTTGGCGTCTTGGGGTGCCTGCCCTCCTGATTTGTCAAGCAGTATGGCAATTGTCTCTTTGGCTAGGTCGATGTTTATGGAAGTAAATAGTGTTGTTATGTCGAAGGATATCATTATCTCATCCTCTTCTATTCTGGTGTCCTTGATGATATTGAGGAATTCTTGGGAGGAGTGGATGGAGTGGTAGTGTTGTCAAATAAGCATTTCAGTTTCCGTTGTAGTTCTTTGTCTAGTCTATATGTTGGTGTGCCACAAAATTATACATTATGAGGAGCCAAGTTGATTTATATACTGTTGTGTCCTTAAACAGCTACCTATATACAGCATACTAGAAGCATGCTGCTCTGTTGTAACCAATAACCTCGTGTTAGCCCAGACACTGATGTGCCCATGAATATAGTATTTATACTTTATACAGCATAGCAAATCATAATAAATGTCTGTTGGATTCTTCAATGCCATGTAATCGACACCTAGTTTCTTATGTTACAGGAGATAATATTGTCACATCAGGTAAAATACGTTGCTGGAGGCAAACCCCCATCATGGCTAGCAGTGGTGGCTTCCTTTATGATACAAAAGTATTCGAGAGCTTACTTCCAGAGTAACCAACCAACAGCGTTGGACATCAGAAAACTTGGACAGCTAGTAGTATCAATTTCTGTAAGTGCAGACAACCGTACAGATCTGTATTGATCAGGCACTGATCATAAAAAAGACAACTAAACATAAGAAATTTCTAAAAGTCTTGTTACTTAAACATAAAAATGGGTAATGAAGGAAAACTAAAAGCTACACAGTGAGCATTTTACCCTTCTCTCTATTAAAAAAAGGCTAGTCAGTGTTATTAAAAACAGAAGTCCAATGGTCCAAAAATCAAAGGTCTCATCGAAAGAGATGTAGCTTGAAAACACTAAAGTGGTTTTCTACATTAAGATGGTTTACCTATGACCAGAGATTGGTCAGTTCCAGCATTTCCTTCCTCCAAATTGGCTCAAGGATGTTGATAGTTCAGATTACAATAAGTGATTGAAATGTGAGACTAGCAGAACAATGTTGTGTCTAACAGCCAGACTTGAAAGAACCATAATTGTGGTTTCCCGGCCACAGTGGTTGATAGGGCCCTCAACCGCATTCAACTCATCACCCATGCTTCTGACCTTGCCCCTTCCTATCACTCACAACAGTGTGATCGGGTCCCATTTGTCTTCACTTTTCATCCCACCAGCCTCCGCATTCAAAGGATCGTTTTCTGCCATTTCAGACAACTCCAGCAGACCGTCACCAGCAAATCTTCCCCTCACTCCCCCGTCTGCATTTTGCAAGGATTGTTCCCTCCGGGACACTCTCATCTATTCATCGACCAGTATCATCACCCCACCTTCCCACAGCACTTTCCCATGTAACTACAGAAGGTGTAACACCTGCCCTTCACCTCCTCTTTGCTCATCATCCAAGGGCCTAAACAGTCTTTCCAGGTAAAGCAGCATTTCCCCTGTACGTCCTCCAATCTTGTGTATTGTATTCGCTGTGCCCAATGTGGCCTACTCTAGACTAGGGAAACCAAACAGACCAGGTGAAAGCTTTGCAGAATACCTCCGGTCTGTGCACAAGTATGACCCTGACCTTCCGGTGGCCAGTCATTTATAACAGCATCCTGTTCGCATGCCCAGATGTTTGTCCTCAGTTTGCTGCAGTATTCCAGTGAATCACAGCACAAACTGGAGGAACAACATCTGATCTTCAGACTAGGCACTTAACAATCTTCTAGACTTAATATTGAGTTCAACACCTTCAAATTGTGAACCAACTCCCATTCCTTCTCTTTCTTTTAGTTTTACTTGTTATATTCTCTGTCACCATGTCCTCACTCCCCTCCATTCACCCCAGTGGGACTGTCTTGTTCTTTCAAGTCTGGCAGTTAGACACAGCATTGTTCTGACATTCTCACATTCCAATCACTTAATCCAAACTATCAACATCCTTTCTCTCCCAGCACTCCAACACCCCCACACAACTACAACATAAATGCTATCCCCTCCACACTTCACTTCAGCTCTGATGAAGATTCATCTAGACCCAAAATGTTAGCTTGCTTGTTCTCTCTCCATGGATGCTGCCTGACCCACTGTGATAGCTAGCGTTTGTTGTTTATATTGAAGTTTGTCTTGTAAACCCTGTTTTGCCTGTGTATTGTCAATTCGAAAATTATGTAAAAGCATATGTATCTACTTTGGAACATTTTTTATTTTTAGGAAAAGACTGTCTGTCAATACCAGCCATCTAATGATAAATTCCAACTGAGCATGCTCACCTCCAATTTTCTAAAATGCACACATACACATGCATGCATAAATTGAAACTTTATAAATTAAATATCTACTTTATTTACATTTTGCTTTTCTTCACCTACACATATTTTTCTTTTTTTCCAATTTTTAAGAGATTGTTACATTTTCATCATTCTTTATTTCATTTTACTTCAGAGATTTCATTGCTCCTACACAAGCCTCTGGGTGGCACCAAATACGACTTCGGAAAAGGAAAAAGGGATGTTGTATTATGTCTTTATGTCAGTACACCTTTAAGAGACATGGTCATGATATCATCACTGCATGAAACCACATGACTTGAGGGTATAAAGATCTCAGGTTCCACTTTAACTTTGATCATTTGAAGCATAGCATGCGAAAGGAAGGTAACTTATGGGACAATGTTCCTTGAAGTGAAGATACTAGTAACTAGACTGTTTCAGGTTAAACACAATTATTTCACATCTGTTTTCCCTTTTGTTTAAACATTTGTATGATGATATTAGAACAATTGCCCTAGCAATCCATCTCTGCCTTGAATAGCCTCCTTATCCAATGATAAAGATGTAATAAAACTTGGACAATCAACAAAATGAACTGTTGATTTGCCAATGACCGAAACAGGATGAGTTTCTGAACACTCTAATTGTTCCAGTAACATTATATGTTGATTGTATTTGTACTTGAACCCAAAACTGAAACACAAAATGTAATCGATCCTCAACAAAATACATCCAACTTCACCAATCAAAATTAAAAAGGCTTTACTTTTTCCCTATGGGCATAACTAAAATCTTTAACATCAATTTATATATTACATACAGAATCAACAGTAAATACCCATTTTGTTTCATTTGTGAAGCAAAAGGGCAAAGGGAAACAATGTTTTATTCTTGGTTTTAACAATGTAATCCACAATCACATTAAAGTTTAGAATGATTTATTAATGGCACATGTTGCTGAACATGGGAAAACATTGCAAGAACAACTTCCATACCTATATGACCATTTCAAAAACACTGGAAAGCAAAACATGAGATTGCAGTAACAATACAGCAGTAATAGCTCTTCTTAATTTGTTTGATAAGTAGCTTTGAGAATATTCTTCCATTCGCAAGGGAATAGGAGCGTCTTATGCCTGGAAATGGAGAAGTCAGTGAAAGCCACATCTTTGTTCTCCACTTAACAGATGACACTTAATACCTCAGGACATTTAATACTTCAGGACACCTCAAGGGTGATAAAGATAGGCTCAAAAATCAACAATGAGTTGCAAGATGTTGAGATCAGATCAGTAGAGCATTGGTAACTCGAAGGCTGAGTTTAATACCACATAATAGAGGCCTTTAGGAATCCTAATTCTGGAACACATTTTACAGATGGTTTGGTTACTCCCAGCACTGCAGAGTTAGGTGGATACTTTCATCATGTAATCTGAACATGACAGTGAGTACAACAGCAACAACGTGCAATTATGTTGTGGAGAAAGATGTTCCAAAGAACTCCACAAAAAAAGAGGAAAGGATCCTGGTGAACAATTACTTACAAATTACTAGGTCTGATAGCATACATATTTAAGAAATCCCTCCAACATCATAGAGATGAACACTGCTGAATGTCCAATAAATCTTGACTAAGGCTGAGATTGGCTCACAAACTTAAAGAAAACAAGGTAGTCAAATAAATAGTAATGCACATTTGGTTACCCGGAGGAACTCAAAATAGGCAACACAAGCTTTCAAAAGGTGTTTGATAAGATACCACATAATAGATGAGTGGATAAAGACAAAGAGAGTTGGGGACAAGTAGTAAAATGGATAACTAGCTGGCTGAAAGAAAGTAGAGTGGGATAAAGAATAACTATTCAGTATGGAAGAAGGTTGAAGTGTTATGCCACAAGAATGTGCATTGGAAGCAATGTTTATATTAATGATTTAGACTTTGTAATCAAGGATACAATTTTGAAATTTGAAAATTACTCCAAACTATCAAAACTGATGAGACACAACTTCAATGTGTGGTTAGATGTTGAGTATTTCAAAGGGAATGACGTACAAAAATAGGGAGATCTTGCTGAAACTATCAAGGCACCAGTCATATCACGGCTGGAATACTGTGAATGATATCCTCTTTCTAAGGAAAGAGACATTGGAAGCAGTCCAGGGCAGGTTAATCAGTCTGATCAGGTATAAAGGGACTATCTCATGAGGAGAGGTTGAGTAGGTTGGGCCTGTACTCATTGGAGTTTAGAAGAATGTGAAACATTCAAGATTCCCGAGGACTTGACAAGGTAGATAAGGAAAGTTTGCTTTCCTTTGTAGGAGCATCTAACACCAGAGGACATAATCAAAGAACATGGGGCCGTCGATTTAGGACAGAGATAAGGACAAATTTCTTTTCTCAGAGGGTCGTGAATCTGTGGATTTTATTTAACCATAAAGGGATGTAGAGGCTAAGACATTAAGTATATTCAAGGCTGATATACACAGATTTTTAATCAGTAAGGGAATCAAGGGTTATAGGGAGAAGTCTGGAAAGTGGAGTTATAGATCATCAGACCAGCCATAATCTCTCAGAATGGCAGAGCAGGCTCAATAAGCTGAATGATCTAATTCTACTCCTATGTTTTATGGACTTAATAGCCTAAGAAGCGGTGCGAATTGTATCAAATTATCATAGGAAAAAAATGCTGTGGGTGAGGCAATGGCAGAGAGGCAAGACTTTGTGGTAGCTAGAGTATGTTTATGGGGCTGAGAAGAAAATTAAACTAAAACTGTGAAATTAACTTCATTTTTTTCACCACAGAAAATGTGTCAAGTTGAGAGAGATAAAGAAAGGCTGAAAGGAAAACAAAGTTAGTAGACATAGTGATTAGCTCTAGTTTCGGGAGATATAGACAGAAAAAGATTGGAAAAAATATGGAATTCATTCTTTGCATAGGTCTTTCAGAAACTTTACATATCAGTGTTGCCATACCCCAATACAGTGCTGCCAGTCATTCACTTCTGTTCACTGCTGACAGATGCAAAACTTAACCCCCTTACCACCAGTCCTCTATCCCCCAGCATTCTGGTACCAAAATCCCAGTATTATCCTCAATATGCCCATAATTCGACTTTGTATTACACTCCTAGTCCCAAAACAGCTAAACACTCCTGCTTTCCTACTGTTAAAAAATCCAAATTACCTACTTTCAACTAACACATCCTTCATGCAATCTTACTGTGCATATATCAACTTTATAAATACAAAAGGAGAAAAACGTAAGTGCTTATGTAAAATAAACACATAAGGACTGCTCATTTACAGCTTTCACAGAATAATGGACAATTATGAAATTCAATCCTACAGCCCCAATAAAATTTCCCTGGTGCCTGTAATAAATTATCAATTATCAAGCCAATTCATTCAGTGTCACCGAATTTATGCCGTGCCAGGCACTATAAGTAAACCAACAGTTATAAAATACTGTATCCTTAATTTGCATTGAGAAAGAGTCAGGTGCTCAGGCAACCAGCAAGCTAAAAGATAGACTATATTAGTTTCTTTACTGAAGTAGTGAAATAACTGTAAGAGGCCAGTGTCCAGTCATCAATTCACCCTTTATTTACTACTGCACAGTACCACTGACTGTGACCAGCCAGCTCAGAGTTAGTCCTCAACTGAGGAGATTCTAATCTCCTTGTTCTATTGGTCAGCCAAAGCTTTCCTGATTGGCCCAGGTTAACAACTCCAATCAAGAACCTCACAGTTAATGAGGTCCACCCAGTTCTAATCATTGCAAGTAGTTTGGCACCATCTTACTTGAGCAGAATTTTCTGAGTATTGTATATTGAAATCCACTGACAGTAGTCTACTGAAATGCAATTCTCTTTGCACCTTTTATCTGAAGGTAGACCATTCCTTAAACTGTACAGACTTAAAGCTAGTCCATGAGTATACAGTAAATATTCAGCTCATGGGTTTCTGGGTAAAAGCTAGACCACCTGAATGCCTCAATCCATTGTTTCTCCCTTTCTTTCTGTATGAATTTTTTATTGAATCAGGTAATGAGTTGAAGAGCATCGATGTAAGAGACATTACTGAAATTCAACTGGAAATCCTATTGCGGAACAGTCTGTTATGCAGGGGAATCTGGCAGAATTTGATCTTGAGCTTTTAGATAATGTGGAATCCACTTACCTCAGTATTTTAAGAATTAGTGCATTTATAGTGTGATCATTGGACTGGACATTTTCTTTCAATCCCTTTCTGTGCAATAACTTTTTAATCCTGATTGAACTGAAACCTGACTGAGATCTCATCGATTTCCATGACATGCATAAAATTCCAAAATGTGAACCTCCAATTAAAAACGCATTAATTAATCTCACAGGTAATTGACTGACATGACAAATTGACAGAGCTGCAGCAACTTTTACTAATTTTTTTTGTCTGGTTATCTTGTATATTTATTTATTTATTTTGTTTGGAAAGCGCATTGTTCTCAAATTCTAGGCATTGGTGCAAATTCTGCAAAGTGCAGATGTAACTGACCTCGGGCCCAGATTTTATTTTTGAAGTTTCCTATCAGAGCTGTGAAGTCTGAATAATTTTGTGCACCAGTTTTTATTGTAAAAATATGCAAGTGTCTGTCACCATTATTGTTCAGTCTCAGGAATAACTACAATCACATCACCTGCACAAAGCTTATGAACTGCATAGAATTTAAACCAAGCAACATGCTTCTCTTTGTGCAAAGGGGTAATTTAGAATTGCCATTTTTTTTCTTCCTTGCTAAAGTTTCCACCATGTTACTGGTGCACGGGAAGACTTTTATTCATCCCTGCCCAAATAATAGTTGAAATCCTCAGACAATCATTAAGAAAACAAAAGGCTGAAGGTTGCTGGTGGAGACAGATCAGGCTGCTTCACCTCCCAGCAGGAAAATCAGCCAGATGCTGACACGCCATAAAGAAACACACCTTGCAGTCACAACATGCTGCAGGCTGACAAAGGCAGTTCAGAATGTGACTTCTGATCCCTCAGTGGGAGAGGCTCGCCCTCCAAGCACTGTTGACCAATCGGATTGGCCGACGACTTCAGCAGCTTGTGGGTGCTGTCAGGTTTGCAGGAAGGAGTAAGAAGAAGAGAAGATGAAGTACCCGACTAACCCCAGGTATGTCCTGGGTTTCTAGGTTGAGAAGCGATCCTGGAATCCAGTTATGAGAATAGTTTGGATGGGTTGTAGGGGCCTGGGTTTTGGAATGCATGTGATGTAGAAGGAAGAGATTTTTTTTAATATATATATTCATGGGATGTGGGCATCGCTGGCTAGGCCATCATTTATTGCCCATCCCTGAGTGCCCGGAGGGCAGTTAAGAGTCAAGCACATTGCTGTGGATCTGGAATCATATGTAGGCCAGACCAGGTAAGGATGGAAGTTGCCCTCCGTAAAGGACATTAGTGAACCAGATGGGTTTTTCCCCGACAATTAACAATGGATTCATAGATTAGAGTCTTAATTCCAGATTTATTTTATTGAATGACACCATTGGCCATAGCAGAATTTGAACCCGGGACCCGAGAACATTGCTTGGGTCTTTGGAATAACAGTCCAGCAATAATACCACTAGGGCATCGCCTCCACATAATGATATTTTAATGACATTTTAAGAGGGAACTGTCCCTGTCCTGCTGAACAACGTGCCCCCTTGACTTCCCACCATTTTGCACCAAGGCAGTAAAAGGCAGTCCGTCCACTCCTGCCCATGCCAGCGATACTATGGCATGGGTAGTGTATTATACATGTTAATCGGCTTGCAAATAAGCCTAATAATCCTTTCCTTATTTATTTGCAAACTGGGGACAGGCTTTCAGTTTCAGCATCTGCTCACCTACTGGTATTATGGAATCAGCTTGGGGATGGGTGAGAATCCGGTGAGCTAGCCACCAGGCTTATTTTACATGCCTACTCCCATACCAAAAACACATATTTTGGGTAATATGTAAAATTTAGCTCCTATTGCAATAAACCCTAAAGTTAAAGCATTTATCATGTGGAATATTCTGTTTCTTCCTCTCCTTTCAGCAGGCATAATGCTGATAATTTCATAAATCTATATTGCTTGGTACAGTGGCAATTAACCCATGGATTTTAGTAAGATTTTGGAAGTATAGTTGCATACTTAATCTTTCTTGTTTCTTCAGTCCACTGGATTACACAGGTTGCAGTTAACACTTGGGCATATCAGCAGAAAAACAAAGTCAACAAAACAGTTATGGCACAAAGAATTTTGTAGTCTGAAGAAACATAATGAATGAAAGGCACCAAAGAGAAAAAGTGTTTTTTTTCTACCATTTTAATACTTTGTGCATTCTGAGTTACTAGGCGAGAACTCAGATAACATCACAATAATGTTTCTCTTTCTGATCTTGTTGTTGCTAAGCTCATAGTTTCATAATTCAAGTCACTGACTGAATGGTTTAACAAAAAAAAAGCGGCAGGACTGTCCTGAGCCTTACCCTATGTTGAGTACGTTCAATTCTAATAAACCAATAGATCTATTTGAGAGAGTCTACTGCAGGGTTGGAATGATTATGCCACAATCATCTCTAATGTCATGTTCATTAGTTAGCAAAGTGTAAGATGGTAACAATGACAATTTTCTTTCCTAAAAATGATTTTTTTATAGAATGTGTTTCACATGTTTCGGATGTTGAAATGCTGTGCGATACTCACAACAATCAAATTTAATTTAGCAAAGAGAGCTTATAAAAAATGCATGTACTGATAAAACTGTGTACTGAAGAATCTTAAGAAAATAAAGTGATACATTATTTTAATGATCTGGAAAAATGTGAATGAGAAAATTATACTTTGAACTCTTAAGTGATGAACAAAGCTCCTCAAATACACAAATTGGCCTCATTAGTTAGCAAAGGAAAATTGTAATCAGAATTAAGATTTTATAAACAAAATCAGAAATTGCTGAAAAAAGATTTTATAATTTTATTGCAGGTCAATATCATTATTCTAACTCCCCAAGGCTTATATTGAAGGAGTTTGGAGAAACCTGAAATACATCCTTTCAAATTATATTTTCTTATGAAGTTCCACATATATTTCAGACTATATTTGCAGTTTATTACAAACCATTATTAAGATGTAAAAAATTTAAAAGATCTTACATTTATACAGATTTTTTTTTGTCTTGCTAATTCTTCATGACTTAGTTTTAAAACTTTTGAATGCTACAAACTGCAAATTTATTATTCAAAGGATTGGTCTCCAGGAGGGAGAGGCATTCAGTAGCACAATTGCACAACTTTCTTAAAATAGGCACTTTGTTCTTCGGACTATACATTTTCAGAGGCTGTAACTGGCAGCAAAGATGTGAAATTTGGATTAGACACAGATGCTTTGCATTAAGCCTACAAATCCCTGAAAGCTTTATTTAAACCTGGTTCCTGCAGTTGGTGAAGTATTTATGTGTTGAGAAGTGCAACTGTACTGCATAAAAACATTGTGGAGAAAAAACTCCAATGTTCACAGATTAGTACCATAAAGTTTCTGAAGTTTCAAGTGGAATAATGATCAGATGGAAGTTATGTTTTTCATATTCAATCTCATATGTAATATTTTACATAGTGTTAAAGGGTAAGGACTTCCAGAAGAAACTGTAAACCTCAGAAGAAAATTCTGTGGATTGAATCCTATTACAGCTGTGATTTATATTTCCTGAAGCTCAAAACCCAGTTTTGGGCCCCTGATATCATACAAATGTAGTTAATGGTGTTGAGCGTGCGGCGACTTTTAGCTGAAGATTGATTATCAGATTTAGTTCATTCAAATAGAACAAACCTATGAAACATGATGGCCAATTCAGATGTAAAACTGTGTGATAGTAACAAGATACATCCCATATTCATTGCGATATAACTTAGGAAATAGTATGGGGATTTTCAAGCTTTGGGGAACATTTTGATCAGGTCCATTAGTTAATGCAGGCATCTTGAGAGACAATTGATTACTTTTGTGCCCAATCACGCTGAGAAGTTTGGCATGCAAACTCTGATCTGCCTGCTCATCAACTTGACTGTAACTCGTATCTTTTTTCCATTTTTCTTTGACGTCCCCTGAAGCCTTTTTTGAGTTCATTCAACCCATGAGATCCACCTCCTACTTCCTTGATCCTACTTCTGCTAAATTGCTGGCCGCATGACTTGTCCTCTTGGTTCTCATGCTGATATTTGTGAATGGGTCCCTTATTATCAGATTTGGACCTCTCTCCTTTAATTGGTCCTCACCGTACCTCAAAAAATAACCCTTTACCCCAGCAAACTTGCAAACTACTGTCCTAACCCAAAATCCTTTTCTTCTTCACCTTTCCTTGAAAATGTTGCTGCTACCAAAATCCTGTCCATCTTTTTAGGAACACCATATTTGAAACTCTCCAATCAGGTTTCCATCCCTGCCAGACTATCACACCAAAGACACACTTGCATCCAAGTTACAAATGGCAGCACTGAGTCAAAAGCAACCCACTTGACTGGCACACATCATGACCTGTAATAGTCACCATCCCTACGCAGTGACAGCAATGTGTACCACTTACAAACACAACAGTAATTCACCAAATCTTCTTCAACAGCAACTTGCAAGCCTGTGACCTTTACAACCTTGAAGGACAAGAGCAGCAGATGACTGGGAGCAGTACTACCTTCGAGGTCCTCACTAAGTGCCAAGTTCCTGACTTGGAATTATGTCTCTGTTCCTTCTGTCACAAGGTCAAAGTCCTGGAACACCTTTGCTCAGAGTGCTGCGGGATTATCTGCTCCCCACAGACTGCGGTCAAGAAAGTAGCTCAACACCACCTACTCAAGGGCATTTAGGGATGGGCAACGAATGTGGGACTAGTCAGCAGGTCCCGCATCTCATGAACAAATGAAAAATGAAAACTTTCTATCGTCATCTATTTTTATTTACCTGTTCGTAGCCAGAGAATAAAGTGAAATGGGTGCTCTTCCTGTCCCGCACCATAACCTCTGGTGTCTTATAAGACTCTGTATTTTGGCCTTCTCCTATTTCTCATCTGCGTGCTGTCCCCTAGAGACATCATCTGAAAGTACAATGTTAATTTTCACACGTATGCTGATATACACAGCTCTACCTCACTACCACCACCATCTTGTCTCCCTTGCAATTGCAAAAAAAACACACTGCTTATCCAGCAGCCAGTACTAAAGGGGCTAAAATTTCTTTAAATTAAACATCGAGAAGTCTTAAGCCTTTGTTTTCATTACCTGCTTGGATCAGTAGCCTGCTGATTCTGTCCCTACCCTGGCAATAGTCTGAGGTTAAGTCAGTCTGCTGGCAAACTTGATGCCACATTTGGCCCTGAGTTGAGATCTGACTTCATATTTGTGCCACCATGGAGACTATTTACTTCGAGCTTTGCATCATCACCTGACTTCACTTACATCTCCATTAACTAGCAACTGAAACTCTCATTCTTGCCTTTGTTACCTCAAGACTTGACTAGCCCAACACAGCCCTAGCTGATCGCCCTTTTTCCACACTTCATAAACTTACCGTCATCCAAAACTTGCTGCCCACGTCTTATTAAGTCCTCTTCCCTTATCCCAGCCATGCTGTAAAGCCATGTTTTAGACCAAAATGACTTTATATATTTGCTGGCTGAAGGCTGCTGACTGAGTTTGAAAAGACTGAAGCAATATTCCAGTGATTTGAAAGAGCAGTTTGAGATGGCTGAACACTTGCAGGACAGTAACTTACACATTCTGAAGCTGTTAAAAAGAACTCATTCTGTCTGGAAAACTCAGCAGACATTAATCTTGAAGGACTGTTAACAAGATCATCTCCTGATCCATTCACAGAACATCCCAACAATCACTAGGTATGTTCAACTGGTCGAAGCCTAAGCAATGGCCATAATCACCTCAGACAATGGGGCCCGTCTGTGAATGGAACCCGTCCAGTAGTAATTCAGTCTTGTACACCATGGACTTGGAATCCACCATCCATGACCTTTTATTAGGAAACTAGTCATCTAGAGGGGGAGGATTATATGGTAACCCAGTAAAGTCTCTGTTGTGATTGAGAAACTGTTTTTCTCCAAGTCGCTAGCTAGTGGAGAATGAGACAGCCTCTGTCTCTCTTCCTCCATATCCCTTGCAAGTTTGAGGCCTGTCTGCTGACTCACCAACCATCTGCAGCAGGCAGAATATTAAGACCAGCTCAGCAATTGCTGGCTCTGTAAGGACTTGTCTCAACACCAAATTCAGGCTTTCAAGAATCATCCAAATCATCAGCTTACAAAACATGTACAGCTGTAACTTTTATTAGACTTTATAAAGACAACTTAATCTCACTTTTTATTAATGTCTATATAGACGTTGAGTATGTGTGCATGGAAGTTTTAAAAATTATTTTGATTGGACCAAATATAATAAATTGTCTATTCCATGCCACCTCCAACTCTCTCGTTTGCCAATAATGTAATTTTGTGTAGAAATATTGACTCAGCGCTCATTGTAATGGAACTATTAAACAATACAAAAACAATACCATGAGGAAATACAACTATCATTTTGTGTGTTTATTTTGAACAGGAGAAATTGTAGCTACCCAAAAAGAAGACAAATTTTTTTAAAAAGTATTTCAAGTTATTTGAGTGGTTAATGTGCAAGTTATTATTGGCCAAATGTCCAGACTGATCATTCAAGATTAGCTGTTGTCACTATAACTTTAACAGTGCCCCACTGGCAATATTCTCCTTCCCTGTTTCCATTCACACTCCTCACTATCTCTTCTGGTTTGATGTTGACTTACTTTAAATCAATGGGCAGACGTTTGATAATAGGAAGAAAGTACAACCAACAGAAAGTGTGTGTATTGCAGGCAGAAAATACAATGCAAAGTGTTAACAACATTGTTAGAAAAAAGTAAAACCTAACCATGGCATGTCACTTTGTTACATGATAATAATTACAGTTGAGTCTACACAAAATGACTCTTCAATGAACTGAGAAATGTTAGCACGCTGCTTCTCATTTTCTGTCACCTCTTAAAAAATTTATGCTTGAAAACAGCAGGGTTTCACCATCAAAATTGCATTGAGTGCAAGACCAGTGGAATGGTCACATCTGTTATTCCATCGCTGCTGGACTTTGTGGCTGAAAGCCATATTTAGTTTCATAATGATTGTTTAAAAACCACAATGTTATTTAGATTATTGTCAGACAGTAACCTCCAATCGCAAAGAAAAGCAGTAACATTTGCACTACAGACCTCATTTTATTTTTACATCAGAATAGCAATGGCACCTATTCTGATTTGAACTAAGAAATCTGGCTTTTGAGTGTGTGGCCCTGAAAATTCTGTAATGTGAAACATGTGTCCATCAGTCGTACAAATAAGGAAATAATAACAGAGGAATTCCATCTTGTAAAGAACAAGAAAAATGTCTGCATGGAATTCATTTAAGAAATGATGTCCAACTCTAGACCAGAATAATGGCATTAAATTACAGACTCCTGATGGCAACATTTCTGGTAAGATGAACAGAATTAACAGGCAGAATCATCCCAACCCATGAACAATGTGGGAAACGGTGAGTCAGTTGAGAAAATATGACAAAATCAGAAGAATCAGATTCTCGTTGCCCATTTCTGCAACTAAGTTTTGAACAGCAAGATAATAATTTCACTAGTGAGTAGCAAGAGGGTCGCAAGCCATTAGCACCTAATTTTGCCTCATTGCTATGCAGTTTCCTATTCTCCTACACACCAGATAGAAATTAGATGCTGACATTTCCCAAGATCATAGAATCGTAGAATCCCTACAATGCAGAAACAGGCCCTTCGGCTCAACAAGTCCACACTGACCCTCAAAGCATCCCATCCCTCTTTAACCCCCCTAATCTAGGCATCCGTAAACACTATGGACAATTTAGCATGGCCAATCCACCTAGCCTGCACATCTTTCGACTGTGGGAGGAAACCGATACACCCGGAGGAAACCCACGCAGACACAGGGAGAACGTGCAAACTCCACACAGACTGTCGCCCGGGGCAGGAATCGAACCCGGGTCACTGGCGCTGTGAGGCAGCAGTGCTCACCAGTGAGCCACCGTGTCAGAATGGGACCAGATAGCTCCAGTTTACCATTTGCTCCTCCAGACCTTCATCTTGGACAGCAGTCACCAACATGTTAGAGTACACAGTGTGGGCAGTGAGCTCCTGCACCTCCTGTCCACAAAGGTTGGACATGTACCTGTCTCACCATATAATTATAGTACATCTCTGATCCACTTTCAATACAGTTCTCCACTTTAATGCAGCACTAGAACCTTTTTATTGTAATGCTGTGGTCAGGACAATTTGGGGCAGGGACAGGACTCATCTCATGGATTGGACTAGGGTCAATCTCAGGCTCCTCGCTTTCTCACTTTTTGCCTACTTGGATACTCACAGCTTCTCTAGCTTGCCTTTTTGTGCTTTGCCACCTCATTCAGAGCTCAAAGACTCGCAGGCCTTCTGTTTTGCCTTGCTGTTTAGTTCAGATAGAACCAGGAAGGACATGTTGCTGTACAACAACCAGCTATGTGAATGTCACAGCTACACTTAGTGCCAACAACTAACACAGCCAACACACTGCATATGCTTCTGCCAAATGGCCATGTCTCCAGGTCTAAAGGAAGAAATCCTCAGTCAATTTAAGGCAGACTATCATCAAACAGGAGAGTCGACATCAGTTAGTCAAGGGCAACATCCAATCTCAGCTCAGTGGTTGGGACACAGTTGGTCACCAGTGCATCCACTCCGGGTTATCATAGTTTTAAGTCAGTCTGATAGTTTGCATGGCTAACTGAAAGGCTGGGGATCAGGGGTTAATGTTGGGAGATAAAGAGGTAAATGAAAGAGTTGGGTGGGAATTTGTGGAAGTTCAGAACTGACAGTTGACAAGGAGTACCAATAGAAAGGAGCATGATGGTTTGAGGGCACCCTTATTTACCAGGCTGAACCTATGACTCTCTGTGCCAAGTAAGACCTGATTTGCCTTCCATCCTCATCTGAACAGTGTAAATGCAATGAAAATGGAAGACAGCTGTGATAACTACCAAATTGGCACGCAGATTCTAGTTGTGAATGACACGAGGCCTGGCCATTGCATTAATCAGGCACTTACATTGTGCAGGTCATCTGTAATCATAGTAACCTGCATGTGAAATACATGCAGTGTTCAATCAGTGGGGTACAAATCCTGGTCACAAGTCATCTTGACCATGATGTTGGTCATTGTAGATTCATCCTAGCGATTTCTGTGAAGCAGAAATAATTACAGGCAACATCAAATGTGTCACCTGAGGACCTACCCACAATCTTCTACTGTATTTGAGTGGCATGGCTTGTGCTGCATACATAGAAATAAGAACTCTCAAGCTGAAGGTCCACGTACAGCAAACTTTGTATTAACTGGCACCATTGGAACCAGGAGTATACTGGTTGGTGAAGAGGCAATGTAAAATCACACACTAAGTAATAGATATGTAATGCAGTGATATATACATCACTGTTATACTTTATTTACAGCATAAGTCACTTAAATAATAATGCAACTTTGCCTTAAAAAGAACATACTGCAGAGAACCTTCTCATTCACACTGACTACTCAGACATTGCAGAAATCATCATAATGCAGTAAATATCTGCGTTTGAGGTCTATAATTTTTGCTCATTTATCAAGACTACATTCATAAGGTGCCAGTTAACCAAAGTTTGCTGTACAGGAATCCCGGGAGATCCAAGAACTTCTGCCATCGCTGATTGCACTGTAGTGCAAGTGGGACATCGTAGTGGCAATGGGGCATATATAGCGAGGGTAACTATGGTGAATTACTTGAGAAAATTCACTAGAGTTAATGGAGAGAAACTATACATGTAACTCCCTGAAACTGACACACAGCCCAATATTTTCGGTTAATAACTTGATAAAAGGTTCATTTGCTTCTTTCTCCAAACGTTGCCTAATCTACTGAGTATTTACAGACAAAAAATCATTTCTTACTTCAGATTTCCAGCAGCCTCAGTTTTTTTTACAAAATGCTGATGGTATATTAACATTTTGTTTGTGATGCGCTCTTATTCTGTAATATGAAATAAATTAAATACAGATGTTGGGTTGTACCAAAAAACAAGCAAGTCAACAGTTAAATTTGTACCAATAGAGATTAAGCACAAATGCAAACTCAGGCTGATAATACAACTCTCAATGAATTTAGCATTTCCAGATGAACAATGATATCGCTATCACATATACACAATTTCCATCAAGTGCCTTCATTACTAGTTTTGATTTTTCCGGTTCCACTGTGAAAACTAGGAGACAACTTGTAAATTTAATTTAATCTGAATAATTGAAAACATGCAAAATATACACCCGAAGCTTAATTTATCATGAAGTTTTTGCTTCAAACCACTTATACAGTTTCTAGACTTCTGTCTGTTGATTACATGAGTATGACTAATGGTATAACAGAACACAGCTTTGATGACATGAATTACTTTTGACTTGAGCTTTTAAAATACTGCTTTAAAGATAAATTGATCAGATACCCGTACTTGAATGTAGAAACCCTGATCAAACCCAGATTATTAAGATGTCAATAATGAGTTATCAGGAATTAACAAGATAATGTAAGACAAAGTCACAATCCTGACTGAGGGGGTCACAAAATTAAATGGATCCCTCTTCACCAGAGCAATCAAACCAATTCCAATATCTTGTTATACATGTGGCTAACTAATTCTCTGCCCAAATTACTTACATATGTAAACATTGCTAAAAGGAGACAAGAATTGAATCTTTTCATCTTGCACTCATCAGGATTTCAAGACAAGAAACAGACTTGATAAAAAAGGGACATTAATTTGTTACAGCATAAGGGGTGGGTGCTGATTGGTTGGCCCATCATTGGCATGGCAATATAGCCTGACCATCAATTGTTAACTCTCATTGGTCAGGGTGTTCCCACAAAAATACAGAAGAGACTAGACATGTCCATGACCATTTCTTTCTGCATTATCCATCCATGATTAGTGAGAAAAGTGCAGTGTGCATATGAATTGATTTTGCCTTTATACAGCAGTGTTCTTTGTATTATTACATGTACCTTAGCACATACAAATGTGAGTCTGACTTTAACTTGGTTTCCAGTGTAATTCCTTTATCCATTAACAGGATGAGGGCGTCATTTATTGTCCATCCCTAATTGTCCAGAGGGCAGTTGAGAGTCAACCACATTGCTGTGGGTCTGAAATCACATGTCGGCCAGACTGGGTAAGGATGGCAATTTCCTTCCCTAAAGGGCATTAGTGAACCAGATGGGTTATTCCTAAAATCGACAATGGATTCATGGTCATCATTAGATTCTTAATTCCAGATGTTCTATTGAATTCAAATTCCACCATCTGCCTTGGCGGGATTCAAACCCAGGTCCTCAGGATGTTATCTGGGTCTCTGGATTAACAGTCCAGTGATAATACCACTAGGCCATCACCTCCCCCTTAGCACATGGGTAGAAATGGGCTGTCTGGATATTGTGTGGCTAAAGGGGACATGGAGGTTTGATGGGGCAGGAGTAACTG
The DNA here is from genome assembly GCF_021869965.1 of Rhincodon typus. Lineage (NCBI taxonomy): Eukaryota > Metazoa > Chordata > Chondrichthyes > Orectolobiformes > Rhincodontidae > Rhincodon > Rhincodon typus. Next base: position 63,967,557 of record NC_063339.1, read on the forward strand.
GTAACTGGACATTGCCTGGTGCTCATGATATCCACGATGGGCTGCATTCCCTGCCATTCCTTTCCCTACTCTAAATGCAAAATGCAGTTTGATTGGTAAATGTATATGATCCATGTTTACTGAATATAGCAACAAATACATGAAGCAACCATTTGCAAAGCACAGCTACATTTAATTTGCAATCATTTCATCACCCATTTGCTATACATGCAGAGTGAAGGTGCTTGGGGTCAGAAGCTGGTTAAAGGTGATTTGCTCATATCATTGATGACTGCAAATTCAACTTGGACTTCTCAATAACATGGAAGCAAGCAACAATGATGCTACAAAAGGCGAATTTTGGCTGGAGGGGAAGCACTATTTGTGCAACTTGCAAGGGGCCTTTGTCAGCCACACAACATCTAGACGAGATGGTCAGTTCTGAATCAGGTGAGAACGTGAGCATTTGATATAGCTCTGGGGGGTAGGAAGGGTGGCAGAGTGTTGACATTGAGTCATCACTCAGCCAACACAGCATTTTCACCAAGATGCTGCACAGGCTGAGTCTAAATGTGGCTGGATGATACAGACATGTCCCTCGTTATCTGGGTGCAGCTTGTCTCACTGTGCGGTAAAGTGTGCTCTGTCCTCATATGCAGGATATGACCCCAGTGACTGATCTGAGATCTAAGAAACTTTTTTGCTCCTGTGCTGAATTTAGGTCATTTCCACAGACAGCACTGGGCCCAGCCAATAATGGGATGTTGGTTGCCATGGCTGCCTTCCTAAGAAGGTGAAGATGGCAGCAGGATGACCAGGGTCAAGGCCTGCACCTCATACTCCCTCTCTCACTTAGCATCTCCATTCAGACACAGACCAACATTCCTCTCCCCTCCAGGATCTTACTTCCTCCTGCCACCATGGGAACCCCTGCATGTACCTGGCCCTGACTCCAGGATTTTTGAACCTGACAGGCTCTACATACTTACAGTCTTGTCCACTGCCGCAATTATCATTGCTGGGACTACACAACTCCCACCAATCTGATTGGCTGGCGGATCTCCAAGTTGGGACTTGTGAGGGGTGGAACCATCGAAGATCATCAGCAACATTACGTGGCTATGTGGCTGCTGTGAGCAGTAAGAATGCAATCCTCACCAATTCTTCCAACAGTGGCATGGGCAATACTGACAGTTACGCCTATCAAATCCCTTATTTCTCGTCAAACAAAATACTTTCTGTGATCACTTCCCTTTTACATCGTAACGTGGTAATGTCAGTCTGGTCATGAGGCCATCAGCACTGGGAGCTATCCTACACATCATTCTTCTCCGTGTGTGCTTCTGTCACATTGAGCTGGATTTTACAGCACAAATAAAATTCATCTATCGCAGGACCCAGGCAGACATATTCCCAACAGTGATCAATTAAGTGACATTGCAGAAACTGCCACTCCCCAGGCCTGCTGGCCAAATCAAAAGACAGTAGCTCAGCTAACAGTGGTTATTGCTGAGGTAATAACATAATGATAATCAGGCTATTTTATGCTACAGTGAATAGATTGATCCTAATCTAAATTCAGTCCGAGAATCTCCATTGTACTGTTTTAGGTGTTGAGTATAAAGAGACATTGTTGCAAACCTGGTATCTAAACTTAAATAAAGTACTTTCAGTCATATGAAATGTCTGCAGTATCTGTAATGAAGGAAGACAGAAATGAATGGAATGCACTTGCATATCAGAAAAGAAAACATTGCTGGCAAATTTATATAATTTACCAGCGGGAACACTTTGATGATAAGAAGGCGGTCAGGAAAGAAAAATACCAGCTTTAATCTGCTTTACATCTAACTCTATTTTACATTTCAATTATTCCATGAGACATGAAAAATTTCGGAATCTCAGGGGCCTCAATATCAGAGGGCCACAAATCCCTTCATTTCTATTCAGTTTTCTGAGAAAATTTACTGCATTTTACTTTTAATTGTGTGTTGTTTTCAAAACAATATAACACAATTCAGCTACCACATGCTGCGTTTTTCACAAGATGTTTCTTGTTTTTACACTGTTATAATCAGAGGAGCTGATGCTCTGCAAGTCAGTGCAACATAAAAAAAAACTTGCCTCGGAAACTTTCCTCAAAACCAAAACTTGCTTTTGAATGAATTTTCTGCTTTCTTTGGATTCTTGAAATGGTAGCCAGTCCATTTTAAAAAATAATGGTCACAGAAAATATTGTTTGCCTCACCACATCTCTAACAAAAGTTGTTTACTTTTTTTATCATGAAAAATTGTGTGAAATAACTTAATATACTCCATCGTCCTGGAAATGATTTGCTTTAATTACAAAAGTGTAAAATCATGGAGGGTGATGCTAGTTAACTCCTGCCATTGCGAGAAAATTAAGATTGATGACATTGCTAAACACTGCAAAGGAGCCTTTAATTGAATCAGAGATAGTAGGAACTGCAGATGCTGGAGAATCTGAGACAACAAGGTGCAGGGCTGGATGAACACAGCAGGCCAAGCAGCATCATAGGAGCAGAGAGGCTGACGTTTCGGGCCTAGACCCTTCATCAGAAAAGGGGGAGGGGAAAGGGGTTCCGAAATAAATAGGGAGAGAGTGGGAGGCGGATAGAAGAGGGATAGAGGAGAGGATAGGTGGAGAGGAAACAAACAGGTCGAAGAGGCGGGGATGGAGCCAGTAAAGGTGAGTGTAGGTAGGGAGTTAGGAAGGGGATAGGTCAGTCCAGGGAGGACGGACAGGTCAAGGGGGCGGGATGAGGTTGGTCGGTAGGAGATGGAGGTGCGGCTTGAGGTGGGAGGAGGGGATAGGTGGGAGGAAGAACAGGTTAGGGAGGCAGGGACGAGCTGGACTGGTTTTGGGATGCGGTCGGGGGAGGGGAGATTTTGAAACTTGTGAAATCCACATTGATACCATTGGGCTGCAGGGTTCCCAAGCGGAATATGAGTTGCTGTTCCTGCAACCTTCGGGTGGCATCGTTGTGGCACTGCAGGAGGCCCAGGATGGACATGTCGTCTGAGGAATGGGAGGGGGAGTTGAAATGGTTCGCGACTGGGAGGTGCAGTTGTTTATTGCGAACCGAGCGTAGGTGTTCTGCAAAGCGGTCCCCGAGTCTCCGCTTGGTTTCCCCGATGTAGAGGAAGCCACACCGGGTACAGCGGATGCAGTATACCACATTGGCAGATGTGCAGGTGAACATCTGCTTGATGTGGAAAGTCTTCTTGGGGCCTGGGATGGGGTTGAGGGAGGAGGTATGGGGGCAGGTGTAGCACTTCCTGCGGTTGCAGGGAAAAGTGCCGGGTGTGGTGGAGCTGGAGGGGAGTGTGGAGCGGACAAGGGAGTCACGGAGAGAGTTGTCCCTCCGGAAAGCAGATAAGGGTGGGGAGGGAAAGATGTCTTTGGTGGTGGGTACGGATTGCAGATGGCGGAAGTGTCGGAGGATGATGTGTTGGATCCGGAGGTTGGTGGGGTGGTACGTGAGGACGAGGGGTATTCTTTTTTGGTTCTTATTGCGTGGGCGGGGTGTGAGGGATGAGGTGCGGGAGATGTGGGAGACACGGTTGAGGGCGTTCTCGACCACCGAGGAGGGGAAGTTACAGTCCTTGAAAAACGAGGACAACTGAGATGTACGGGAGTGGAATGCCTCATCCTGGGAGCAGATGCGGTGGAGGCGAAGGAATTGGGAATAGGGGATAGCTTTTTTGCAGGAAGGTGGGTGGGAGGAGGAGTATTGGCTCCAGCCCCGCCTCTTCGACCTGTTTGTTTCCTCTCCACCTATCCTCTCCTCTATCCGCCTCCCACTCTCTCCCTATTTATTTCAAAACCCCCTTCCCCTCCCCCTTTTCTGATGAAGGGTCTAGGCCCGAAAAGTCAGCCTCTCTGCTCCTATGATGCTGCTTGGCCTGCTGTGTTCATCCAGCCCTGCACCTTGTTGTCAAAGGAGCCTTTAAAACAGTTTTTCAAAAATGTCCATGAGAGTATTATAATATATTTGCAACTAAATAGCATTGAAAGGATGGATGTGAAAGAGGAGAAAATGGACATTTAATCAGGTCTCTTTGTTAATTGATGCACTTTAAACAATGACACAGCAAAATTCAGGAATTCAGTGCTTTGACTGCCAGGTATTACATTCCATCACAATCATCAAATTAAAGTCACAAACATCCATCAAGAGTGAAACAACAAATTTGTCATCTTTTGTTTGAAAGATTCCTTTGCTTAGCACTTAGCAACCATGCTATTAAAATCTGACTATATTTTTTAATTGTACCATCACTGCAGTATATGAAATGGGGCAGCACTGAATGGTTTCCAGGAGCTCAGAGGTGAAAGGAATGCAGAGAAGCTCACCCTGGCTTTGATCACAGTGAGCAATATGTAACTGCAGGGCACAGAGAACCAGATGAAACATTATTTCAAGGGGATCTGAAAGTTCATGGTCAAATAAACTAAATGCAAAATAGGAGGCTACACAATATTTTCACAAAAAGGAATGCAGACCATTAATATTTATTGCTGTCCTCATAATCTCTTTCTGCAGGGTAATTGCGAAGCTTGCATTTGACCGAAACTAAGTGCATACATTACCTATTGTTAGGTCTTAAAAGAAAAACAAAACCTGTCATTCACATTGCAACTGACAGAGTATCGCTCATTGTTTACTGCTTGGAACAAATACTTTCATCTTGGTTTCGTCATTTTGCATCTCGAACTCTAGTTTCACTCTGGTGCTACTGTGATGTTAAAACAGAGAATTACACTCTGCATAATGCCCCTTGATATACAGAATGAAGTTTCAGATGATACTGTAAAAACTAAAGTTCTACCAAGAAAGTCAGACCACAAGTGATTTTCAACATTACAAGGATCAAGGATTTTTCAATCCTGCTGTCCAGTTTCTTAGCAAAAAAAGAGTCGAGACTAGTTAATGGCAGAGCTCCCCAGAATTCATGAAAATACTATTATTTGTTACAAGATTTGTGACTCACTATAATGCAGTAGAGCTAAGATCTTTTGGATGGTTAAGACGGGCCTGTTCCATGCTGGTTTGCTTAGTAAGATCTCATTGGTTCATTTATGTTCTATCAATTTTTTAATCTCCAAATCAGTTAAATACTTTTTCAGTCTCAATGGAAGTAATTTTCACCTTCACTGCTTGGGAGGATATTTCCATTTGATGTAGGATCTGCCTAATTTCTATTGAATCCAGGAGAAATCTATGGACTGTGGCTGTCTTGTGAATGCACACTCTGCTTCAAATAGTGTGAAATATGAAATCAGACATTAAAGCTGTATAAACAGTCTCAGAATGAAATAAAATTACAATACAAGAACAAAATAACATGACTTTAGTCACAAAACAAGTCAATGCATGCCGCGCTCCCTGTGAATTATGTCCACTACCTAAAGCTCTCCCAATACATTGTTTAATTATACCGTTTGCTGTATGGGAAGCAAGGTGACGTTGAATCGATTACAACTCCCAATTTACTTCAAATTTTAAAGAAAGCACTTGAATTTCCCTGAACTTCTTCCATTAACAAGACTGGAAATCCATTATCTATCCAGGTAGCTTGAAGTCATATGCTGCATCCCATAAAACCATAAGATATATAAGCAGAATTCGGCCATTCAGCCAATCGAGTCTACTCCAACATTGATCATGTTTCTCAACCCCATTCTCCTGCCTTTTGTCCAAAACCCTCAATCCTTTATTAATCAAGAACCTATCTATCTCTGTCTTAAATACACTCAATGACTTTACCTCCATAGCCCTCTGCAATAATGAGTTCCATAGATTAACCATCTTCTGAAATTCCTCATTTCAATTCTAAAGGATTATCCCTTCACTCTGAGGCTGTGCCCTCGGATCTTCTTCTTTCTAACTAGTGGAAACATCTTCTGCAAGTCTACTCTATCCTAGTCTCTCAGTATTCTGTAAGTCTCAATCAGATCCCCTCATCCTTTTAAACTCCAACGAGCACAGAACTGGAGTCCTCAACCGTGCCTCATATGACATGCCGTGCCTTCATCCCCAGGATCATTCTTATAACCTCCTCCGAATCCTCTCCAACACCATCACATCATTCCTCAGATACAAGGCTCAAAACTGCCCACAATATTCCAAATGTGGTCTGACAAGAGCCTCAGCAGTGCATCTCTCCTCTTGCATTCTAGCCCTCTTGAAATGAAAGCTAACATTGTATTTGCCTTCTTCACTGCCAACTGAACCTGCATGTTAACCTCAAGAGAATTCTGAACTAGGACTCCTAAGTCCCTTTGTGCTTCAGATTTCCGAAGCCTTTCCCCTTTTAAAAAATTGTTTACACCTCTATGCTTCCTACCAAAGTTCCTACCTCAGACTTCCCCACATTGTATTCCATCTGCCACTTCTTTGTCCACTCTCCTCACCTGTCCAAGACCTTCTGCAGGCTTCCTACCTCCTCAACACTACCAGTCCCTCCAACTACCTTTGTGTCATCTGCAAACATAGCAACAACGCCCTCAGTTCCTTCGTCCAGATTGCTAATGTATAACACTGCCCCGCTGCGGAACTCCACTAGTCACCAGCTGCCACCCCTTTATCCCTACTCTCTGCCTTTTGCCAATCCTTTATCCATGCTAGTACCTTGCTACTAACACCACGGGCTCTCATCTTGTTTAGCAGCTTCCTGTGTGACACCTTGTCAAAAGCCTTCTGGAAATCCAAATAGATCATGTCCACCAACTCCTTCTTTGTCTAACTTGCTCATCACCTCATCAAAGAATTCTAGCAGATTTGTCAGGCATGCTCTCCCGTTGTCAAAGCAATGATGAATCAGCCCTATTCTCTCTCCTCTCTCTCTCACTGCTGTCCCACCCTCTCCCTGCTCTTCCACCCTTTCCCTGCTCTCCCTCCCTCTCCCCACCCTCTCCCTGCTCTCTCTCCCTCTCCCTCCCTCTCCCTGCTCTCTCTCCCTCTCCCTCCCTCTCCCCACCCTCTCCCTGCTCTCCCTCCCTCACCCCTCCCTCTCCCTGCTCTCTCCCTGCTCTCCCTCTCTCTTCCCCTCCCTCCCTTCCTCTCCCTGCTCTCCCTCGGCCCGTTCTCCTCTCCCCTCTCCTGATGTGCCCTCCCTTTTGGGGTGTACTGCTCCCAGAAGGACGAGCCTGCCCTGGGAGGGAGGGGGGAACTGTCATATGGAGGGTTCCCGGACTGAGTCCCAGGACAAGGGGACTCTTCGTCTCCTCAAAACTGCCACAGTACTTCCAAGTACTACATAACCTCATGCTTAATAATGGATTCTAAAATCCTACCAAAGACCAAGGTCAGACTAACCATCCTATAGATTCCTGTCTTCTGCCTCCCTCCCTTCTTAAATATAGATGTAACACAAGCCATTTTCCAGTCCTCTGGCACCCTCCCTGACTCCAGTGATTCCTGAAAGGTCACCACCAATGCTTCTACTATCTCCTAGCTACCAACTTCAAAATTCTGGTGTAGTCTATTTGGTCTGGGTGATTTATCCACATTCAGATCTTTCAGCCTCCCCAGTTTCATCTCCTTAGTGATGGCCATTACACTCACCTGTGCTCACTGACTGTCTTGAAGTTCTGGTATGCTGCTGGTATCTTCCACTGTGAAAACTAATGCAAAGTACCTATTCAGTTCCTCTGCCATTTCTTTGTTCCCCATTACTACTTCTGCAGCCTCATTTTCCAGCAGTCCACTCTTGCCTCTCTCTTACCTTTCTTTCATATATCTAAAAAAGACTCTTGCAACTTTCTTTTATATTACTAGCTGGCTTACCCTCATATTTCATTTCCTACTTCTTGCTTTTTTTAGTTATCCTCTGATGGCTTTTAAAGACTTCCCAATCTTCTGGCTTTCCATTAATCTTCACCACATTGTATGGTTTTTCTTTTGCTTTTATGCTGTCCTTGATTTCCCTTGTCAGCAATGGTTACTTCATCCTCCCGTTAGTATGTTTCTTCGTCCTTGAAATGAATTTCTTCTGTGCCTCCCAAATTAACCCCAAAACCTCCTGCCATTGCTTCTCCACCATCTTCCCTGCTAGACTCCCCTCCCAATCAACTCAGGCCAGCTCCTCGCTCATGTCTTTGTAATTACCTTTACTCAATTGTAAAGTTGTTATATCTGATTCCAGCTTCTCCCTTTCAAACTGCAGCGTGAATTCTACCATATTATGGTAACTGTCCCCTCGGGGTTCCTTCATCATAAGCAGCTCCCTAATCAAGTATGCCTCATTACACATAAACAAATCCAGATTTGCCTGTTCCCAAGTGGAGTCTACCATAAACTGCTCCAAAAAACCATCTCGTAGGCATTCCACAAATTCCTTTCCTTGAGATCTGTTACCAACATGATTTTCCCAGTCCACCTGCATATTAAAGTCCCTCATTATTAAACGTCTTCCCTACATGCCTTTTCTATCTCCAGATTTATTTTCTTCCCCACAGCCTACTGTTATACAATGCATATTTTGCTTTCTAAACACATTGGTCTGCTGAATAACTTTACAAAATTGCTTATTTACTGTAAATAGTTCTTGGTAAGCCAACCACACGTATACTTATAAATAACACAAATTATATGTTCGAACACCAAGTTCTGACAGAATTTGCTGCTATTGGCATTTCACAAGGTCTCATGTTTCACAGTGAAGCTGTCTTGATTAAAAAAACTAACGGTGCATTCAACAGATAGGTCTAGATGTCACCTGAAAGCAGAATGCAACTAATATTCACTTAAAATTTCATGGTATTAGGGGCCTAATAAATAATGGAAGGTATTGTTGCATCTCAGACTTCTCAGATAATTACACTGACCTCAGTGTATTTTTAAAGTTATCTGATCAATAACGGTGCGGCTCATGTTAAGAAAGAAGTAACTTGAATTCCTATCACACTTATCACATCCTCGGTACATCCCATGATATGCCACAGTTATTTTTTTGTGATTCATAGACAAAACATAATGCAACAGATGATCTGATTTGTTAAGGACGCCTGAGGGATTAATGTTGGTCAGGACCACCAGAAGACCTCCGTGAATTTATTCAAATAGTGTTACAGGGTCATGTACATTCAAGAACACAATATTCCATGCACATTGCAGTAGAACATCTGCCAAGATTATTTGCCTGATTTTATCTCTGTCAAAGTGGCTGGATTTTGAATAAGTAAATAAATCTCACCCTGTTTATCTGTCTGTAATCGGATCTGACTTGGAGGTCTTGTGAGTAGTATGCTTACCTCTGCATCTGAAGTTCCAGGTTCATATGCCACACCATAGCTTGGTGGTCAAGGAAGGTACATTCATAACATAGCCAAACAGTGTTAACCTGCACACATATTGAACATACACCAATGGTAGGTGGTAAGTGTGGGACAGATTGTTGGTCAGGCAAATGGAAAGAAAATATAGCTTTTACTTTCACTATTCATAGCTGCAGACTACAACATGCATGTAGCAATGCAGAGATAGTAGAAACTGCAGATGCTGGAGAATCCGAGACAACAAGGTGCTGAGCTGGATGAACACAGCAGGCCAAGCAGCATCATAGGAGCAGAAAGGCTGACGTTTCGGGCCTAGACCCTTCATCAGAAATGGGGGAGGGGAAGGGGGTTCTGAAATAAATAGGGAGAGAGGGGGAGGCGGATAGAAGATGGATAGAGGAGAAGATAGGTGGAGAGGAAGCAGACAGGTCGAGGAGGCGGGGATGGAGCCAGTAAAGGTGAGTGTAGGTGGGGAGTTAGAAAGGGGATAGGTCAGTACAGGGAGGAAGGACAGGTCAAGGGGGCCGGATGAGGTTAGTAGGTCGGAGATAGGGGTGGGGCTTGAGGTGGGAGGAGGGGATAGGTGGGAGGAAGAACAGGTTAGGGAGGCAGGGATGAGCTGGACTGGTTTTGGGATGCGGTAGGGGGAGGGGAGATTTTGAAACTTGTGAAATCCACATTGATACCATTGGGCTGCAGGGTTCCCAAGCTGAATATGAGATGCTGTTCCTGCAACCTTCGGGTGGCATCGTTGTGGCACTGCAGGAGGCCCAGGATGGACATATCGTCTGAGGAATGGGAGGGGGAGTTGAAATGGTTCGCGACTGGGAGGTGCAGTTGTTTATTGCGAACCGAGCGTAGTGTTCTGCAAAGCGGTCCCCGAGCCTCTGCTTAGTTTCCCCGATGTAGAGGAGGCCACAACGGATGCAGTATACCACATTGGCAGATGTGCAGGTGAACATCTGCTTGATGTGGAAAGTCTTCTTGGGGCCTCGGATGGGGGTGAGGGAGGAGGTATGGGGCCAGGTGTAGCACTTCCTGCGGTTGCAGGGAAAAGTGCCGGGTGTGGTGGGGCTGGAGGGGAGTGTGGAGCGGACAAGGGAGTCACGGAGAGAGTGGTCCCTCCGGAAAGCAGATAAGGGCGGGGAGGGAAAGATGTCTTTGGTGGTGGGGTCGGATTGCAGATGGCGGAAGTGTCGGAGGATGATGTGTTGGATCCGGAGGTTGGTGGGGTGGTACGTGAGGACGAGGGGGACGGGGTGTGAGGGATGAGTTGCGGGAAATGTGGGAGACACGGTTGAGGGCGTTCTCGACCACTGAGGGGGGGAAGTTGCGGTCCTTGAAAAACGAGGACATCTGAGATGTACGGGAGTGGAATGCCTCATCCTGGGAGCAGATGTGGCGGAGGCGAAGGAATTGGGAATAGGGGATGGCATTTTTGCAGGAAGGTGGGTGGGAGGAGGTGTATTCTAGGTAGCTGTGGGAGTCGGTGGGCTTGAAATATCCACCTCCTCGACCTGTCTGTTTCCTCTCCACCTATCTTCTCCTCTATCCATCTTCTATCCGCCTCCCGTTCTCTCCCTATTTATTTCAGAAGCCCCTTCCCCTCCCCCATTTCTGATGAAGGGTCTAGGCCCGAAACGTCAGCCTTTCTGCTCCTATGATGCTGCTTGGCCTGCTGTGTTCATCCAGCTCTGCACCTTGTTGTCATGTAACAATGCATGTTGTCATCGCAACTTGGACTCTCCACGTGAACTGCAACAGACCACTACATTACACATGAAATCATATTTCCTGCCTTTGGAATGAGTGCTACCATTGCACCAAAATATTGTGGCCAGTGTTACACTATCTAACGCAAAACATACTATTCTGCTACTAAGATAGAGGCATGTCCATTTAACACCTCAAAATCTAATTGTCATTAATTAAACACAAGCGCAGTCAGACTCTTATTATCAAGCATTGCAAATTGATAGGTGCTTGCAAATTCAGTTCAGAAGCTGCTGCATTTTAGTCCCCATGTTTTAGAGTGGGTGGGTTCACAAGATGAGATTTATTTGCTGCTCAGATTGCCCAGTTGGAACTGATGATGATGTTAATAAAATTCAAATTATTTCATTCAGTTTCCTTTTGATTATTGCTAAGCAGAATTTGTATTTTTTTGTTCTCTGTAATCACACCTATTTTTGAGAAAATCTCCACCAGCGGCTTTGTCTAAGATACATTCTTCCATCCTCAAATCCTTCGAGCCGTCCTGGAGATAATGGATGGAATTTAGCCAAGGACCTCCAGTGATCAGCGAGATCCCAATTAAAACTACCCATTTTCTTAAATTAAAAAAATCACCATCATGTAATCCACTAGACAGACTGCATTCAGAAGTTTCTTCGAGTCTGTGGAATCAGCAATTTCTGACTGATCCACCACCTTAAAAAGAAATGAAAGGGACCACTGATCGTTGTAATGATAGCTTCAGTGAGACATCTGGCACTATGAAAGGAATCTTTTGGTGGGGTATCTAGTGCCAATAAGCTGCTCTTTTTTATATATATATGCACTCACTGGCATTATATTGCATTGGCTGAGGACAACTGACTTCAAATGAAAGATACAGCCAGATGCAAATTTTAAGCGATCCAAAAAGGACTTAAACCAGATACTATGAGAAGTTATTCTAAAGGCCTTTACTTAGGTCAGTTCAATTGTCATTCAAACATAGCCTCATTAATGTTATTAATCAACAGATCTGACAAGCTGATAGCAACAGACAGACATGACATGCAAAGTTTATTAGCTGTCTTCGTATCTGTGAAAGAATATATTGAAGCAATTTAGAAGAGCAAAGTGAATATCTTTTCAAACACCATGGATGGAAACTTCCCAGCCCTGAATTACATGGGCGTTGGCAAGAAAGTTAGAATTGTGAGAGATGGCCAGCAAGGAGTATCTAACCATCACGAGCAAAAAGTCTAATTTTCAGCCAAATGTTGAATGGCAAGATGAAGTTCTTGTTTGTGAGTGTTGAGAGTCCTATTTGTACGCATTAGCATGCATTATCATCTTCATTATTACACCAACCCAACTCATTAATATGCAACTTCCTATTCTGTATTAATCCAAAGTCAACACAGTAACAAAAATGGACTCGTATCCTATTCCAAGATTAGAGGACTGTCTTAAAAAATACAATATGCATAATTCATGGCCAAAATTAACTTAGAAAAAGGACATTGGTAAGGTTCATTGACTGATAGTACCAGAGAAATATCACCTTTTGCATCAGAAGGACTTTACCAATGCAAAGTCATGCCACTTAGAATGAAAAATACACAAACAAATTTCCAACAATTAACCAATACAGTCACTGAGGGACTATGTAACTCATCAATTACTTGACTGCATCCAGCTAAACCTGGGAAGAACATTCATGCCACTTGACAGAAACTATTCAACTGGCGCAAAAAGCCAATTTAATTATAAATCTGACAGAAGGCAAATTTGCCAAAAAGAATGACCTACTTGGGTCACACTGTGGGATAAAGCCAAGTAACCTCTAGAGAAGCGAAAGTGAGGGCTTCTTTGGATTTTCCTATTTCTGTGATATTTTGACATGAATGCATTTTATCGGCCGTTTGTTCCGAGCTTCAGTATTGCAGTGACTTCATTAACAAACTTCTTAAAGACAGAAAATTTGAATTGAAACAAGAATGCCAGAGTGTCTTTGATAACCTGAAAGTCGTGTTGGCAAACACCAGGTTTTAAGAGCATACTGAATTAGAAGCCATTCATACTGATTGTTGATGCCAGCAACATCGGTGTTGATGAAAGATGATGAAATAGGGAGCAAACTGCCTGTCCATTATTTTTCAAAGAAATTGAATGTATGTCAATGCATATCAGAAATACTCAATGATGGACAAAGAAACATTGAGTCTTGCATTGGTTCTACAGCACTAGCAACATTGAAGAAACTATTATTTACATACACCATAATCTTTTTATTTGTTTGAAACAATTTTGGGATAATCTAATGGTCAATTAAGATCTCAGGGCAGATGTCCCAGCAGCGAGGACAATCTGAGGCTTGGAGCTCCTGCACTCAACCAGACCACGGAGAAGATAATGGCTGCTGCTGGAAAAGTACTCTCAGAGTCCCAGAAACATGGAGAACTAGGTAAGTGAATAAATGCATGGGGATTATAAGGGTTCTTGGGTTGGAAGTCACAGAGATAGGAGGGCAGGGAGGTCGGAACTGGAGAGAAGGGTAAGTTCAGCAGACACGTTCCTGCCTTCCATCCAGTCCCTCAAATAGGAACTTAGTGCCTTTGACCAAGGGAGAACCTTTGCAGCTGAGAAGCTGCCTACATAGGCTGACCTGCTGGGCACACCCCGTAGAGCAGGAGGACTGTTTGTGGCTGGATTAATGCCAGCGGCAGTAGTACGAGGCCCTTGAGGGATCCTTGATTTGCTACATAAGGACCTCATTGGTGGCACATTGGGAGGGTCAGCCATGGGCATTCCCTCACTGACTTATTTCCTGGGGGAGACAAGAAGGCAACGGTGATGTTAGTACACGCTGCACCCCACCTCATTCAGTGCCCCACTTAGCACCAAGCTCACGATTTCTGGGAGGATAAACTTCAAGTTCATGGTTCCTCAAGATTTCAGACATTCATTTGGCCTCAGCTGACACCATCAGCTGTCAATTCCAGTGACCCACAGGCCAAGAACTTTTTTAATATGAAGAGTGAGGGATAAAGTCCAACTATAATACTGCAGTCCAACAAAATTTCAGTAGCAAGACAGAGTTCTCCTGACTGAAGTCATGGTATGAAATATAAAGCAAAACCTCAACTAATTTACCAAATTATTTGTGAAAGACAATTTGCTTTGGCATGGCTTACGATATCTCCTGCACTTTATACAATTACTATCAGATAGCAATTATTTTGTTTTACTGTACTTGACTAAAATATTGCCTTACTTTGATTTATATCCTACAAGACTCTTGTAAGAATTGAACGTTCATGGATTTGAACAAATATTGGAAGAAAGTGAATTTCAATTGAGTATGGAAAAACATATTTTAATTAAATATCGAGTTCTGTTTTTGAAATACAACATAGTGACACATGGAAACATTACAGGATGTTCTATTACACCAAAATGAGTAGCTGCAGCAGACCACTGGGTATTAAAATACATCTTTGGCAAAAATAGGACTGCAAAAGTTAAATTACATCCTGAGACATGAAATTCCTGTATTATGCAATGACAAACCAGCATAAAACAGATCAGAGAGGATTTTCATTATGCAATCCACCTGGATCAATTCAAGTTGTTTCCATTTTGATTGATACTCAACATGTATCAGGAATTGAACAGTAAATTACATTGAACAGTACATTAAGGGTGCAACATTTGAGCACCTAAAATGGCCACATCAACCTTCAAATCTGACTGTCTGGAGGTAAATGCACAAATGTTCATAGTTTAGACAAAGTTTTGGAAAAAATAATAAAATCTGAGCCTAGAACTCTGGAATTGTTTTTTTGGGCTAAATGTTACTTTTTTTTGGCTAAGTGCCAGTTGCACTGAGGTTTCTGGAGGGTTTTGTAACGCTAGGCCTAGCAAGCTTTATCACCACCTTACCAAATCCACTTCATTAACTATCTAGCCCAACCCTGCGGCAGGTCTCTCATCCGATGCTAAACCCAGATTACCACACATATTCCTGGAAAACATCGCCACCGTTGGGATATCTCAGAATTTATTGCCATTCTTGACACTGGTGCCATATTTAAAAGCCCACTGTACGAATGGGCAAACACTGTCAGTCCAGGGCTGCCCCGCACAGTTCCTGACTTTTGCCTAGGTCATGGAAAATCAGAGAAATTTGGTGCCCTACTTTGCAGGCCTGTACCTGGAGGTCCTGCTGGATGGGTGGTCCCAAGACCAGCAGAGGAGGCCACAATGCCAAACACATGTCTAACCTGAGGTTGGCACCCAGCTCAATGCAGTCTCAGCCCTCTGACAGAATTCAGAGCAATGTAGAAAAAAAGTCAATGATCGACCCCATTCTGTCAGCGTAAGGATACCTCATACTCACTCACTCTCTGCTATTAATACCCACCTCCCACCAAGGATCTACCATTGTTGCCTGCAATATCATCCTCCCCTCATCTTACCTGCAATATCATCCTCCCCTCATCTTAACCCTAATATCACAAACCCTGTGTGCCCTCTGTGCTGCCTACTCACTCAGGACATCTCCCCACCTGCACCAAGTATTAATATCTGTGCCACCTACTTTCATCCCACTTGATAACTGCCTCCCTCTCATTCCAGCAGACAAACGACCCACAATAGGGTAATAGGACGTGTTGCTAGATATTCAGCTCCTCACCCTTCATGTCCAGTGGATCCTGACTCTGACTGCTTCAAGCAGCTGACTGACCTGGTCCAAGCCCTTACTGTGCCAGGATTCCCTGATTGAATGCTAACTCCTTGACTTCACTAAGAATGCTGACAACCATGACAAAATGCTTAGCTTTCTATTTGTTCTAAATGTCAGAGTAATACAGTGGTTCTGTGAGCCTGGCATCTGGGTGAGGAGAGAAAGTGCAACAAAAAGGGAAGGAAAGACAACAATGCTGGGGTTATCCAGATAGGCTCAGAGTGAGTGAGTGCTATGAGAGCATGCAACCCTGACCAGTCCATGATCTGGGTGAATGTTCCTGAGTCCAAGATGTCCATATAGCAGCACAGTAAGATAGATGCAAGTGCAGCATGAGGGGCAGTATTGAAGGACAGTAGTGCTGTAAGTGGATCAGAGATGCCATGAAGGCTCTTCGAGACTGCAAAATGGTAGGCACCAACGTCCACAAATGTGAGGTGTGTATGGCTGGTGCCCATTGGTGCATGTCCTAACATGGAAGTCCTTTGGAGCAAAGGACATGCTAAAGTTGCCAGGTACTCACACTGATTTCATGTTGGGAATTCTCAAAGTCTAGCTTGTTTCTTCTTGTTTCATAAGAAAGGAAACTAAATATTAATGAAGTGAGTTGTCATATTAAGAAGGTGTTTAACAAGCTGTAACCCACCTAACTCGACAATGCTTTGAGAGGAACTCACCTCGCCGCTTGGCAGGTGCATAAAAAAATGCAACAAGTTGCCCCTGATGTCGAGACAGGCCTCACCAAACTTCTTGCCTGATTCTACCATAAATCCCGCTATAGCCCACATTATTCCGGCTTCTATAAGATTCCACCCATAATTTCCAAATGTAGCTCTTTAGTATGTTGATGATCTTCATTAAAATATTTAATAGTTTTATTAGTGGAGTGAAGGATTGGTGCTCAATTGGAGACGTTATCTTTCAGATAGATGTTAAAACAGGTGACTGTCATTTACACCTCCTTCCCCTCCTTCTCCCACTCTCATTTGAATATTTTCATTAAAATACACATACACATACAGTACTTTGCAGTTCTGTGGTCTAGTCATGGACAGTGAAGGACCATCTAATTAGGTACACTTTACACATCAAGCATGATGCTGAAGTTCTTATTCATTTCATTTTGAAAAACATGTTGAAAATACATTTAACTTCAGTATTGAAAGCTCATTGTGACAAGAGGTAACTATTTTGAATCAAAATTCACTTTAAAGGAGCTTAAATTCTTATATTAACTATAATATATTCTTCCCCATCCACAGGCTTCTTGACAAGTTAGCAAAGATTGTATAATGTATACAACCTAAGTACACAATGCAAGTAACGCCTTGTTGTCTCGGATTCTCCAGCATCTGCAGTTCCTACTATCTCTAAACTCAAAGTTTGTTTGGAATAGCAAGACCTTTGCAGACATCCAGGCTGGTTTGTAAGAGTACTCCTTTACAAGATGAAGAGAGTTGTTGAGAGATGGGAAAATGCACCGTCAATAAAGCCCAATGCTTTACACAATGCTTTTCAATTTGATTTATGTTTCAATTTGACTTGGGTTAAATTTGGCACTAACAAAGGCAAGTTCAATTAAAAACTTTGATCTAGTCAGTCAGAAAAGCAAGGGTTTCAGTTCCTACTCACCTTCTCTACTTCTTCCCTGTCACATTCCACTAAGCATTTTCAGTTACAAAGATTCCCACCTATATCATTACTTACAGAAGGCTCACTGAAGGCTGTCTCCAAACTTCTCAGCTGCTGTTCTATTGCTTCCATCCTCAAGTGATGCTCCCGTTCATCTCGCAGTTGGACAAGGACCTCTTCACCTGGCCCAATCTCTGCCTGACTGCTCAGAGTGCCCTGAAAAATGTAAGCATTGATGAAAGCATTTTATATTAATTTAGAATATAATTCAGATGATAAAAGATTTTTAGGCCAATCTGCATCAAATTTCATACTTTTTATAGTACCACCACTTCAGTTTCAGTCAACACTGGATTTCTGGGCACTATGTTGTTTTGACAAAATGCAGTGATGCCAATTAAACATTGATCTTCAATCAGAACTCTGTTTACTGCAGGTTCACACAGCAACGATACTCTCATTTTTAATTCAATTGTGTTTTATCTTTCTATAAAAAGATCTGTTAAATGAACTACAAAGTGTAATAAATTAAAATCTACAGTAATTTCTGATATATGCTGTTTTGTACCATTAAGCAATTTAGCCAAAATATTACAAGTATTTTAATATATTATTACTTTAAAATACAAATATCAGCAATCATATTGTACCAGAAATGACATTTTTAAATATACAAAACTTCTTCAATCCAGGGAAAACAACAAATTTGCTTTATATTACAGAGCTAATGTACTTGAGGATTCTGCAAATTTTTAGCTTCTCCTGCATTCTCAAGAACAATCTTCAATGGAATATCTTAGATTACAAAACACATATAAATTGAACAAGAAACCATAAATTGATGATTAATACAAAGTACAAGATAAACATCTTAAGCAAATCTGATTCTGTGCTTGAGCTTGTACTGACAAGCAGGAACATTCTTATGATTTTATCTTCTTCCTGTTGAAAATCAATCTCACTCAATTTTACCTAGAAAATGGGGGAATTGCTATGACCCCAGGTTAAAACTTGGAATGTAAACATACATCCACAGTCTTGTCTCTACACATTCTATGCGTGTGAAGTTTCAAAAACATTGTTGTTTTGTTTAAAGCAAGTTAAGTTTGTATGAAGTATCTAACTTTATACCATGATGAAATGATTCAATGATATATCCTAAGTACACGAACATGTAAACAACTGCTCATTAGAAAAGGAATTATATGATGAAAGGAATTAACATGGATAGAGTATTTTTCAAGAACACGGAGGTGTAATTTTAATACATTTTATTATTTTCAATATGTTTCAGATTGACTGATTTTCCCTGATAATGTGAACTTCCATTACTTAGTCAAGAGTTTGAAATAAAATAGAAAACAACTTTCCTTTAATTAACATTCATCTATAACCAAGAAGAATACTTTTGACTGTTGCTTTCAGATGGGTTGCTATAGGATTTATTAGCAATGTCTTGCTTCCACTAGGATAAGATTCTGTCACTAGTGACCAGGCCAGAGAGCTAACATAAATGCTTACATGAAAATATAAAATTCCACTCTCAATTGGGATTTCTTAAGTGCAATGAGAACACAAGAAAGACTGTCACTTTTTCCCAGCAACAAACAATAACTTCTAATTATATGCTGCCCTGGAAATGATAAATATACAAGGATATTATGTCAGGTGACTAAAAGCTTCAATTAGATAGGTTTTAAGGAGAGTTCAAAAGGAGAAAAGTAAGGTAGACCAGCAGAGAGGTGCAAGGGAGAGAATTTCAAGCTTTGGGCCGATGCAATTGAAGGCACAGCCGACAAATGATTCTGCGGTTAAAACTGGGGATGTTATATGAACCAGAATTAGAGGATTGCAGATATTTTGAAGTGTTGTAGGTCCGGAGGAGGTAACAGAGACAAGAAGGGCTGAGGGGAGGGGTGGAAAGATTTGAAATCGAGGATGAGAATTTTAAAGTTAAGACATTGCTTGAACAGGAGCTAAAGTGGGTCAGAGAGCATAGTGACAACGGAATAAAAGTCAAAGGCAGCAGTAATTGGGATAATTTCAAAACGACAGAGGGTTGAATGTGGGAAACCAGCCAGGAGTGCACTGAAATAGTGAGTTTTAGAGTTGCAAAGGCATGAATAATAACTTCAGCAGATTTCAGCCGGGACCTGGGTAAATTGGGTGATGTTACAGAAGTGAAAATAGGCAGCCTTGGTGCTGGTGTGAACAAATTATCAAAAGTTCATCTTTGAGTCAAATATGACATCAAGTTTGGTTTAATATCAGGTTGTTAGTAAAGACGGATGCAATTCACTGTGCTTGAAGTACCTGGAATTGCAATAAAGCAATAAATGTGACATTTTAAAATCAGACATTTAAACCAGACTTGGTTCATTAGAGTTATGTGGGAATGTAGAAAAATGACAGACAAAGATCAGCTAGCCCATCTAGTATGCCCAAACTCAACTTGGCTGAGTCATTGTGAACAGATACTCCTAAGACTCAACCCTAACTCCAATCCTGCAGCCATGTGAGTTATACTTCAAGTTGTCACCCAAGCGATGTAAACGAATCTCTTTAAGGGATCTCACAACACCCTGGAGTAGGAATAAAACATGAAATTATGGCACCACTTAATTTTGTGCGGCTGTAAAGCAAAAAACTGCCTTTAACTGATTAAAAATCTCCAGTATTAGACGAATTCAAATTACCTTTCCTTTCTTTCAGCAAATGCTTCATGTTGGCAGTGATCTATTTTTTTTTTATCAATTCCTTCATGCATAATTCCTTTAATATAATCTGAACTCCAACTTCAGCTGCATTTATATTCTAGTCCTTTTTTTAATACAAATTTGCTTATAGTTATGCCACATTAAATGTAACAACTTCTACATAATTGTCTTTGGTTCAAATACAGAACATCATAACATATGAATTTTCCATTCTGGAAAATAATTATAATGGATACAAAACCTCCACATTGCAACTATTGCAATTGATTTTGCCAAACGCATTATTCTCAGTCTGAACAATGATAAATTTATGCTGTGCAAAATCCAATTCTTTCAAGTTCACTACCTAATTATGGACTTGGACTGCTAAAATCTATTTACAGAAACTGAAATGAACTGAGAGACTTCCAATGTTTTAGGTCACTTACTGATTTAATAAAAGTGCATATAACCACATTGTTCATGTGAAACTAACACGAACTTCCCTCTTCTCCATAACCTCCAGGCATGCTGGTTTCCATCCAAGAGCAAAAATTTAACACCTCTATTTCACTTTATCTGCAATTTAATTGTAATGAAATTGAAAATTGTTTTTTATTTCACTAACTAAAACCAACTTGACAAACACATCTTATTTTGAATGCTGCAAAGAAATCTTGCTTCTAAATCTTCTCTTAGGTTGAGACTCCAATAAATGCATTTTCAATCATCATTAAACCAATCACACCAAGCCAACAGTCTTGTCTATGAGGGAAAGAAACAGCCTGTCTGAGAAAAGAAAACAGACAATTCTCACTAAGATAACAAGGTGTAGAGCTGGATGAACACAGCAAGCCAAGCAGCATCAGAGGAGCAGGAAGGCTGACGTTTCGGGCCTAGACCCTTCTTCAGAAAAATGATTCAGATTTTTCTGAAGAAGGATCTAGGCCCAAAACGTCAGCCTTCCTGCTCCTCTGATACTGCTTGGCCTGCTGTGTTCATCCAGCTCTACACCTTGTTATCTCAGTTTCTCCAGCATCTGCAGTTCCTACTATCTCTGAGACAATTCTCACTGTAGTGTCGGATGGGGTTACATTTCTACTGCATTTTTAGGTGATATATAACATACTATGCTCCAGTCTGCTCGTTTAATAACCTTTCACATATGCAGTACAAAGTCAGACAAAGTACACCAAATCATAGAAATGAAAATAGCTGAAACAAAGCAAGAGATAGTAGGAACTGCAGATGCTGGAGAATCTGAGATAACAAGGTGTAGAGCTGGATGAACACAGCAGGCCAAGCAGCATTTCTAAAGAAGGGTCTAGGCCCGAAACATCAGCCTTCCTGCTCCTCTGATGCTGCTTGGTCTGCTGAAACAAAGTAATATGTTTTTGGATCATTAAATTGTGGGTAAATATGATTTAAATTCATTGTTATGTATGCAATCAACAAGGTTGGATCAATATTAGTGACATTAACTGAGTTTGCGTCCAAATATGCACATAGGAAGTTGAATTGTTCATGAAATAGTTTAGTATGGGTTTGCACTTACAGAAGGAGACAGTAAAGGAGCAAGATTGAAGATATCTCTATATATTTGCATTTCAGCACTGTAGTTTAAATCATGTTGTGCAGCCTTAAAAAATAATAATGATACATGTATTTATTTTAACAGATATATTTGAAGCTGTTAGTATATTTGCATTAACATTCTAGTATGATTTCAATACTATTAAATCCTGATATCATCATGAGTGGCCGAGTGTAATAATATGCTGAAACTGAGATTGATAAGATCATTAAGACACTTTAGAATGTTTACATTTTCACTGATATGAATTCAGATTCTTCAATGTGTGAAGATCTGTATTGTTCCAATTCACCAATGATCTCAGTATGCACATTTTGGCAAAGCTTTCTGAACAAGAGTACAAGAGGCATAATGAATTCCATGTTAATTGCAGTTGTTTCCAAATCTTTTTTTCCCCCAGAAGAGACCCTGAAGGCAAGATTTCCGTTAAGTATGCTTAACTAGTGTTCAAATTAGAGCAAGTTTACAACTGGATGCAATTTACATTTCCTTTTAAATGCCGAAAAAGCGTCTTCTGCTAAGTGCAGCCAATAGTAATCTTCACAAAGAAACTGGATGAAACAAAACAGGTCTCACAATTTTCTCACTGCATACTTACATGGAGTCTCATGTTTGGGTGTCTTACTGAGAAATAAGAGATGACTTTGTACAATGTGTCTTCGTAAATATCTTATCTCTTCAGGCACTCACCATTTTCAGCAGATTTATTTATGGAGACGCATGTTATTTTTTTGAACGACAAATCAATTAAGTTGACATTTTTATAATTCAGATTCAAATACACCTTCAGTAAGGTATCCTTCAGAAACCATGGTCAATGATGATTTTTATTACCGACACAGCTGATGATAACTTGCAGAAGAACTCTCACAAAGAGGTTATTATTTTGTAAACAATCATAATTCGTTTTTGCACAAAGCTTGCAAATACATTAAAACATTAAAGAGGAAGGTGGACTGAGACAATAATTGTGATACATAACGGTCACAACAGAAAGTAAGTTGTTATTCCAAGATGTTACATTATGATCATTGTTTAAATCCAAGCAGGCTTCATTTTTATAGAACGCTGCCAAATGTTCAAACTGGACAAGGTCAAAAATCACACGCCACCAGCTTATAGTCCAACAGGTTCATTTGAAGACTCAAGCTTTCAGAGTCTCGCTCCTTCTTCAGGTGTCAGTGAGAGAGGTGGCATCAGACACAGGACTTTATGCAAAAAATCAAGGGTCATAGAACTGATGCGAATGTACTAAACAAACCAAGACTACTGTTAAATCTTTAATCAGTTAGGAAAGGATTAATATGCAAATCCCAGAATTTCTTTCAAGCTACTGTCCTGAGATGACCAAAGGTTTTATCAGAACACCAGAGGTGACATCTCAGTTGGTAATGCATTTTAGGTGTGAGGCCTTGTTTAGAATATGGCTGTGTATAACTTGGATTTAGAGACTGGTCTTATTTTCAAAGTAGGAATTTATAAAATGCTGTATTGACTGTCTACAAATTGTGTGTTTTTTGAAAAAATAGAACATATCTAAAATTAGAACTCTGCAAATGCAAATTGACACCATAGATTTATATGTCTGTGTGTGCGCGCGCGTGTTGTGGGGGAGGGGGAGAGTGTGTGTGTGTTTGTGTGTATGTGTGTGTGAGAGAGAGAAAGAGAATGTGTGAGGGAGGCAGAGGGGGATGGGGGGGAGAGAGAGAGGGAGAGAGAGAGAGAGAGTTGTGTTGTGTGTGTGTGTGTGAGAGAGACAGAGAGTGTCTGTGTGAGTTTGTTTGTGTGAGAGTGAGTGTGTGTGTGTATGTGTGCAAGTATGAGAGTGTATAGTGTAGTGGGGTCACCTGTAGTGTGGCATGAACCCAAGATCCCGCTTGAGGCCATCCTCATGTGTACCAAACTTGGCTATCAACCTCTACTCAGTGACTGTGCGTTGTGTATCCCGAAGTCTGTCTTGGAGGACGTTTACCCGAAGATCCGAGGATCAATGTCCTGATCGCTGAAGTGTTCCCCCACTGGGAGGGAACATCCCTATCTGGTGGTTGTTGCATGGTGTCCATTCATCTGTTGGCGTAGCATCTGCGCGGTCTCACCAACATACCCTGCCCCAGGGCATCCTTGCCTGCAGCGTATGAGATAGACAATGTTGGCCAAGTCACATGATTATCTGCCATGTATGTGATGGGTGGTGTTCCCACGTGTGATGGTAGTATCCACGTCGATGATCTGACGCATCTTGCAGCGGTTGCCATGACAGTGTTGTATCGTGTTGTGGTCTATTTTGTCCTGAAGGCTGGGTAGTTTGCTGCGACCAATGGTCTGTTTAAAGTTTGGTGGTTGTTTCAAGGTGAGAAGTGGAGGCATAGGGAAGATCTTGGCAATATACTTGTTGTCATCAACAATGTGTTGAAGGCTGCAAAGAACATGGTGTAGCTTCTCTGCTCCGGGGAAATACTGAATGATGAAGGGTACCCTATCGGTCATATCCCATGTCTGTCTTCTGAGGAGGTCATTACGGTTTTTCGCTGTGGCACGTCAGAACTGGCGATCAATGAGTTGACCATCATATCCTGTTCCTATGAGGGCTCCTTCAACACCTTCAGGTGTCCATCGCGCTCCTCCTCATCTGAACAGATCCTCTGTATGCATAGGGTTTGTCCATAGGGGATGGCTTTTCTAATATGTTTAGGGTGGAAGCTGGAGAAGTGCAGCATTGTGAGGGTATCCATGGGCTTGTGGTAGAGTGAGGTATTGAGGTGTCTGTCAGAGATGAGGCTGATTCTGAAGAGTAGTCCATGGTAAGTCTGATTATGAGATGAAACTTGTTGATATCGTTGTGTAGTCATTTCAGTGATTCCTCACCATGAGTCCAAAGGAAGAAAATGGGAGGCGATGGCCCAGTGGTATAATCGCTGGACTGTTAATTCAGAGACCCAGATAATGTTCTGGGAACCTGGGTTCGAATCCCGCCATGGCAGACGGTGGAATTTGAATTCAATAAATACCTGGAATTAAGAATCCTACGACGACCGTGAATCCATTGTCAATTGTCAGAAAAACCCATCTGGTTCACTAATGTCCTTTAGGGAAGGAAACTGCCATCCTTACGTGGTCTGATCTACATGTGACTCCAGACTCACAGCAATTTGATTGACTCTTAACTGTCCTCTGGGCAATTAGGGATGGGCAATAAATGCTGCCCGGCCAGCGATGCCCCCATCCTGTGAATGAATAAAGAATAAAAACGAATACATGTATCTGGTGTATAGCATTGGTTGGAGGTCCTGTGCAGCAAAGAAGTCTTATTCGAACTTGTGCAAGAAAATGTTGGCATATTGGGGAGCAAATCTGGTTCTAAATCTGAGTACTAAGGCTGTTGCAGCGATTTCGTCATCGTGAGGATGCTGGTGTAGAGTGCAGAAATGTGCATTGTAAAGAGGAAAGTTCCTGGTTCGATTGGTCTGTGGGTGCTGAGTTTCTTTAAGAAATCTGTACTGTCGTGACAGAGGGGCTTCGGGATACACAACAACACAGAATTGCCGAGCACAGGCTGATAGCCAAGTTAGGTACCCATGAGGACGGCCTCAACTGGGACCTTGGGTTCATGTCACACTACAGGTGATGCCACCATACTATACACTCTCTCTTTCACACATACACACACACACACACACTCTCTCTCACTCACACACACCCTCTCTCTCTTTCACACGCGCGCGCACACACACCTTCTCTCTCTTTCACACGCACACGCTCTCACTTTCACATGCACACGCTCTCTCTCACACACACACCCTTTCTCTCTTTACACGCACACGCTCTCACTTTCACACGCGCACACACGCACCCTCTCTCACTTTCACACGCACACGCTCTCACACACACACACACTCTCTCTCTCGCACGCACACTCTCTATCACACACACACACCACACGCACACTCTCTATCACACACACACCGCACGCACACTCTCTATCACACACACACCCGCCGCGCGCACTCTCTCTATCACACGTGCCGTGCGCACTCTCTCTATCTCACGCGCACATGCGCTCTCTATCTCACGCGCACACACGCACTCACACACACACACACTCTCACACACACACACACACACACTCTCACACACACACTCTCACACACACACACACACTCTCACACACACACACACACTCTATCTCACACACACACACACACACACACTCTCTATCTCTCACACACACACACTCTCTATCTCTCACACACACACACTCTCTATCTCATACACACACACACTCTCGATCTCACACACACCACACACACACACTCTCTCTCACACACACAGCACATACACTCTCTCTCTCTCACACACACACACACTCACACTCTCACACACACACTCTCTCTCATACACAGTCCTGGTGACTTTTCCTGCATAAATGTCTGCTGCTCACCTCATTAATTATATATCCCACCCCTGCACTGCTGCTGTCACACAATTCTTTACACAATGGAGGCAGAAGAGCTCACCAGTGGTGGGAACTCATGGCTCTGATGGTGCAGGCATCATATTTAAACCGAAGCTACACACCATTTCAAACGCTGTCAGACTGGCTTGAAGTAGCCCACCTGTTACAACGTGATGACCACGTCCAGAGGAACACACAGCAATGTCCCTGCAAAGGAAAGTGCCAACGTATTCTCTCTGTCACTTCACATTCACTCTAGCTCTGCTACTACATCCACCTCCCACAAAAGGTCATGGTATACAACTCTCAATACTTGACACAGCATCTTCCGTCAATGGCTCATACCCACACCATTCCCCCAAACTACTAAACCTTCCTGATCACCATGCTTCCTACTCACTGACTTGGGACACGTCACCACCATTCCTGTTTTAGGATGGACCACTCCCTGATTGACCATAGTCCCTCTTGTCAGAACTGAGAACTACTCTTTATTAGACTTTCCGACATGGCCACTTGGTTGAAGCACACACAATGTGTTTGCTGGGTA
The DNA here is from genome assembly GCF_021869965.1 of Rhincodon typus. Classification (NCBI taxonomy): domain Eukaryota; kingdom Metazoa; phylum Chordata; class Chondrichthyes; order Orectolobiformes; family Rhincodontidae; genus Rhincodon; species Rhincodon typus. The sequence goes on from NC_063339.1 coordinate 63,994,225, forward strand.
AGTTCCAGCCATATGTTGTAGATGTGACATTGACGCAGCATCGAACCATCAAGCGACATTTCCAGCCCCGTGACTGTTAAGTGCTGCCAAGCATGACCAGCTGCTTGGCTTTCAATCTGCACACAAATACAAGGTAGACGTGGTGATTGTGTCCAAATAAATGCAAATTGAGTGAGCACAAAGAATGCAAGCCAGAAGCCCTCAGATTCACCCTGTTCCAGTGCATAATTTTAGAATATAGGGCTGTTCATTTAAGACAGACATAAGAAGGAATTTGTTCTCTTAATGGGTAGTGAGTCTATGGAATTCTTTATCACTGAAGGCTGTTGAAGCTGTGTCGTTAAGTATATTTAAGGCTGAGATAAATTTTTAATCATTGAGGGAAGCAATGATCATTGGGAAAAGACAGGAAAGTGGAATTGATGATTATCAGATCAGCCATGATGTCTGTGAATGGCAGAATAGACTCAATGAGTGGAAGCTTTAGAGGAACTGAAAATATGTGCTTTATCCAAGCTGACATACCAACACAGTACTAGAGTACTGAATGTTCAAACATGCTAGCTTCAGATGGCACAGTAAACTGAGGTTCCTGTCTGTTTTGTGGCATGCATCATCTAAGATACAAGGAATTCTTCCCAGTTTCTGAGACAAATGATAGCAGCTCATTAACTGACAATTCACCTCACCTATATGCAGGGACAATGATGATGCAAAATGAATTTGTCTATATAAATATTGCACTTCTCAAATAATTAATTATAAGAATATCTTTGAGATTGATTGATGTGACACTAAATATCTGAGTGTTCTTATTATGCCTTACACACAATGTTTGGCTTTATCCGCATTTCATTGGTCCACTGCAACTTTTCAAAAACTAGTCATTGCAAATGCCATCATCTGTAAACCATAAGGGAGTATGTGATGTATGCAGACTTCTCCTCACAAAACAAAGGTTAAAATTCTTAGCATTTTTCCACTCAATTATTAGGTCTCAAGAGATCTCCATGAACCCACAGCACAGGGATTGTGCTGCTTTGGGAATGAGAAACTAGTTACAATGCACAGTGCAGCTGTTTTCTGGTCCACGCACAAACCGAGCGCTGAATTTTTGGAAGAGTAAAATATAAGACTGAGCCATGGCTCATGTACACATGGTTAAATTCCTTTGCTGTTATGCTGTTGACTCTGCGGTTTTCTGTAAAGTGCTAACATTGCTTCATGAAGAAGCTTTATATATCTAAATTAGGGGGCCTGCCTACAAAGATATTCATGAGGCCACTCTTGATCTAACTAGGTTTGGCAGATTTCTCATTGCCAGTGAACACTGCTGAGCATAAGGAAATGCTTTCAAATAATCACTTAGTAAACGACTGTTTTGGGAATAATTGATCCAGCTCTTACGGAATGAAAAACCTGCCTGAAGGGTGGTGCTGTCTAGTTCTATTAATATACTAGAGGGAGTGAGCCTTTAACTTAGTGGTATAGTTTCATTTTCTGTGCCAAAGCTCTGGATCTGAATCCTGAATGACATCCCACAGGATATTCAAGTCTAGTGGGTGTGGGTGACTCCCTTCTCATCAAATGTGTTGTGGGAATCCATATATCCCTCCTGTCATATGGAACAAACAACCTATTGTTTCCTCCCAGTCCCATATTAAAAGCATGTGGGCTTTTGTTGGCCACCAATACAATCACTATCATTGCCATAGCTATTTTCCTCTCAAATCTCCAACCAAAGCCTCAGCCATCTCCTATCGTACCAATCCTGACCACCTCCACCACCTTGACATGATTATCACTTTCCTCAGTCCAGTTTAGCCACAAACACAACGGTCACTACAGGTTTTCCATCTTTTATTCTTCTTCACTAATGAGGGGCTTGGGGTCACCTATTAACTCTCTAAGAGGGTTTTGAGTACATGTCACTAAATCCAAGCCTAAATCATTCTTGTATACCAAGAACAGTATCCATTGCCAGCCACTAATCTTCACTAAGCCCACTCTCCTGCCTGACTGTCTCCTACCCAGCATCTAACTTTCCATCCATGCTGCTAAATTTATTCTTAAACTATTTATCTGAAATTTTCCAACAGATTTCTTGAGAATCACTTCACCAAATACCTTCTCAAAAGTCACGTTTATCGACTATATTTCTTTTATCAAACAGTGTCATTTCTTCAAATAAAAATTCCTAAATTTATTAAGTCTGATTTGTTTTTAACCAATTTGAGCTGAATGATCTTGATTAGATCATTCATTTCTAAATACTCACTAATCTTTATCTTTCATTTTATTGAACCAGTGGTTGCGCAAATTATACACAACATATTATGAAACCACATTCCTGGAAGAATTCCTTGCAAACTCCCAAAAATAAATGAAAGTTGATTATCTTTAAAGTGAACTGAAAAACATTTTTTTTCAACAAATGTATCAACTGAGTGAGTCAGAAATAAGAACTGACATTGACAAATATTAACTTTTGTTGATTAGAAGAAAGTTAATTCACACTCTATTCAAGATCTTTTACTGAAACATTACGTTTATTAATAGAATCTCAAATAAATTCACAGACGACACAATAAGCAAATAACTTGCCCTTGCATAACATCAGGATGTCTTAAAGTGCTTTAATTGTTAAATGTTATATGTAGGAAGTACAGCAGCCAATTTGTATACAATAAATTTTCATAAAGAGTAATGTGGTACTGACTAGATATTTTCTTGAAGCAATGCTATTTGAGGAATAAATATTGTCCAGAACACTACCAATCATTCTTAATCACTGCACTTGAGTTTCAGACTACATGATATGCTTAAATCAACCGAGATTTGAACGCATAACATTCCGACTCTGAGCCAAAAGTGTTACCCCAATAAGCCAAGACTGAAATTAAAAACCAATCAAAGAGCTTTCTAAAAGAGTGCAATAAAACTTGTTGTTGCCTGATCTGGTCCCACTACAGGAATAACAGTAACAAATGAGAGCCATTCAGCTCATCAGGTCCACATTAAAAATGTGCAATAAATGAGCTTTTTTTACCCCATGCTTCTTTGCCTGACTAAAAACCCCTGCCATATGTCAATCTTCCTCCAAAGAGAGTGAGCCAGAACTTGCTGTCAAAGTAATGGTGAGGCTAATGGCTCTTTTTATTGTTTATGTGTAAACTGTACAGCAATTTCAGAAGAAGAATAGATATGCTGTTAAATGTGAATATCTAAATGTGTTTGTATGTACTGCAACTCAGTATCTTGTTCATCCCTAAAATATACTGAATGGCATGCAGTTGCAGAATTTGTGTGGTTATTACAAACTAAATTCACCAAACTTTAAGTCTGAAAAATGTTTCATGAAGCACTACATCTTGAGGGTAGAATGTTGTCCTATAAAATACTAAAACATTTCAGGTCAACTTAGTAGTCTACATAGATTTGGAACATTGAAGGGTCACCAACAAAGGCTCAAAAGAAGATTCCTCTCAACCTACTATCAACAGCACCCTGACTAATCTACAATTAATCTCCAGACTGCATGTAACTTGATCTGCAGAACTAATTGCAGCCTAATCCTCAATCTGAAAGGACACAGAACCCTAGACTCTGGTGGGACCAAGTGCCTGACTGACAATGGCAAAGTAATTTCAGAGATGGTTGCTATATCAGAGAGTTGGATATCTTGGAGAAATCAATTTTTACAATACAGAATTGTTTTGAAACTATATACTAAATCAGAAGCTGAACCAATAAATACAACTGGAATTATAACTGATGATGTTGTAGTTTGCCAAACGGTAAAAGAAGCAACAGATACTTTGAGATAGTAAGAACTGCCGATGCTGGAGTTAGCGATAACACAGTGTGGAGTTGGAAGAACACAGCAGGCCAGGCAGCATCAGAGGAGCAGTAAAGCTGACATTTCAGGTCGGGACCCTTCTTCAGAAATGGGGAGGGGGAAGGGAGCTCTGAAATAAATAGAGAGGAGGGGTGGGGCTAGGAAGGTAGGTGGGATGGTGATAGGTGAGTGCAGATAGGCAATGGTGGGGATTGGTCAGTGAGGTGGGAGGAGTGGATAGGTGGGAGAGAAGACGGCCAGGTTGTGTCAGGTCAAGGAGGCGGGGATGAGAGGGAGGGTTGGTCATGGGATGAGGCCGGGGTAGGGAGATTATGAAACTAGTAAAGTCCACATACTTTGATCAAGTTCTGCAAGCCTTTGAAAATTACTTTAACCCCAGACCTAATAAGATCATTGAAAGAGCAAGATTTCATGGAAGAGTCCTCTGAAGATGCATGGAAAAATGTGACTTTGGAGCTTTAAAGCCAGATGTAGCTTAAAATTGGTGAGATATCCATTGACATGTTTTTCCTTTCTTCTTTGTGGGCATTGCTAGCAAAGTCAATATTTGTTTACCATCCATAATTGCCCTTGAACTGAATGGTTTGCTACATTTTTTCAAAAAGCAGGAAAAAGTCACCCACATTGCTGTGGGTCTGGAGTTACATATAGGACAGATGAGCGAAGGATGTCAGATTTCCTACGGAGGTGGGCCCAGTGCTGACTCATGGCTGCTGCAGCAGAGGCAAGATAGGTTCTCTGCAGCGTCTGCTTCCATGGAGGTGCTGGCGGAGACGGAGACAAGTTTAGGTCCAGTATGAGACCCAGTGGCAGCTGCATCGGCAAGATGTCTTTTTCCAGTGGCATGGCAAGGGCACTCGTGGCTGGCCACTCCAGGCCCATGGCTCAGCACTTAACAAGAAGGACTGTAAAGTTGAACTTGATTTCTTTATTTTCCTACCTTTATATTCTATGTTTTGGTTTAATTTTGTGTCTTTAAAGATGGCGCCGGCATGTGGCAACACTGTACAACACTTTTCACTATATTTTGTAATAAAATACATATGACAATAAATACATTAAGTAAATCAAATCAAATCAAAAGTGTAGTGACCAGAACTGCAGACAGTACTCCAGCTGTTCCCTAACAAACTTCTATACAGCTCTGACATGACCTCCCTGCTCTTATAGTCTGTGGTATGACTAATAAAGGCAAGTGTCTTTCATACATTCTTAACTAACCTATGAGCTTGCCCTGCCACCTTCGGGATTTGTGGACAAGCACCCAAGATCCCTCTGTTCTTCTGAGCTTCCTAGTGTCCTGCCATTCATTGAGTACTCCTTTGTCTTGTTACTTCTTCCAAAGTGCATCACCTCACACTAATCAGGGTTAAATTGCACCTGCCACAGATTTGCCCATCTGACCAATTTATCTATAGCCTGCTGTAACCCAAGACCAATTTCCTCAACATCAACCACACAGCCAATCTTTGTGACATTTGCAAACTTATCATTTCTCCCAAATTCCCAGCACTGATGCCTGTGGTGCACCACTGGACACTGGACTTCAGTCACACAAACAGCTTTCTATCACCACCTTCTGTCTCCTGCCACGAAGCCAATGTTGGATCCAACCTGCCACATAACCTTGGATCCCATTTGCTTTTCATTCTTTATCCGTGTTCCATGCAAGACCTGATCAAAGGTCTTGCTGAAACCCACATAAATGACATCACCTGTCTTACCCTCATCCAAACGCTTGGTCAATTTGGAAAAATGCAACCAGATTTGCTAGGCATGACCTCCCTCTGACAAAGCCAGGGTGATGATGAAACCTTGCCTCTCTAAATGGTTTCCAATGCAGAGTGATGCCAACAGCATGAGTTCAATACCATCTGAGGTTACCATAAAGGCCCTGTCTTCTCAACCTTGCCCTTCACCTGAGGTGTGGTGATCCTCAGTTTAAAACCAACCCCCAGTCATCTCTCTCTGTCTCTAATGAGAGAACAGCTCTGTAGTCCTCTGGAGGTATGGCAACTTGTAGGTAATTATGACCACCACCTTCTCTTTTACACCCCGCCCCGCCATCCTGCCTGAAAACCATCTACCCCAGAATGTTAAGGTACCAGTCATGTCATGGCAACAATATTGCATTCCATGTGTCAATCCACACTTAAGTCATCTGTCTTGCCTGTGACTTGTATTAAAGTAGAGGACATCCAGCTCATCTTACCCTCTTGAGACTCAACGTGTCTGAATTCCCTCTGCCTAGGTTCCTTTTATAAGGTATGCTGTGTCATTATTGAACTAACGCACTGTGTTCCCACCCCTGCTGAACTAGATTAAACTTCTCCTAACAACACTGGCAAACCCTCCCTCAAGGACGTTGGTCCCATTCTGCTTCAGGTGCAGACTGTATCATTTGTAGAAGTCCCACCTTACCAAAAACGATCCCATTTCTTGCCATCTGTAGTGAATGTGTTGATGTTGTGGCCTTTCTTTTTCTCCAAGAGATCTGTTTGGAGGCCTTCAATAGGCATTGAAACTATAACCAGCCTGTTATCCACTGAAACAGCTCAGTCTTTGATAAACTATAATCCTCACTCTTTATCACAACATTACTCAGAAACTGATAAATTAATTCTTGTGGCTGCTGTTTGCAAAATATCAGCTCGAGATTACTTTTACACAAAGTTGATTTTGCAGCATTTCCTATAGCTTAGTAGGATCTCTCCAGTCCCCCTGGGGACGAACTCTGTGTAACCCCTCGTTTCCTTATTTTCAATCTTTATTTTCACTGCTTACTGATCTGTTTTTACAACTAAATCTAAAATGTTATCCTTTGCTCAAAAACATAAATTCAGATAGAACAACTGTAGCCTTCTAGATCATGTTGGGGAATTTGATAGTAATCTTTCTCATTTCACTCATGACTGCAAATAGCATAAATACCTAAGGGATTTAGAGTAGTTTAAAAAGTATAAGTTTGCTCTGTGTGGAGATTTAGCAATACAGCTGTTGTGTTTGTTTTTTTTCTGCCCTATGTTGCTTTCAGCTGCAGTTTGAGTTCTTATTTTTGTCTAGAGTATGCTTTTTTTGAGCAGAATGACACCCAACGATCTCTTGATTGACCTGCAGTTTCCACAGCCCAATTTGTAACAAGGTTAGCCAAGTTGGCCTCATTGAGTATGAGTTCCCTGATTGGGACTGTTAACATGGTCCAATCAGGGAGTCCTGGATGATGACAGATATGAACAGGAGTGTCAGAGATTCTGCTCTGACCTGGCTCTGAGGGAGCTGGACCAGTGTCAAGGACCTACCACGTGCAAAATAAAGACCGATGTGGTGATGAGATGGCGGCATCTGTGGAGTTATTTCAGTAACCAATACTCTATCTAAGCAGGCTCATAAATCATGTAGTCACTCGTTCTGTGTTCAGATTCCCTTCTAGGCCCCTGATGCAAAACTGACTCCTGCACTCTAAGCTTTTTTGAAGACCTCTGCTGTGGTTTCCAAGATCTCATGATTACTTTTCCTTCTTAAACAGAGTCTTCAACTGCTTTTCTTTCTTAAAAAGACCGCTCCTCTGTACAGTATTGAAATCTGTGGTGTAGGACCTTAACAGTTAAATTTCTGATTGAAGCAAGAAAGCTTCCACTAAGCCAATGTTAACATCAGTATGAATACATTTGGACTTTTAAAGAAGTAGCTTACCACTGAACAGGGTCATAAGTGGCAGATGTTACTGACGGAGTAAAAGATGTCACACATATGGGACCTTGATTCATGGATACCTATCCAACCATGAAAGTCTATAGTTGGAAATATTTATAGAACTTGTAACTAACTGATCAATGAAGAATGGAAAATAATTTGAAGCAGCCATAAGAAAATGCATTCTTCTGAACACTCGTAGACAATTAAAGTATATAATTAAAAGCACAATGTTTATTCTATAAATTTTTTTGGCATATATGCACTTAAGATAGCATGCTCCTAAAGTAATGAAGGCAATGCTCTACAGTCAATACCAAATATTCTTAGCCACAAACATTGGCTTGTGAAATTAGAATATTCACTTTGAGAAATGGAAGATAAAGGCAGATCAGACTGATATCACAGATTTGTACAAAACATTTAAAATGAATATAGATTAATGCCTTTAAAACAAGCTGTAAACAAAGAATGGGTACATGCCACTCCAAAGGGATTTCACAAGTTCCTGAGTAAGGAGAATGATATAGCATACACAGCATGTGGATTAGTTAAGATTGCCCAATGATGTGTCACTGGTAATGTAGGCTTCTTGGAGAGTGTTTGATTGCCTTACAGAGTCTGGAAGGAATTTCCCAGTTTCTCTTGAAATTGATTGCAGGTTTTCTCTTCTGTTTTTGTCTCTCAAAGGAGCCAGCATTGCTACCAATTGATGCATAAGGTCCAGTGAATAGAGCAAACTTAGCTTTTCTCACTCCCTTCATGTATTCCGTGCTGAGAATTGAAATATGTCATATCTATGTCTATGCATGTCTCACTTTTGGAGTTCTGACATTCAAGTTAACTGTATGGAACTGCTGCATAGTTCTAATTGGCCAGTGTTCAACAGACTAATAAATCCTTCAGTGGATAAGCAATCCATTGAAACACATCTTACTCTGAGTCAAATGAAAGAAGTACTTTTCTAAAATGTCATTGGTTTATTCTGGCAATGTAGTAAAATAATTGTACTGCATATTACACAGAGAAAATGCAATCTGCTTCAGATCATTGAAATTTTAATAAAATACAAACACTAGCTATTTGTTGAAGCAGGAGGTGTTTGGCTGTCCTTTCAAGTGCATAAGGCAGCCCTGTCTTCACCGACTTCAGCAGCACAATTTATGACACCAGAAATGCTCAAGCTAGGTGACAACATTCCAACTCTCTCTTCAATCTCAGCCACACTCATTGACCTCACCTTCATCCCCTTTCACAAACAAAATGCTCATATTTTCACCATACACGTAAAATTTAAACCATTTCATGACAGTGTGTAACAACATCCAAAGTGGAGGATTTCCTGCAGTCTATATTCATTATGAATACAGTAAAATATGCCTTGAAGCTCCTACAAAGTTCTGGCTCTCTCATATGGATGAACACAAAACAGAAGTGCAGATCTTTATAAAGTTAGGACTTTGGCATCTGATGAAGAACTGCAAAGATATTAGTTTTTGGACCAACAATTATTCAGGAACAAACATGCAAAGTGCGCAAAAAATTGCCCCACTTTGAAATATAATTTGTTCAAGCTTCCACATCTCTTTGTGTCAATAGGAGTATATTGAATCATAAACTACCAGATAACCTCCTAAAAATAGCACATCAACAGAATGCACAAATATTCATTGTTACTTTCTAATACATAAAGTACATGCTATTTCTCGATGTATAATTCAAAATTTATTATGTTCCTTCGTATACCACTTCTATATTATACATATCAAAGGTTTATCTTGTACTGAAGGAGGAGAGCTACATCACAGACTGGATAAGCATCAGCTTGTACTTACAAACTGATATTCCAACAATCTCCTTCAGTATCCTAACCTACCAGAAAGACAGATGAGCCAGTTATATATGGATGTGTGGGAACAACCTTAGGCACCTTCAGACTCCTTGAAGTCTCATGGCTACAGATGAAATGGGATCAAGGGAACCACATGCTGATCACTTTATCCCACAACTGACAATTGAGTACACGTCCATATTGAACAGTAATTAAAAGGCAATCACAGAGAAACAAGGACACCTTTGACAAGCTGGCCCAGTAGCCCCATCGCAGACTAAGAACTGGTCAAATCATGTCAGACTGTAATTCCATTAACAGTGATAAAATTAGCATGAGGAAGTAACCTGCTTAATCTCACACTAACCAACCTATCAGACATAATTGTGACTGACAGCTTTGGTAGATGTGACCACAGTTCAGCTCTTATGAAGATAAATCCTCATCTCTAACAACCCCTTCATTATGTGGAGGTGTCGGTGTTGGACTGGGGTGAAAAAAGTCAGAAGTCACACAATGCCAGGTTATAGTCCAACAGGTTTATTTGAAATCACAAGCTTTCAGAGTGCTGCTCCTTTGTCAGGAGAACTTGTTCATTGTTCATTGGACAGTAGAACCAGGATAAGAACCGATTTAACAAGGCTGGACATTCATGAAATGATGTGATAGCCTCTGCAAGAATAGCCTACCTGACACTTTAAAGCCTCTCCAACACCTATACAGCTCCAGGGTTCAATAAACATTCACCATTCTCCTGGAAGAATACAACTGCAAAAACGTTCAGCAAGATCAATAACATTCAGGATAGAGCAGTTCAGTCAATTGATCTCCCTTCACAATGACAGAATATTCATTACTGGTTCATGATGGCGGCAGGACACGCTCTGCAGGATGTGCTGTAATGACTTTTACATAGGTTACTTTGACAGCATCGTCCTCCCTTGCAACACCAAGGACAACAACAGCTATGTTATGGGAGCAGCATCACCTCCCAGTTTTTCTCTGAGTCACACACCATCCTGATTTGTGCAGATATTGGAATCTCGCATTATTCTACACCCTCTACCTAACATCAGAGTCAACACAAATGATTCATGGAGGAGCCCTTTTCAGAACAGATAAAGATGGGAATAAAATCAGCCTTACTATTGTACCCCACATCTTAAGAATAAATAATGAAAACTAAATGCAACCAGACTTTCACACTATGCCATTGACATTTTAAAACTGTAATGTGAAAGTCAAATGTGCTTATACAAGCTAAAAATAAACATTTTCTCCAGAGGCTTTTATTACTTCATTTGTGTTTTTAAAGAAATGTTTAGCCTTTAAACTCTATAAAAAGTATACTAATTTGACAGCATAAAAGATTACATCTTACAATTAATTCGTCAGTTCTGTTAAAAAGGAAAAAGATGGTTTCAACATTTTTAGCTTTTAACTGCGTTAAGCTTAAAAATACTTAGTGAACTGTGGTGCAAAATAAAAGTACGCTTCCTTAAAATTTCTAAAGGAGTGTTAAATCTATCATAGGTTAAAAGAAGATGAGTTGAGAAGTACACTCACTTGGCTGAATACAGACTGTCAGCAGCCTGGCAGATGAATTCAATCCACCCACAGAGACTGGAACTATACTTAAAGGGTGCAATATCTACATGATGTCCTTACATAAGCTTCTGCCATGGAAAATGTATTTCAATTGCCAGAATAATTATTAAGGACCTAACCAAAATAAAATGAACAGACTGCTGGAAATCAAATTTTTTCAGGAACAAAGAATAAAACATCTAGTAAAACTGGCAACAACATAGTAATATTACAGCCTACAGTCGACCAGAGTGTATTGAATCATAGGCATTGGAATTTATGCTCCTAGCCGACACTATGAAGGCGGGGGTGTATTTAAAATCCAGCCGGTAACATTTCTACCATAAAATCATAAGATTTGGGAGCAGAATTAGGCCATTCAGCCCATCAAGTTTGCTCCACCATTTAATCATGGCTGATATGTTTGTCAACTCCATTCTTCTGTCTTCTCCCCATAATCCTTTATCCCTCACAAACCAAGGATCTATCTATCTCTGTCTTAAATACACTCAAATGACTTGGTCTCCATAGTTTTTTGCAGCAATGAGTTTCACAGATTCACCACACTCTGGCTGAAGAAATTCCTCTTCATCTCAGTCCCTTCATTCCGAGGTTGTCCTCAGGTTCTGGACTCTCCTATGAGTGGAAACATCTTCTCCACATCCATTCTACCTGGGCCTTTCAGTATTCTGTAAGCTTCAATGAGATCCCTCTTCATCCTTCTAAATGCCATCAAGTATGGATCCAGAGTCTTCATCCACTCTCATATTCCCAAGATTATTCTTGTAAACCTCCTCTGGACTCCCTCCAGGCCAGCGCATCCTTCCTTAGATGAGGGGTCCAAAACTCCTCACAATATTCCAAATGCAGTCTGACCAGAGCATTGTACAGCCTCAGCAGGACATCCCCGCTCTTGTATTCTAGCACTCTCAAAATGAATGCTAACATCACATTTGCCTTCCCACCACTGCCCACCTCCAAATTGTCTGAAATTTTACAAAGCTCTGGGAAGGTCTCAGGTGGCCTACCTATCCTTGAGTGTAATTGGTCTTTTAGATGGTCCATTGATGATCGAAGTATGCAGGGATGTTGAGGGGGACTTGAAGAGTCACCTTTCAGAGGACATCATGTGATCATAGTTAGCTTATGGCCGTTTCTTCAAGTGCATTTTTACAATGAGGTCTATAGTACTAGTTGATGCAGATGTCCCACTTAATTATGTCGCCTAATCACATTCACTTTCTTTAAAGACTTAAAGTCATGCGCAGGTGAAATCTCTACTTACCTAGCACAAACTGTATATATAAGCAAATTTATTACCAAGAAAAGGCTAAATAAACAATGAGGGCTGGCACATTTAACCGTGACCTTAACAATTCATTACAATTGGCAATTGTTCAGAAGTTTTGAACTACCAGTTTGGTTCGCAGCTCTGTAAGGATACAGATCCATGTACTGATCAATCTTTTGTTAGTATCTTGCGTTTCAAAAACCAAGAGGCCTAACTTTCCACTGGGCCAGGTCATCCATTGATCAGAGAGCTGGTAGCAGAAAGTGAGTTGGAGTTAAATGCCTCCACAGCCCTGGTAACCTTGGCACTGGCATGTCCAAATAAACACTCATATTAGAATATTGCTTTTATTTCAGACTTTCTGGAATATTGTTTCAGAGGTATAATAAGCAATATAAAAGGAAACCCTGGAGAGTAATTGCTGCAACATGTTTGCTCCCGTCAGGAGACCTCCAGTGTTCAGTTAATATGCAAGTACAATACAGAACATGCATTGTTTTCAGGAGATGGCAGATTGCATCAAAAGCAACATTCAAAAATTTGAATTAAGAGATGGAACCATTCCGCATCACATTAGCTCATATTCAGGCATAGAGAATATCAATTCAAAAAGGCTTCTAGGAAATTAGATTTTGAAATAAGCAGTTTAAACGATCTTATTGCATTTCCTTTACAGTTAGGTTTTGGTAATTTTTGCATTTTGTTTTTCTTTGTTGGCAATTAGCTTGTCACGAGTCTTTGTGCAAACTGTTCAATTGCCCTCTGTACCCTGCCTATGCACTCTTGAATGCCTTTACTGGAAGAACACATTTCTGAAATAGGACATCATCTGAATTAGAAAGATGGGTGCCAGACAGGCTAAGTTTGTAAAAGAAGCTCTGCAAACCTGGTTGTACCAACACATGGAGATCCTTTGAAAGATATGTACTAATGGGGGTTGCTCTTAACAAATGGAAGTTGTGACAATGGATCCAATGCCTAGCTAACTGGATGTGATACACTTCCATCAAAGCACTTAAGGTCACAGGGACATCTCAAACGAAAGAGTAAAAATGTGGTCAACAGCAACAGTAACATGACTGTTTCACAGGCATCTTTTCAAAAGTTCAATAAGCATAATCTTGGTAGTAAATATCTTCTCACAGCTGTGCTTTCATTTTATCTGTTTCGCAATTTGCAGAATATTCTTGTTTCAACGCAGTTATGTTAGAAGGCAGCCTGCCAAGTACTTTTCCTGTTTTTGACTAATATTTTGTCTTTGGTGTCATTAGCCAGCCCTATCTTTAGTAGTTTGGATAGCACAGGCATGAATGCTTTTGCCTGTCATATAATTGTGGTTGAATTGTCAGTCCTGTGTCAGGTAGCACAGAAGAATTAGATACAAACTCCAGTACTCTGCAAGTGGTTGTTGGCTTGGTATTTTAAACTGTACAGTGCCAAACTGGTGTCTGTTATTTAACATGACTTCATCAGAAAATTATGCTAATACGATATATAACAATTTGTGGTTTGAGTTGAGTTATGGTTGATGTATTCTTTTGTACTTGTCAAGCAGAGAAGTTAGATTCATGATGCACTAATAGACAATTCTCTACAACTAACTGAGATGGGTTCATTCTATATGTTTGTGAAAGCTTCACAATATTTTAATGGCTTCTTCAGGTTTGATTGACAATATTATGCTAATTATTCTTCTTTGCAAACATAAATATTGAAAAGATAGTCCAAGGAAGGTAGGGTCAATTAGAGCCCAAAAGTAAACTGGTCATTATCCTTGCTGGGGCCTTTTTATAGGTGCTAGGACCTTGCACAAGATGTACACAAATTAGACAGATTACGGCATTGGTAAGAGTGTACAGCTGATTTGATGCCATTTTTAACCTCTCCACTCCAGCTAACGGAATGTCTTAAAATCTACCCTGTCTTATCCTTTAAATATCTTGAATACTTCAATCAGATTATCCCTTAACCTTCTAAATTCTAGAGAAAACAGGCCTAATTTGAGTAATCGCAACTCGTCTTGTAACCCCTGATGTCCAGGTATCATTCTATGTTATACTCCTCCAAGGCCAATATATTCTTCCTATGGTCTATCTGCTCACAGTACTCTAAGTAGGGTCAAACCAGGGTTTGTACAACTGTAGCATAACGTCTGCATCCTGGTACTCCAATCCTCTCGATATAAAGGCCAGCAATGCCATTAGTCTCCTTGGTTATTTTCTGCACCTGTTTGTGACATGTTAAAGATCAATGTGCCTGAACTCCCAAATTTTTTGGACATCCACTTTATTTAACTTCATATCATCTAGAAAGTACCCTGATCGATCCTTTTTCAATCCAAAATGGATGACATCACACTTGCTCACATTGAAATCCATCTGTAAAGTTTTGCCCATTCATTTAGTCTGTCAATATCCCTTTGGAATTTTATGCTTTCATCTACACTGTATAATGCCACCTAACTTTATATCATCAGCAAATTTGGATAAATGACTTTCTATTCATGGTCTTACCTACAACTGATCAAAGGACGGGGCATGCATTGTCTGTGCTTTACAAACAGGGCATTCACAAAATCCTGTCGCCACCAGATCTTAAAGACAGTGTGAGCTAAAGATGTGCTGCCAATAGCTGTGAAAGTGAGCATAACTATGAATTTCTTGGTGCTGCTAGCCTTCCAGGCTGCAGCAGGTGACATGAATATCTTCCAGTTTACAGTCCGTTGTTATAAGGTTGTCTTAACCTAGTCAAAAAAATCCCATTCCAGATTCCCCTGGTTCTTGTGAATTGCAGAGTAAAACCAACAGCATCTCAGAATTAGAGGAGGCTTCAGGTCATAATATTCCTTACCTAAATCTGTCAATTCTTGACAGGTTTTAGTATCGAGAAGAATCTTTTCCAGTAATTTCCCTACTACTGATGTGAGGCTCACTCACCTATGATTTCTTGGATTATTCTGTTGCTTTTCTTAAACAAAGAAACAACATTGGCTATTCTCCAGTGTTCTGGGACTTCACCAGTGGCTAAAGAGGATATAAAGATCTCTGTCAAGGCCCTAGCAATCTCCTTCCCTGCTTCCCTCAGTATCCTGCGTTAAATCCTATCAAGCCTTGGAGATGTATCTATCTTAATGTTTTCAAGACACCCAACACCTCCCCTTTCTTAATATCAACATGTCCCAGAGTATCAAAATATCCCTCTCTAAAGACATACATGTACTTCACATTGTTGAATACCAATGCAAAGTACTCATGAAGGACCTGAACCACTTCCAAATAGAAATTCCCTCTATTGTCCTTGAATGGACCTACCCTTCCCCTAGCTCTTGCTATAAATTAAAATGCCTTTGGATTCTTCTTAATCCAAGAACCAGTCTTATCCTCAACCATATCTTAAAACATGCGGAATTATGAATTACTGCTCCCAAAATGTTTCCCCACTGAAACTTCAATCATTTGGCAGGCTCATTCCCCAATATAATGTTTAGTACAGGCTCTTCTGTACTAGAAAGGGAAGTAGTATCCTTTCTACTACTAGACCCTCTTCTTCTGAGACTTATTCATTGTTCATTCTTCAACACAGACTACAGAACAGGCCCTTAGATCAGCATAGCAAGAATGATTGATGGGACCACTCTACCCCAACCCACAGTGGTAGGTGCCTAGGTCTTTTCATCACTGTTTAGATTCAGTTGGCACTATTCCTGAAAACCTAGCTAGCGGTTTTGAGGAAAATCAAACCTTTTATCAAAAAAGGTAAGAAGTAAAGTTGAAGATGAAATTATATATTTACCTTAAGTTTAGATGAAAGGTGTGACAGCATTCTAATGTGACATTCCACAGAACCTGAGCTTGGGTCTGTAGAATTCCAAGTAAGATGTCTGCTCTTACCATCCTCTACTGTTATATAGCAATATTTAGTAAAAGTTGTGAATGTTCACTCGGTGGACCTAAATCCTACTGCAATTTGCTCCAAGCAGAGCTAATTCATTGTTTAATATCCATACTTCCACGCTTGCCACCACTAAACTACACCTTTCCTCGAATTCTTTACCCATTATCTTTACACCTTCACACTCTCCCTTCACAGCACTGGGATGTTGCTTCAAAATCCTTACAGCAAAAGCACAAGAAAAATCCACCATATCTGCACTTAATCTACAGTGAGGGTGAGGCCACAAATAAAACTGATCATTATTCAATGCTAATTTATCCACTTAGACAGTTGACATGATGGCTGCTGTAAGAAATTGAGGAGTAAGTCATATTACGTACAACAGCAGATTCTGATCTGAGGTTGAAAGGAGGTATATTGTTCAGCAGTGGAAGGGGAGCTTCACTGTGTGTGTGTCCCAAGCTATCCCTATCAGGGTGTCCTGATGGGAAACACCCTGCACATCGTCCAAGAAAGTTCTATTTCTATTCAGGAAATGTTCCAGATCTTGAAGGGCTAGATAATGTCTAAAAATTTTAAAAACACAGATGTTAGCCAATCCAAGCAATGCAGTTCGATTTGCACCAAAATAAACCATAAAATTCCCAGAAATGCCATTATAGATATAAATGACCAACATTATACGTGGCATTTTTTTCTGAAAATTCCAATGAGCACACCCATTTGGCATCATGTGCTATTACATGACTAACAGCCCCCTCTTTAGACACAAGCTCCTCATTTCCTACAGTTTCTGAAAACATTTAAACCTGGATTGAGCTGATGAGTTGGCTGTTGGCTTGTTTCTGACCCACTATCTAAACAAGTCAATTCTATGAAGTTCTTTCAGCTTGCAGTACATCTTGAAGAAAAACTTTGCTACATTGAAATAAAATGTTAAAATAAAGATAGTTTCAAATTTCATACAGAAAATCATTATAGAACAAAATATAAATGGTGATGTCAGAATAAAGGTGTGGGAAGTTCTGCCAAAGTGATTCGTTTTGTCTTATTGCTGATAGTTGATCAATTCCTAACATTATCAATTGAGCATCACCTAATTTTATGGTTTTAGTCCTAGGATGAAAATAGAGCTGTTTGGAATTTAATTTATTATATCCTGTACGTAGTCCTGTGTAAGTTTAAGTGATATGTCCCTTACCATCAGTTAAATCAAACTAATGTTATGACACCAGCTGATTTTATTACTTAACAAGTCAGATCCCAGATTGAAATCTATCTTGATAGATCACATAACACGGTATGGAGCTGGAGGAACACAGCAGGCCAGGCAGCTTCAGAGGAACAGGAAAGTTGACGTTTCGGGTCGGGACCCTTCTTCATAGGGTTCAGAGTCAATGTTGAGGACTCTTACAGTAACTCCTACGGTATACTATCTTGCTACCATATGGATATACGTATGTATAAAATTTATATATTCCCTATATCACAAAAACATCCCTTTAAAGTACTCAAACACCGGAGTAAATACTCTTCTCTATCACATTTACAGGTTTGGATTAACTGTTGCTTTCAATTCATGATCTTGAGATTTTGAACACATTTTCTTACACAAATGAGTTCTGCTTTGATTTTGGGGATTAGGTAAGGAAGGCAGTGGAATGTCAACCAGGGCTAACGTAAATAGTAGTGCTTTACCAGCCAGTCAATCAAATTACCGGCTGGTAAAGCAGTAGTCTTGAAAGTGACAGAGCTCATCAGTAGATGCTGCTGGGACTACCAGTGGGTGCAGTAAAAAGAGTCATGACCACGTCCAAGTCCTGGCCTTATAAAGTAAGGAGGGATCCAAAAATCCAGGGATGAGGCTGGGCTTTGAAGGGCACGTTGTAAGGAACAAAATGGATGGACGTGCCTTTGATGTGTAAGGTAAACCCCTTCCTTACCAACCTTTTTTGCTACATGGTCTCAAAAATAGAATTGTCCTTTTCAGCCCACCATCCCATGTCAATCATATAATCATATATCCCGATTGATTGGCTTCATAACTGTTGTCACTAAGACAGTTAGTTTAAGCTTTCAGGTACTGATCAGCTCCACCCATCACAATACAGAGAGACTGCTCCAAGACGCTAAGCAGCGATCTGTCTGTGTCTTCTACAAGTTCTGTACGTGATCACCAGAGTTTTATAGTGCATCTTAGTGTTAACAGCACATAAAGTAGTAGTGTGTACTTAATCTTCAGTTGAGCCTGACAGTCTTAGAAGAGGCATTCATGCACGTCAGATATAATGCGTAGTGATTGTAATGAAGTCAGCAAGGTGGACGTCATAGAATATGAGTCCTTGATTGGGGCTGTTAATCTGGTCCAATCAGGAAGCCCTGGCTGACAGATAAAGACAGGAATGTCAGACCTGTTCACTCTGAGAGCTGGCTTTGAAGAAATAGGTCGATGTCAAGGACTCTCCACATGTAAATAAAGGATGACTTGGTGATGGGATACCAGCCTCTGTGGAGTTATTTCATAATGTAGCTGCTACTAACTCATAGGTAATAGATTTATTTACTGATCATTAAGTTCGAACCTAACTTCTGCTGAAAAGAGAAACTGCTGAAGAAACTTAGCAAGTCTAGCAGCACCTGTGGAAAGAGTTCAGAGTTAATGTTTGGGGTCCATTGACCCTTCTTCAGAGCCTTCTACATGTCCATCCCTGTTGCAAATATACCCAGTGAGGGGGGTTTAAATGCAGTTCAATATTCCACCACTAAAATGAAATAATTTAGATCTCTGTCCTTTGAGTATAAGAGTTGGGCAGTCATGTTGAGATTGTACAGGACGTTGTGTCCAGTTTTGGTAGCTCAGTTATAGGAAGGATATTATTAAGCTAGTAGAGGTTCAGAACAGATTTTCCAAGATGTTGCTGGGTATGGAAGATTTGAGTTATAAAGAAAGGCTGGATGGGGACTTTTTTCACTGGAGTGTAGGTGGTTGAGTCTGCCTGATACAAGTTTATAAAATAATGAGAGGTATAGATAGAGTTAATGGTAGTTGTCTTTTCCCTAGGATGGGGGGAATTTCAAGATTAGAGGGCGACAGGAGAGAGGTTTAAAAAATACATGAGAGGCAAACATTTTTACACAGAGGGTGGTTTGCATCTGGAATGAACTTCCTGAGGAAGTGATGGATGTGGTTACAATTACAACATTTAAAAGACATTAGGATAAATACATGAATCGGAAAGGTTTGGATGGATATGGGCCAGGAGCTAGCAGGTGGGATTAGTTTAGTTTGGGGTTATGTTCGGCATGGACTGGTTGGACCGAAAGGTCTGTTTCCATGCTCTGTGATTCTATGACTCCACGATTCTATCTGTCCAGTCTTACACGCATGTTTAGCATCAAAGTTCATAGTTTTCATGAATGGAGGTATTTTCCTTTTCTTTGCAGACTGAGATATCAATGGATTTCCCTCTACAGTATCCACCATTCAAATATCATTTATTTCTATGTATAAGGTTAGGTTTTCTTTTCAATACTGTCAATGGGTTATGATTGTAGTTCAGTCAAAACTGGGTTATGATTGTTGTTCAGTCAAAAATATTTCATGAATTTTACACACAAGCACACCAACATCCCAACTGCAATCATGTCATAGCTGCTGGATTCTCCCCGTTTCCAAACTGCAACGTCTTGTTGCCTTTCAGAGAGCTTAGAAGAATTGGAAGTCATATGTAAATAATTTGCAAGGTAAGTAATGACTGACTTAGCAGGGTATGAAGCAAGATGGAAAATGATTAAGGTAGTGCCAGAAATCACATGTGCCACTCACCCCAACGAGAATTAACTTATCTTTTGCTTAAGTCTAACATGTGAATACAGAAAATACCTCTTCACGTTTATACAAAATATCATGTTTTTTTTAACATTAATGAATACTCACTTCATTAAAACTTCATTAGAAGGGGCTGAGGGCGCCTTGTTTGTTCAAGCCTTTGGAAGTCTAAAATATTAATATCATTTGGACATGAATTTTAGACATGAATTTTGAGTCGAGGAAACTCCAATTAAGTTCGAAAATGGTCTCCAGGACCTGATTCCTGGATTCCCAATCCTGTTGCTGAGTTTTCCGATTTTCATTGGTGTCATTAATGGCTTTGGGCTGTGAGCCTGCAACATGACTTCTCAATGTGACCAGTTGCTTTGTGAGGGTAGGCATATTCTAATTGTTAGTAATTTTAATGGAGTTTGGCCAGCTTTTAGAACATAGAACAGCACAGGAATGGGCCCTTCGACCCAGGATTTTGTGCCCAACATGACACCAAATAAAACTAATCCCTTGCCTGCCATTGGTCCATATTCCTCCATTCCTTGCATATTCATATACTTATCTAAAAGTTCTTTAAATGCCCTTATCGTATTTGCCTCCACCAACTCCCCTGGCAGTGCGTTCCAGACTCCTACCACTCTCTGTGTAAAAAACTTGCCCCTCGTGTCCCCTTTGAACATCCCCCTTTAACCTTAAATGCATGCCACATAGTATTAGACATTTCAACTCTGGGAAAAAAAATTCTGACTGTCAATCCTATCTATGCATCTCAGAATTTAATAGACTTCAATCAAGTCTCTCCTCAGCCTCCACCACTGAAGAGAAAACAACCTGAGTTATTCTTGCCTCTCCTTTTTGCTCATACCCTCTAATCCAGGCAACATCCTGGTAAACCTCTTCTGCATCCTCTCCACAGCCTCCACCTCCTTCCTGTAATGTGGCGACCAGAACTGAACGCAATACTCTAAATGTGGCCTAACCAAAGTCTTATAAAGTTGCAACATGACATCCTCACTCTTGTACTCAATTCCCCAACCAATAAAAGTAAGCATGCCATAATACATCTTCTTTGCCACCCTATCCACTTACATGGTTACTTTCAGGGAGCTATAGGCTTGAACCCCAAGATCCTTCTAAACATCAATGCTGTTTAGAGTCCTGCCATTAACTGCATACTTTTCCTTAACATTTGATCTAAAGTGCAGCACCTCACACTTACCCAGATTGAACTCCACTTACCATTTCTCCGTCCATATCTGCAACTGACTTATATCCCGCTGTATCCTATGACAACCTTCTACACTATCCACAACTCCACCGATCTTTATATCATCTGCAAACTTACTAACCCACCCATCTACATTTTCAACTAAGTCATTTATATATATCACAAACAGCAGAGGTCCCAGTACGGATTCCTGTGGAACACCGTGAGTCATGGGCGTCCAGCCTCAAAACACCCTACCCTTTGTCGTCTACGGGCAAGCCAATTCTGAATCCGCGCAGCAAAGTCACCATGGATCCCATGCATCTTAATCTTCTGGATGAGCCTACTATGAAGGACCTTGTCAAAAGCCTTACTAAAATCTATGTAAACATCGACTGCTCAACTCTCATCAATCACTTTCACCTCCTCGAAAAATTCAATCAAGTTAGTAAGACATGACCTGCCCTTCTTGAACAGTGGAACAACATTAGCTACTCACCAGTCCTCTAGGACCTCTCCAGTGGCTAGCGAGGATACAAAGATCTTGGCCTTGGCCCCAGCAATCATCTCTCTTGCCTCGCTCAATAGCTTGGGGTAGATACCATTGGGCCCTGGGAACTTATCCACATTATTACTCTTCAAGAAATTCAACACCACTTCTTTCTTGTTCTCCTTAACTTCACACAAATCTCACCATCCTCCATATCCTTTTCCTGGGTGAATACTGATGCAAAGTACTCATTTACGATCTTACCCACATGCTCTGCCTCTAAGCACAAGTTCCCTCCATTATCTTTGAGTGGCCCTAACTTTTCCCTAGTTATCCTCTTGTTTTTAATGTAGTTATAGAATGCCTTGGGATTCTCTTTAGTTCTACTTGCGAAGATCATTTCATGGGCCCTTCTTGCTCTCCTAATTTCCTGCTTGAGTACTTTCTTGCTTTCCTTATATTCCTCATGGGCCCTGTCCGATTTTAGCTTCATAAACTTTACATATGCTTCTTTTTTCCTTTTGACTAAATTCACAACCTCCCTCGTTATCCAAAGGTCCTTTACCGGGGCAGCAGGTCAGCAAGTGGAGGGATTGAGGGGAAGATGTTAGGACCAATAAATCAGAAAGAAAGGATAGGCATAGACATGTAAATGAACACAATGGTAATAATGTGTTTATTTCAGTATAAGGAGTATTAAAGGGAGGGAGATGAGTTTAGAGCCTGGATTAGTACATGCCATCCTAATCCTTCCTCCTTTTGACAACATGCAGTCTTGAGTTCTCCCCAGCAGGTCTTTAAACAGTTCCCACATGTCAAATGTGGACTTGCCTGATAACAGCTCCTCCCAGTTAACACCCCCTAGATCCTGCCTCATACTGATGCAATTTGCCCTCCCCCTTTTTAGCACTTTCCCGCAAGGTCCTGACTTATCCTTGTTCAAAGCTATCTTAAAAATAAGTTGTGATCACTGTTATCAAAATGCTCTGCCACTGAAAGGTCAGTCACCTGGCCAGGCTCATTAGCCAATACAAGGTTCAGCATGACCCCTCCTCTAGTTGGACTATCCATATACTGTTTCAAGAAACCCTCTTGGATGCACTTAACAAATTCCGCCCCATCTAAGTATCTTGCTTTAAGGGAGTCCCAGTCAATACCGGGGCAGTTAAAGTCACCCACTATGACAATGGCTTTTATTGCACCTTTCCATAATCTGCCTACATATTTGTTTCTCAATCTCTCGGTGGCTATAATCCAATCAGAGAGATTGTATCCATCTTATTTTTAAGGTCTACCCATATTGCCTCAGTGAATCAGCCCTCCAGCGTGTCCTCTCTGAGTGTGTATGTAACATTCTCCCTGATAAGTAATACAAGTCCCCCACCTCTTTTACGTTCCTCTCTGTCTCATTTAAAACAATAAAACCCTGGAACATTGAGGAGCCAGTCCTGTCCTTCTCTCAACCAAGTCTTTGTAATGTCCACAACATCATAGTCCCATGTACTAATCCAGGCTCTAAACTCATCTCCCTCCCTTTAATACTCCTTATACTGAAATAAACACATTATTACCATTGTGTTCATTTACATGTCTATGCCTATCCTTTCTTTCTGATTTATTGGTCCTAACATCTTCCCCTCAATCCCTCCACTTGCTGACCTGCTGCCCCGGTTAAGCAACTCATGGTTCCCTGCTCCTCTGAGGTGTCATGAACCATAGTCTGTACAAAGAAATCTTCTGAAAGGTAAGTTAAAAAGATCTTACCTGTGATTCTTGGGGCAAGCTATGACCTTCCACCACCTGCAATGGCCTCTTATGTCCATGCCATGCTATGCTTCCAATGCCCATGGGCCATCATACCCCATGCCAAGCTATGCCTTCACCTTAACCCACAACCCCTCATAGACCCTCAAACACCACAAGTCCCTCATGCCATATCATGCCCTTCCACCACCCTTTATGGTCCCAAATATTCCAACACTAACATATGCTCCTTGACCTAATCCCACTCCTTTCTTACTGTCATTGCCAAATTCATGGAACTTCCATGCCCATCCACTCACTGTACAAAGCCAATGAGCCAGGATAGTAAAATACTTGACTAAAGGAAAAAGAAAGAACTGTGGATGCTGTAAATCAGGAAACAAAACATAAATTGCTGGAAAAGCTCAGCAGGTCTGACAGCATCTGTGAAGGAAAAAACAGAGTTAACGTTTCGGGTCCGGTTCTGAGGAAGGGTCACCAGACCTGAAACGTTAACTCTGTTTTTTCTTTCACAGATGCTGCCAGACCTGCTGAGCTTTTCCAGCAATTTCTGTTTTGTTTACTTAATTAAAGGCACTCATTCCACATTCTTAAAAGAAACCTCTTTTCAGTGTTGGCCAATAAAAATGTTAATTACTCAGGATCAATAGCTGAGAGACCAGACATTCATTAAGCTGTTGAAATAGCTGAGCCCCAGTGAAACAAAAAAATTTTCAATTGTCAATTCTGGCTTCATAATTTTTGACACAGAATTGCAGCATTGTTATGGTGCAGAAGGAGGCCATTTGGCCTATCATATGTACTAGCTATCTTAGTATTTTAACTTAGTGCCAAACTCCTGTCTTTTTTCCTTCACCCTCCACACAGTATATCGATTTATATGATCATCCAATGATCTGTTGAATGCCTCAATTGAACCTACCTCCACAACATTTCCAGGCAGTGCATTCCAGACCCTAACTACCTACGGTTTGGAGAATATGAGGAGCCATGGGACAGGATGGAGGAGCATGAGGTGGCATAAATGGGTGGGAAGTGTGAAGGGGGGGTGAGGGATCAAATTTTATTATAACTGGGACAAAGTAATAACACTTTCTGAATTGATAACAGATCACACTCTCCCCTGGCAACAAGAACTATACCTCAGGGACCACATTTTCCCAAAGTGGATGGGTGAGCAGGTAATTTTCCTGACTCCTTCTACCTGTCTCGAAGATGGAAATGCAACCCATTATCTTAAGAGCATTGACATTTGTATAATTTTTCATCACAGGAAATTATAATTATTTTACAATACTCTTTTTTATTGACATTTCAAACAATAAATAATAACGCCATTAAAGAGCTGAGCAGAGAGCAGTGACTGAGTACTGCACATTTGAAGAACTGGAATTAATATCTATCATCAATAACCGAGGATACTTCATCAATATTGTCACTTCAATGCAGGATCTTTTTTTCTGCATTTGTTCATGGGAAGAGGGCATCGTCAGGCAGCATTTACTGTCCATCTCTAATTGCTCAGAGGGTAGTTTACAGTCAACCACATTACTGTGGGTCAGGAGTCACATGTAGGCCAGACAAGGTAAGATTGGCAGTTTCCTTCCCTATATTAGTTATGAATGTCCATGCCTGCTATTATAATAAGTCACTATTGATCTTAAGTCACTGCAGCATTTTAACAGAAATCACAAAGTCAAACAGAAATCACAAAGTCAAGCAGAAATCACTGACCATAATACATAGGTACTGTGTGAAGCTAGTTTGTTTTTAAAAGGGCTAATTGTTCCAAGAGTAGAGGAAACTGAAAATAATATGAAGAGTTACAATGAAGCAAATTGGAAAGATTCAACAAGTCTTTTCAAGCTTTTAAGAACTAAAACTACAATAAAATAACACAAAGACATGCAGATGCTGAAGATCTGAAACAAAAACAGGAAGTGCTGGAGAAACTCAGGAGGTCTGGCAGCATCTGTGTTTCTGATGAAGAGTCAGCGGACTTGAAACATTAACACTGCTTTCTTCCTACAGATGCTGCCAGACCTGCTGAGTTTCTCCAGCAATTTCTGATTTTGTTACAATCACAATAAACTTAGTATCTTCATAGTTGATTGTAGTCATTAAGAACAAACTACAATTATCGGATGTCAAGAGATCATTATGTTGAAAATCATTTCCGTTGAGTATTATCTCTCAGGATGAAACTTGTCAATTTTGTCACTAACCCAGAATCTGCGGATTCCAGTGAGCATTCAGCAGGAGTTCCTCAGCTCTGTAAGATGATCGATGGACATTTTAAGACTATACTCTTCTTCCAATTTCTCCACCAGCCCCACAGTATGGAATTGGGGGGGAACAAAATCCAGGAAATGGAATGAGTAATGCATTTCTACTTCAGGGGGCCAGCGAGACTTTTGGTACTAATTGCCATGCAAATGAAGAATCTAGTTTTTACAAGGAACAAGGACAACTTTCTGGAATCTATTCAGCTGACATTCTGAGGTTTCCATTCTGGAGGGAAGGAAGAGACAAAAGTGCAGCTTTCTGCCACTGTGACAGTAATCCACCCCAAGGTGCAGAATAGAACATTTAGAAACTCTTTAAGATATGTGATATCATCTTGAGGTAGGAGTTCAGGAGGCAGTCTTTCTACATTAGCAAGAAATGGTTAGCTTGTTAGTTTCTCAAATTGCATTAAGGAACTGCCAGTGAGAAATACTATTCATAATAAACTATTTCCAAATGACTATTAACTTTAAATGCACAACTGAAATTTTGATACTTGAACATAGGAAAGAAAATGATGAAGGATGACAACGACAGTAACAATGAGCTGATAAATTCAACAGGCACACAATAACAAAGATTCAAGCCAGGTATGGGAAATGATGAACTCGCAGCTGTATTATAAATGAGGGTGATTTGGAAGTGATTTGGGATTGTTTTATTGCTTAATTTTTTAATGTATCTTTACTTGAGGATTTTATTAATGAAGTGATTGCATTTTGGATTAGTCCCATTATTAAATAAGCTGAAATGGAAATACTTTTCCAAGCTCAATTTTATGAGAACAGACGATAGATCTAACCATTTGAACCACTGTAATAATGTATTTTGAGGTAATTACCCTAAATAGCTTCGTAAGATTTCAATGGAAATCCAGTGAACCTACAAATTTGGAACAAGAAGTTTAAAATTTTGCTTGAAATTAAGTTTGTTGACCAATCATTATAACACAAGATCAAGCACTTCAACGAGTCATTGAGTCATAGCGATGTACAGCGCGGAAACAGACACTTTGGTCCAACTCACCCATACCAACCAGATATCCTAAATTAATATGCCCCATTTCCCTCTAAACACCACCTATTCATGTACACATCCAGATATATCTTAAGTGTTGTACCATCCTCCACCACTGCCTCTGCCAGCTCATTTCATACACGTACACCTCTACATGAAAAAGTTGCCCCTTAGGGCCTTTTAGAACTTTCCCCTCTCACCTTAAACCTATGCCCTTTATCTGTGGTTGGTTTGCTCACTGAGCTGGTTCGTTAGTTCACAGACGTTTCATTACCCTCCTGGGTAACATCATCAGTGCAGCCTCCGATGAAGCGCTGTTGTGTTTTCCCGCTTGCTATTTAAACTCTGGGGTCCATTGGAGTTGATTACCTCATTTCCGGTTTTTCTTTGCAGCGGTGTGTATGTAGGGTCTAATTCCACATGTTTCTTGATGACCTTCTTGTCCGCAAACGTCTGCAAACTAACGAACCAGCCTGGCAAGCGAACCAACCACAGCATCTACAACCCGAGCTACAAATCTACTCAAGAACCTACGCCCTCTAGTTTTGAATTCCCATACTCATGGAAAAGATCTTATCTCTTCACCCTATCCACACGCCTCATGATTTTATAAACTTCTATAAGGTCACCCCTTAGCCTCCAACGCTCCAGGGAAAATAGCCCCAGCCTATTAGGCCTTCCCTATAGCTCAATCCCTCCAAATCTGGCAACATCCTTGCAGAGATAACAAGGTGTAGAGCTGGATGAACACAGCAGGCCAAGCAGCATCTTCGGAAAAGGTCTAGGCCCAAAACGTCAGCTTTCCTGCTCCTCTGATGCTGCTTGGCCTGCTGTGTTCATCCAGATCTACACCTTGTTATCTCAGATTCTCTAGCATCTGCAGTTCCTACTATCTCTGAAACATCCTTGCAAATATTTTCTGAACCCTTTTAAGTTTCACAACATCTTTCCTATAGCAGAGAGACCAGAATTGAAAGAGTATTGGAGTCTATCACATGTGTGCTTCTAGTATGTAACCTTTCCATGGACAGCCAGGGAATAGTTACACAGAAATTAATCCTTGCACCCTTTAAGATACTCAGGTATCAAAGCAATATCATTCCAAAAATTACTATGCATCAGCAAAGATTGCAAAATTATATTTTGACAGTAAAATACACACACATCCAACTGAAATGATTCTGTTGAACTCTAAATATGTAGCTTGACCACCAGTTGCTTTAACTCAATGCTGTTTTGTTGGATAAGATTTTCCTAGATAGAATATAATTGCAAAGTGCCACCTGACATAATATTTCCATAAAACACTGTAAATGCAATTTGCCAGCAACTCGTACAAAAAGCTTACAGTCAGCACTTGCAGCATTCCAAATGAAGTCTGAAACTAACGGGGCCTACAGACCTTTTAGGTGAATGGGTTCCTTTGACACCAGTCAAATATCAGCTGATTTGCAGCTGCTGCAGACACTAATTTTCTCAGAAACCCGCTTGCAAGTATGTAACTCATAAATAAAAGGGTTTTGTGGTTCTCGTGGTTGTGGCTCCATCACCGGACAAGAAGATCTGGATTCAATTCCCAATTGCTTCAAATGTTTGTTATAATATAAACATTTTGATTTTAAAAAAAGTGGATAACTCCTTCTTAAACAATTGAGTTATTAAGTTACATTACTTAGACTTGATAGAAATGGGATCATATAACTGAATTATCTGATCAATACACAGTAGAATGAGTCTAGCAGGAAGTAATGGAACCATCAAGTCCAAATCCAGGACACTTTAAGCATAAAATAACATTTCATATAAAAGGCATCCCATAATAGACATAGTTTGTTAATGGAAGTGTGTTTCCACCTATAGTGTTTTGTAAGCTCAGACACTCACGTACTGTTTGGAAAATGAACCTGTAATAATTTCCATCACACTGACCCTCCTTACATTGTTCTTGACATCACGCCCTAGATTGGTAAAGGTTCAGACACTGACTGTAGATATTCCACTAAATCACACAGATAGTGGCAGAATACATTGTGGCACTAAATTGCTCATCTTTGTCCCACTCACACCTTATCCTTATAATCACCCTCCACATTCTCTTATCACAACCCAATTCTTATATTCATAACCCTTGCCATTCTGTGCTTACAAAGAAATGCGTGCATAAAACTCCAGGAGAGACTGAAAATTGGTGGTAGCTCTCCAGTAACAGCCACCCTGACTGCTGTGGTAGATAAGGCATTTTAAATCAGCTGACTATTGAAGTGCAGTCCATTGGCAATGGGGAGCTGGAGTTCACTTAGATATAGTGTGACAGAATTAGGTATTACAAACACAAGGCAGAAAACACTCACTGACATTGTGGTGGTGTAACCTCTGACTGAAACGTAATCATCTGCACAATGGCTTCACTGAACACTTTCTCCCCTGACAACTCATAATCATGTCATTCATCTCCCACAGGTCCTCCAAGATAGATGCTAAAGATGGAGAGGAGCCCAACAAAACCTCAGATGGGGTCATGCACTCTGAGGAAGCACCATCTCACACTGCACATGTGTCACTGTCTCAGAAACATACAGCTCAGTACAGGATCAAAGGCTGACAACTGGTGACTTCCAGACAGGGATAGTTGTGAAGCATCACTGAAAGGCTCACGACGTTCCCTTCCCCCCACAAGCTGTGCCTAGATTAGTGCAGATGCAGAGCCTTGGTGGTCATCAACAAACTGGATACTTCTGGAGCATTAGCAGAAAACATGAGACATTTGGCCAGAATTTCATGAGGCATTACATCATTGGAGAGAGGTTGGAGGACTCTGAGATCTCCTTGATGTGTCTGTCCTTTAAATAATGGTCCCCTGAATTGAGCATCAGATGCAGCAGGTACTTGAGTCCATGCGTGCCTTGACCAGCGGCCTGCACATGCCTACAAAACTCTCTAGGTGGAAAAACACTTTCATTAATAAATTGAGTACATTTTTTTATGGGATGCCCTTTATATGAACATGTTACCTTATGCTTAACTATCCTGATTTGGACTTCATGGTTCCATTACTTTCTGCCAGACTCATACTGCTGTGTATTAATCAAATAATTCAGTTACTTCATCCTATTACAACAAAGTGTTAATTATGTCTCTTAATAAGGAGTTATCAATTGGTTTGTAAGGAGTTGTTAATTATTTTTAATCAATCTGTTTGAACACATTATAAGTCATCTCCAAGCCAATCCGGAATTGAACCCAAACCTTTTGGCCCAGACAGGGCCATTACCACGAGAACCATATTAAATAGGATAGTCAAAAGCCTTATTTTATTGCTCAGTGCCATACTGAAGTGTGGCAATCTACTTTCCAGCTCTTGGCTAGTGGGGAAATGAGAGGGAAGATAGAAAAAATGCACCCAGAAGTTGAGACTCTGATCAAGGCACTCTCAGTCCTGACTCCTTGCTCTGCCATCTCAGTCAGAGTTCCACTGCCTACTTTATTTCCCCCCAGTGTTGAGTGTGCCCCTGCACAGGTGGAGCAGTCTTTCGTGGATACCTCTCTTCCCTCATCAGAAAACAACGTAGAGGCACAGAAATTCTCACCTGCTGCTGTTAAAGCTGTCAGCTACAAAATGCTGACCGACACCAAGTTGACAAAAATAGCCTTCAATGTCTTGGAAATTGTGCTACATTCACATTCTCAAAGTAAGTCTAAAGTTTAATCCCCTTTCACTTACAGTGACACAAAAACAAGATGTGCACATAGGGAGTATTGTGCACAAGTAAACTTCATTCAAGTCAGGAAAGGGTCCCGGGGATATGGTCTCCAGAAAGGGCCAAGTTGCACGTGGAATCTGTTGTAGAGAACTCAGATCATGATTTCAATGGGAGAGCACACAGAAAAGGCTGATAGGTAGGAACGCATACAGACATGCTTGGTGCTTTGGTGGACCTATCAGAAAGCCTGTTGTCACCCTGAAGGAGTACGATGAAGAGGCTGGCACCAAACTGACACACGGTCTTTGCACAGAACATGGAACCCACCCTTCCCAGGATAGAAGTGGTGACAAACTCCATGAGAACAGAGTGACTCGACAACGATGCAACATCTGGTAGACAATTTTACAGTTTCAAGTGCAGCACTAACAGCAGCCAGCCACCATTTCAATTCTGGAGTGGAAGCTCAGATTTAAACTATTCAAGATCAGCTTGTTACCATGCAAGGTTAAACTGCTGCCATCATGTCTGTGGATATCAAGGCCTTGAATCTCAAGAGCTCAGAAAGCTGTCCACCAACCGATTACTGCCATTCCTGAGTTAGATTACTGACAGCGGGTCCATGGAGCACGAACCCACCGTTCTCTCTCAAACCTACAGCATTCCTCCTCACACCAGTACTTTTGTTGTTACCTGTTCTACATGCTTTCAAATTTTGATTAGGGAATTTATTATCTTATGTACTACACTAGTCACACCAATTGTATAATTTCACAGGCCTGTTCTATTGCTCTTTTTACACAAAATAATGGTTTCACGTGTCTCCATACTATCTCTTCCTTAACTGGCTTAATATACAGAAATGCAATTCATTCAGGCCATCGCAACAAAACATTTAATTTGTACTTTTAAAAATTAACCTAAGTTTTAAGAATCTTGAAATTACAAACTCATTAACTCTACCAAAACATACACACAGAAAAGTTTTGAGTATTTCTATTCTTAATGCTAAAGTGGGCAAGGTCATATTTTCTACAAATACATAGTTGTACAGGTAATGCATTTCTGCAGTACTTTTCACAAATTTGTATCAGCAGCCCTGTTCTTTGTTCTAAAACATTCCTCCACTACTGCCAGAGACTTTGGATATGTCCAACAGTCTATGGGCAGGTTGAAAAATAAACTGTCCACAACTCCTCTGACCTATTACTGACCTGATACTCTGATATGACAGTTAGTACTTTGATTTTTGCGCAGTGTGTCATTTGCTGCAGCCTTTCTCCTTCACGAGTGGTATAAACCCATGGTATTTGGCATTTTCAAATGCAGTGGTTTACTTAAGAAATTCTCATGTCCAATAATTGTATGGTGTGGCTTAAATAAATAAGCAGGATGTAGTAGCTTTTTTTTGGTGCGCTGTTCGGTCTCAATTTCATTTCTCTTTGGCAACAATTCACTGAAAGTCTGCTTAACCTTGGGGGATATTTTAGTTCATTCCATTCTCCATATATTGTGCATAACAATCAATTTTCATTCTGGATCAATTGTGGTGAATCAGTAATTCAATTTTTCCTGTGCTGTCGAACATCCAAGATGTTCAGAGCAATCAAGCCAAGAAAGTTGCCATCATTAAACTTGTTCTTCACTAATAAAAGTCAATAAAAGATTTTTCTTTGTAACTGTCTCCGGCTAGTGAAAACCTTAATTGTTTTGAATTAATTTGAGAGAGAGGACCAACATTTCACTTGCTGCAATGGCCCACAGAAAAGGGATAAGTATAACTTCTAAATTATATATTTTTTATGGAAAAAGATTAAAACTATCTTTGTGCCACATGAAATTGGTCACAAATTATAGTCTGACCCGATTATAATTTCCAGTGTCAGTTCACATGTGCTAACTCATTGACTGAGAACTGGTCATCAGGTCCTTTGCTAAAAACCACTAGCAATATTTCATTGGCAGTAAAGGATTTCCAGTGTCAGGATGTAAAGCGGATGGTACAGCTGTGCGGGTGTGCAGCAGAAGATAAAATGGTATAGTAATCTAGCAGTCCAAGTAACTGGGATGGGTGGGTTGGGAGGGGTGCTGGTGGAGGCGCGGTACAATCTGTAACATAATGGCAAATTCACTCAACCAGTAATCCAGAGTCACAGATTAATACTCTGGGCACATGGGTCCATGACAGCAGCTGGTGGAATTCAAATTTAATTCATAAAGTTTGGAATTGAAAGCCAGCCCCAGTAGTGATTACCATTAAACTATCAATTGTCATATAAATACATCTGGTGCACTTATGTCCAAGGGTAAGGAATCTGATGTCTTGGCCTGGTCTGATCTACATCAGGCTCTAGACTCAGGAATGTGGTTAACTGTTGACTACCCTCTGAAATGGCTAAACATGGCATTCAATTATTTAAGGGCATATTGGAATAAGTAACAAATGCTGGTCCTACAAGTGATTAAAGAATTTTTAAAATGGTGCAAGCTAGCCAATCACAAGGAAAAGGTGGAGCAAAGTTCTAGCTCCTGAGAAACAGGTGCTAAATAACAGATGCAGCTCTCTTGTGGTAAATCACCAGAAACAAACGATACTGAAGGGAAAGCTGGGTAAGGTGGTAGTGAAGGAGCAGGTACAAGAGAATTGGTGTTCATGTTTAACGATACCTCCTTGGAGGTGCTCCTCCAGGTGACCAGGGCAAGGAGGGAAGCCCTCTTCCTTCATTATGGTAGGAACAGGCTGGCACAGCAGAATAAGGGGGCGTAGCTGAAGTTGCAGCGGAGGTTCGCAGGTACAGAAATATGGTTGCAGTGCGGGAAGAAAATCACTGACCTAATCCATGGTCCAACGTGCTGGGAGTGGAAATCAATAACAGTAAGCACACAGTCTTAAACACTATAAATGATGCATATAAAATGAATGGATGGAGTCTTTTTCTTCTTTTGTAAAATAAAACTTCAAATCTTAATTTCACTTCTTTTCCATCAGTTGTATCCAAAATACTGGTCTATGATTAATAATTGCTTCTTATTCTGTGATAATTTGATTTCTTTAAACTCCGTTACTTAGGAACACCACTTAACATATGTTACTCCATTGAAAGACTTCTCAGTACTTCAGAGCTTGAAACATGCTTCTTTCTCAAATAACTTCCCAGCACAGGCTGAAAAATGAAAGTCAGAGTCTGGATAGTTCTCCCTGCAAGCCCTCTGGGTATTCCCCTAGGAACTCTGAGTAACTTCCTCTCACCTAACTTTTAAAAACCACAATACTTAGAATTCTAATTGTTAACTCCAAGCACACAGACAAACTTACCATATGTTAACTTAGAATTTCAAGAGTCTAAACTTGCAGGAAACAATATTAAAATACCTATCTATAAATTTCAGTTTTATCACTTTGAGTGTATATAAAACACATGTATATGTTTCATGAACCACCTTCTCAATGGCAGTTATGGATGAACAATAAATGTTGGTCTTGCCAGCAATGCCCAGATCCTGTGAATGAATAAAGTAAGTTTGGCATACACACTTGCAGAATTACTTGGCACCACAGGAGGAAAAGGAGGAGCATGCAACATTATTTCATTCCAATGCATATTCTCACATTCGTGGGTATTCGAGTGTATATAGTAGACTCAGTGGTTCCAAAAAGCTACTGAAATCAGCAGTTTTTCTGGCCACTCCAATTGGAGAAATGTAAAAGTGATGCAAAGCTTCAGGCTGATGGCACACCTCAGGAGTCAGCAACAGGATAGCTGCTGCTGGAGTAGTAGCTTGAGATACATGGACATCTGTTGGCTTTGTATACAATGGTGTAGATAGTAGAGGAGTACATTGATGTTGTAAATATAATCGTACGTTTGGCCTATACATGTTGTCATGATGATTCTTTATATTTAATACTGATTGAAAAATTAAACTTTGAAGGATTGTGGAATGAAGGATTTATTTCAAGTTTTGTAGACATTCCTAGAATAGTTTCTTAAAAGAGGTCTTTGAAAGTTCACTATGGACATTGAAGATTTTAACAAGATTTCCTAGAAATCACCTCACTGATGGTAACTGTTTTCTTTGCTGTGGACCCTGCTAGGCCTGTTTTCAAACAGTGACAGGCTTGGTTCTATCTGGTTCAGTAGGAGGAAAGCCTACTAAGAACAAGTTGAGTTAGACAGAAGCTTGTTTAGAAGAAGCTGAAAAGCAGACCACTCTAATTTCTGAAAAGAAAAAACCTTTTATTGTGTTCAGGGAAACCTATCTGCTCTTTTGAATGTGTGATTGAAGGAACATTTCAAGATTGCATTTACTGAGCAAGCTCTGTCTGGAATACAGATACTGCTACACACAATTACTGACTTGGCCAAATGAGCCAAGATATCAGATAAACAGACTGGAACTATACTTTATAATTATGCTGTAAACAGTAATACATTGGCTATGTGTTTTCTTTTCTGAAAGCCAATCCCTACTGAAAAATCTTATTTCTCCACTTTCTGTAAGCATGTGTTTTTGTTTTGGGGTTTTGCACAGGCACCTTGCTGGTATATAGGGTTCTTTATAATGTAGATGTTGAAACAACTTTTGCAAACCTTGCACAGGACTAAATGATCTATTTGTGGCGGTCACAAGTCAATTGTACTTCTATATTCTGGCTGTGCATGTTAACCAAATATTGCTTCTTTCTTGCAGAAGTTTTATTTTGATAATGAACCCATAATTGCATTAATTAAGAAACCTAGTCCACAATTTTTTTTTAATTTAAACCACAAGACAGGCAAGGTATTTAATTCATCATCTTTGTAACTGGAAAATGTATTTTTACTTTATGTTGTAACCTGGAGTAGTGAGACTAGAGTGGTGGTGCACTCCTGTAGCCTCAGTCATATAAATTCATGACCACATCCATTGAGAAAGTTTCCTATTTTCAATCTACCGCCTTTTAGATCTATTCTTTCCCACTTTTCTATCAACTTTCCATATTCCACCAGATTTATCAATGCATCTGAACCTCATTTTCAAAAAACTCTATAATCTGCTCAATGGCTTCCGTTGTTCATATTTTGGGTTAGCTGTTGCATGCTTCCTCTGTATTCGTCTGGGGTTTTGCACAGGCATCTTGCCTTTAGCAAATCGCCTTTGACACATAATATCTATTCTCAGAGGTATTTGGCTGGCCCCAAATGCTGGTATATAGGGTTCTTTATAATGTAGATGTTGAAACAACTTTTGCAAAGCTTGCACAGGCCTAAATGATCTATTTGTGGCGGTCACAAGCCAATTGTACACTGAGCAAGCAAAAGAGGGAAGAACAGCAACAGTTAGAGGTCCATGAACAGCTGTTGTGAAACTTGTTGCTTACCTTTCAGGTCAGTAGGTGGCTTACTGTTTTGGAGGGTGCTTTGTGCTAAGCAAGCCTTCAAGGGTGGTCTCTACAGTGGTTGGAGGTGCTAGGCAAAATATCATTTGGTCTCACCAGTGTATGTCACATATGTATTTTAGTCACATATTTTGTCATGATCACTGAACTTTAACGAAGACAACTATAGTTTGAAAGATCTGTTTTAGTTTAAACTAAGACAGCGCATTCTGAAAATGTGGAGAGAAGGGAAGATGGATTCCTAATAAAAACCTCAATTCAGTTGTCATGGGGACAGACTCAAATAGAAACCCGTGGACAGGGTGACCTTCATTTTGAAACACCTTTATGTACTTCACAGAAAAAAAAATGACAGATGCCCTTCGAGAAATTAGAAAGCTACTGCTGTGGAAAAGCAGGAAGTTTGTCGATCTCTACAAGTATCAAAACAGCTTGCTGCTGGAAGGTTGCAGTTTGCGGCATGTGAAGGATGCACCTCTTTGATACAAGAAACAATCATTGCTATAGCCTGCTCAATTAGGGGAACCTTGCGCTTTGGTGGACAGGCCCAGCATATCTACCAAAAAGATCAGTCATGATGATGGTGATCGTACTTTTAACACCTTCTCAAGTTCAAATAATCACTTACCAACCTTAAAACAGAATAGAAAACATCACCACATGAAAAGCAGAAACATACCGTCATTGCCTACAACTTAAAGACATCAAAATGTTCTAAGAACATTTATTTTCATACATTCTAATCTGGCAGATAACAACAAACATTAGGTTCTACTTGTGCAGTACATGAGAATGCCGTGAGCAGAAAGGGACACTGCATCAAGATTTATTTCATTGACTGACTTAAGAGAAACATACTTTCACAATCTCTATGCAACACAGACTAAATGACAAGTTTGAGTAAAATCTCAGACCATGGCCACCACTTTCCACGCACTGTTTGATCTGTTGCTGTGGTGATGAACTCGGGGAACTGAACTTTGGTGAAAAACAAGGGCAGAGTTGAGGAAGTGTGGTCTGAGTTCTGGACATATATATAGAATGCAAAAGGCAAGCATTTATCTTTTGCAACTTCACGACATCAAGGCACAAGTCTAACAGTAAAACTCCATGTATATCATTGTATTTCGGCAAGCTTGGCTGCTTTAAACTTGACTTTTTCTCTCTTGAGAAATAGTATACATGTTACTGTTGCTAAGTAAAGTTTTATTGATTTTCTAAGAGAAAGGAAATTCCCAAACAGCTGCACAGAATCAAGGAACACACAAAACTACCTAATGGCTTTCCCTTCCACCTTCCCTACAAAATCCACGGGATGAAAATAAAACCTAAAAATACATCTATGTTGGTTTTTTAAAACTGTTCATCCAACCGTAGAATTACTACAGTGTGGAAGCAGGCCATTCGGCCCATCGAGTACACAGTGACCCTCCAAAGAGCATCCCATCCAGACCCAACCCCCTACCCTTTCCCTGTAATCCTGCATTTCCCATGATTGATCCACCTAACCTACACATCCTCTGGACACTATGGGTAATTTAGCATGGCCAATCCACCTAACTTGCACATCTTTGAACTCTGGGAGGAAACCAGAGTACCCAGAGGATCCCACGTAGACCTGGAGAGAACTGTTTCTATGGGTTAGAATCTTTCTTCCATCAAATAACGTCCAAATCAAATGTTTCTGAGGCGTACTTGGATATAAGGTTACCATATATTGAAGGCCAAAGTATTTACAAAAGGCTGTTGAAACAGACCAGTTTCACTGTGCTGTAAAGTGATTTTTTTTAACCAATTGTTTAGAAATAACTGTAACCCTTTACATACTACTTCAACTTCCACGCCAATCACACAATCAATATTCTCTTGTTTTTTATTCTCCCTTGTCCGTAACCTATAAAATCCAAAAATATATATGGGCACACTTGTAGGATCATGATTTTGCTGGTCATATTCTGTAAATATGAAATTTTCATGTAAGAACTTTCAAACTAAATGCCAGTCCAAAGCACGGGGATGTTATTTTATGAAGAAATAAAGGCAGGGAAGGACATATGCAAGCTCAGCCTCAACCAAATGCTGAATGCCAGCCACATATTACAGGGATGTCAGCTGTAGTTCCATCATGAAAGTGAAATCAGACAGTTGTTCCCAACAAGCTGTCGTCTTTTAAAACTTTGAAATTCAATCCATCTATCATGTCAATAGTTATTCAATAATTAGAATTTTCCATCATTCGCATAATCCTAGCAAATGCATTTCATTTCCAGAGTAGTACAATGAATATTTCAACCAACCATACAAATTTTAAGATAGATACAATTAGATATAATAGGACACCACAATCCAATTATCTGTAGGAACTAATTTATACACCTAGCGAAGGAATCTATTTGAAGTGATCGATGATTGCTTCCTTGTCAATCTGAATCACTAAACATCAGTAATTTTAGAGGAACAACAGTTGATCTATTTTCAATATATTTTTCATATGCAAGATATCACATATCTAAATTAACTAAAAAAGCTATCAATTCAAGCTGATGAGTTTCAAATATATGCACAGATAAAGATAGAAACAGAATTCATCAACACCAGATAATGCAATTCCGATACATCAGAAAACTGTAGAATTCCGTTTTACCATCAATCCACTTACTTATGATAAAGCATCAAGAATAATTAATAATAATCACCAAAACAAGCATCCAAGAAGACCAACTAAAGAACAAAAAGGCCTGTCTGGATACTCCAATTCAATATCCCAATTCTCAACACCATGTAAAGCCTCACCAAAGCTCACCCTTCAATGCCCACCCACCTCCAAGCTAGTTAATGCCTGTCAGTTCACCCATGCCATACTCCTCATGTATCATCTATTCCCTCATTTATCCTCACATATCCCCTTTATGCTCCCTCAGATCACCAATGCTACCCCATGCCAGCTTGAAGCCCTCATGATTCCTCCATTGTCATTCACAGAATATGCGCAGTTCACGAATTCCGTACAATATCAAAGGAAAATATTTTATTCTGCTTAGAAGAAAATCCTCACCTTTGCATCAATGGTACTGAGCAAAACAAAAAAAACCGTGTTATAGAGTCATAATAATAGAGGTATACAGCATGGAAACAGGCTCTTTGGACCAACTCATCCATGCCAACGAGGTTTCGTAAACTGAACTAGTCCCACTCGCCCACATTTGGCCCATATCCTTCCAAATCTTTCCTTTCCATGTACCAGTCCAAATGGTTTTTAAATATTGTAATTATACTCGCCTCTTTCAATTCTTCTGACAGCTCGTTCCATATACTGACCGCCCTCTGTGTGAAAAAGTTGCCCCTCAGGATCCTTTTAAATCTTTTCCCTCTCATCAGGGTATGCACTCTACCCTGGGGAAAAGACCTTGGCTATTCAGTTCTCTATGCCCCTTGTGATTTTATAAATCTCTATAAGGTCACCCCTCAGCCTCCTACGCTTCAGGGAGGAAAGTTCCAGCCTTCTCCAGTCTCTCCTTATAACTCAAACCCTCCAGTTTCAGTAACATCCTTGTAAATCTTTTTTTTTGCACTTTTTCTGGCCTAACAATATCCTTCCCATAGGGCAAACCAGAATTGCAGCAAACTCTCCAAATGTGGTCTTACCAATGTCTTGTACAGCTGTAACATGTTGTCACTACTCCTGTATTCAGTGATCTGACTGATGAAGACAAGCATGTCAAAAACATTCTTCATCACCCTGTACAGCTGTGACTCCACTTCCAAGGAACTATAAACCTGCATCACTAGGTCTCTTTGTGTGACAACACTCCCCAGGGCCCTACCATTGACTGTGTAAGTTCTACTCTAGTTTGTCTTAACAAAATGTACCATCTCGCATTTATCTAAATTAAATTCCATCTGGCATTCCTCAACCCACTGGCCCAATTGATCAAGATCCCATTGTATTCTTAGACAACTTTCTTCATTGTCCACTATACCACCAATTTTGGTGTCATCCACAAATTTTACTAACTATACTTCCTACATTTTCATAGATTATTGCATCTTCCAGTCAGAGAGTCATCACAAACTCCAGGAGTTATCATGCCACCTATATTAACAGTGTAGAACGGAACAAATGGGAATAGGAGTAAGCCATCCAGCCCCTTATGCCTGTTCCACCACTCAAGACAATCACTGAAACTAGACTAATTTATCTGCCTTTGTTCCCTCAGTACCTTTCCCTTATAAATATCTATCAATTAACAAGGATCCTGTATCAGAGATGCTATAGTTTACTCACGCATTCAAACCAAGGCCATGTTTTGTTAAATCAATGACTCGACATTGAAGATCACATGGTGCTATTAAGACCAAGAGGGTTCCCCAAAACCTTTATAAATATTCTTCCCTCAACCAACCAATCTGATTCAAAAGAGATTAACTAGCCATTATCCTCTGATGTTTGAGGTCTTGCACACAAATGTCTGCATATTAGCCTCCACAAATGGAGGTAAACACTATACCTAACCTGCTTTCCATCAGATTGAGACACTCAGGACAGGGACAGACAAATTAAAGGTTTTTCTTTGAGCTTAGCATTAATACATTTGCCATGTATTACATACAGGAATATCATGCAATTTGTTTTAGTTTCTATATCAATTCTCATTATTCAGTTACCTACCTTGCACACTTGCTATTACTGGAAAGCATACCAATAATCGTATGCAATTACATTCACAATTTATAAGCATTGTACACCAAAAACTATTCAAATCACTGACCTGTTCTAGTGAACACTAACTTTTCCTTCCATCTGAGGGACACTGTCAGAAAATACACTCAGATACCTACACAGCGCGTGATTTGGAAGTCTTACATAAGTAGTAGGATTCTCTCTGTCCCTGTCTTGAGTGTCTCAATCCGATGGATTCTCTCCAACAACACAGATCAAAAATGTGTTTTTACTTTTAACCTCTTGACCTTTCACTAGAGGGGTGGAAGATGCAAGAACTGTCAAGGTGCAGTCAAAAAGGATGAACTTATTTCACTCACTTCTGTTAAATCCTATGAACAGATTTCTTAGAACTTTCAAATGCAGTGACAAATATATTGATTACAATGTCAAATGAATGGACACCAAACTCTCGACCTTGACTTACAGAAACAACATTATTGTTATCACCAGTAAATAAACCACTACAAGTATTGAGTTTATTGCAACTAAAGATAATTCAATGATTATCACTCCAACTCATTCTATCCCACACATCAACACTATAGAGCTCCTAATTTCCTTTCCTAATACAATCAACATGCTTTTAAAACAAAAGTTGACATTCCCCAGACCACTGCCTGTAGTTCATCACTCTCCTTACTTTGGGCAACTTTGGTGTTGATTATTTGTTTATTGTTACTTTAGTTAGTTTATTTAAAGCAACTTAAAAATCCGTAAAAGCATCTTTAAATAAGTCATTACAATAGTGAACACATCAAGAGTTTTTTGAACTTTAAAGCAGATGATCAGTGTTTGAAAGTCACATCAGAGTTTAGAATAATGAGGTGAATCTATCAAGACATTACATTTATAATCCTTGGGTCAACAACCAGAAACCATATCAAAGGTGACATCCATAATTAAAATTTCTTAAAACTTTCAATCCCCCTCAGATGAACAGAACTCTTACTGCATGGAAATCAATTAACATTTGAAACTCAGACAAGCATTGATAACAGCAATAGCTTTCTATAAAGAAGAGAACAGCAGGTGCTCATTTCAAATTCAAAATAGAATATGAGTCAATCAATATAACAGCGCAGGAGCAAGATATTTTCAAATGTCAAAACTTGTGCTTCTTATATCAACCAGAGCCACTAAATCACAGTAGAAAAGAAATGGCAGCAATGGCTGATGGGGCACATTGTAACATGGTTCACTTCATTTCTGGGCTTTCTCCTTTGTAAAAGCACAGCAATGCATGTGACCAAATATACAAAATTGTTGAGTATATAGTTCATTTTTTTTTAAAAGCAAGATCCCAATTTTAAATCATTACATTAGAAACACAGCTAAATTAGAATAAACATCTAATAGTGACATTTGAACATGTGAAAGCACTTTCACTTAGTTTTAGAATGTTCCAGAATACTTAGCAACATTGGACTCTCAGACTTGCTATCTTTTTAGTAGGCTTTCAAGACCTTGAGCCATGAATCAAAAATGGTGTGAGAGGCAGGTGTGTGGTTTCCACATGAGACATTCCGGACCCAGATACAGGCAAGAGCAAAATTGCTTGGTGTCAGAAGCATGGTGGAAAATAGGATTCACTCCTCCAAAAAGCAGTATGTTAATTTCCACACCAAAATGTGCCTCAATAGCCAGAAAGAACTGCGAGGTCTACCAGCTGATTACTATTTCAGGTTTTCTGCAGCTGTAGTTTTATTATGTAAATTTCACCATGTTCGGTTACAAGCCTTCTCCAGTAATAGATATGTAGAAGTGCTATATATTTATTTACCTCATGAATCAATGTGACCAGCAAGTGATGATGCCGCACATTGTTGGCTAGCCAACAATCAAATTCCACTTCTCCATGTATTCTCCAAGATTAATGTTTATAGATGGCTCAAAGATGGTACAATTATTTTAAATATATCAATCTTAAATGTTTTTCTTTATTGTGGAACTGTATCTGACAAAGTATTGCAAAATTCAAAAGTAAATACAGGTATTTCTGCTATAACATGTATTTTGTTAACGCAAATTGGCTGTAACACGATTGATGAATAGTGGACGCTGTTTGGATAACGCGAACTTTCTACTGTACAATATAACGATTTTCTATAGCAACTTCCCTATAATGCAATTTTCTATAGTTCGAGGTCACACAAGAACACAACTATCATGTTATAAGAGAAATTCCTGTATTTGAAACTGACAGATGTAGGTATTTCTCCTATAATGCAATAGTTGCGTTCATGTGTGACCTTGCGCTAGAGGATATCATTATAGGGAAATCGCTATACTATACAGCAGAAAGTTCAAGTTATACCAACAATGTCCACTATTCAGCACTTGCGTTACAGCCAATTTGTGTTAACGAAACACACATTATAGCAGAAATACCTGTACTCCTATTGACTCCGCAGTCACCATCCATTCAGGTCACTCATTCTAGATATTACTTTCACAGAGGATGGAATATCACATGGGAAACCCAGATGCAAACTACTTTAATGCATGTGCATAATTTTATTTCTGTGTTTGGCATTGAATTCTAGCACCAAACATGGTGAAGATCTGCATGACACAATGCCACTTCAGTATTTAAAACGCCAGTCCACAGATGGAATTTAGAAATGTTGGGAGGTTTCACACGAAAAGAGAAACTTCATAATATTTTTATGGGCAAGAGGGAAAGGTGAAGTGAATTATTTTATTGTTATCCACTTCCGTTTATAGCAAAAGTGTGTTTTTTAAATCATTTTTTCCTTTCCCCAAACCCTGTTTATGAAATCCAATAGTGACCCACAGCAAGTTCTTTAAGGTTAAAACAAATTAGGATTTATTACTGCATTTGAAACCAAGGGGAAGGATAGCACACAGAAATGAATCAAAGGAAAAAATAAGAGAAAAGAAAGGAGAAAAGTTACAAGTTACTTAAACAAGGATAACAGATTCATGTGGATTAGCGGGTCCAGTAAATCAATGTCCAATTGAGGCCCTTTCAGTTCGCTGTACACAGAAGTCCTTTTGATAGGAATTCAGATGCAGTCAAATTGCTGTTGAAGGTGTTATAGATGTAAGCTAATAACTGGCACATTTCACAGGTGAAACACAGGTTTCTTTCTAAAAATCAGACTTCTGAGAAATATTGAGATCAGAAGCAAGTATTTGGCTAAGCCTGGAGCTTCTTACTCTTCTGGTGTAAAAAGTGGACGGACAAACAAAAGTCAAAGTTGTATAGTTAAAGGTGATTCCAATAAACCAGCAGTTTCTGACATGTGATCAGAGCTTCACACTGAAACACTCAGATAATGAGGTGGATTTGATGTGTCCTCATCATTAGCAAAAAAAGACATTTTTCTGGAGGATCAGTATGGACTCGATGGACCGAATAGACTGCTTGCACACTGTAGGGATTTTATGATTTGTACCAAGTCAAGAAATTAAAGGTTTCAATGGCCTCCTTATTTCAAGGCTTGCCAAGGTAGAGATCTCATCTAATAGTCCCTTATGTTACTTTGCAAGCAATATTGTCAAGAAGTGATGTGTTTACTTCTGTCCTGGTGCTTGCTGGAAACATGTGGCAGGCAACTTACTGTATTGTGTTCAAAAGCTGCCATTTTAAAATCCAGCAACAGTCCATTGAGAAAAAAATTAAACAAGATAATATATTCTTAGTTTAAAAATAAGTCCCACTTCCTGGCCGCTGGGTGTGACAATACAGACTGAGGATTTTCTTAGAATCTTAGAATTAACTTTATTGTCACTCAAATGAATACAGTGAAAAGTTTACAAGTCGCCACTTACAGCATCATCTTAGGTACAAAGGTACCTAGGTACAGATTCTTAAGTACAAATTCTTAGGGGAGAAAAACTAGAAAAA
Source organism: Rhincodon typus (assembly GCF_021869965.1). Lineage (NCBI taxonomy): Eukaryota > Metazoa > Chordata > Chondrichthyes > Orectolobiformes > Rhincodontidae > Rhincodon > Rhincodon typus. The sequence goes on from NC_063339.1 coordinate 64,038,642, forward strand.
TAGAGAAATTTAAAAGTCCAGCATTACAGATTGCAGGAATAAATTAGAAAAATAAAGAAATAAAAAGTTCAGAATAACAATCCTTCCAACTCAGTCCATGCTGGCAGCTAGCCTCTAGTCCACTCTGGGCCCTGACTCCAGACCATGCAGGGCTTCACTTTAAGGCTCTCTGGAACCATCTTGAGGCCATCATCTCAATCCAAACATAAAGCTGGGCCTACTTTTAGAGTCATCATTTTGAAACAAAACTGAAAACAGTGCTTTTCTGATGAGGGGTCTAGGCCCGAAACGTTAGCCTTTCTGCTCCTATGATGCTGCTTGGCCTGCTGTGTTCATCCAGCTCTGCACCTTGTTGTCTTGAAAACAGTGCTGGTCATATTTTGCAAATAGAGAATTTTTAACAGCTATAACATATAACAAGCTTAACATTTTGGTTAAATAGATTTACAATTTTTTTTTCCCTCTGCCTGCTCTGTTTTACATTTAACAATCAATTAGCCATCCATTGAGTAAAAAGACAGAAAGAAGAAGAAAGTTATGTGTTTTCTTTTAGTCTCGCATAGCAAGAACGATAAGGGTCAGATTTTCCTGTCAATATCACACTGTGTGGCGAATGACTATTATTATTGTTTATGCATGTATAGTGGCTCCTAGAAAAAGACGGATATATAGTTCAGAGTCAATGTACAAAAGCTGCCATGCCAGTTGCAATTAGCAGAGAGCTTTGCACAAATGGCATCTCACTGTTTGCCTTTGTGCTGACATGTATCGAGTAGCAAGAAATTACTCACAGTGCGAGTACCCTTTTGTAAACACAATTATAGTAAATTACTGCCAATTCGACCGATTGAAACATATCTATTACAAATTTAAAGTCTCATTCCATCAGATGTTAATTATTGTTGGAGACATTTCAGGTAGTCCATTTAACAATTGACTTTTACTAACTTTACTTTTCTGGTTCTTTGTGTCTCTCTTAACCCAATCTTACTTCCGTTCTCTTTATTTCTCCTTCCCATTTAACATTGAATTCTCCCAAATGAACTTAAATTCCCTTTTGCTGTTTCTCAGATCTTTGTTGTTCATTGTTCAATGCTTTCCCCATTCATGCAGGTCCAATGCATCAATGTAGGGATGGTGAGGTACTAAATGAGAGTTTTGCATCTGGCTTTAATCAGATGCTGCTGCAAGGTCAGAATGAAAGGCATTTATAGAGATACTGGATGAACTGAAAAAAAAGGAAGTAGTATAAAGTCTGGATGCATTTAAAAAGCTGATAAATCACCAGAACTGGATCAGATGCATCAAAATTTGGTCCTCTTCTTCCATCTGCCTTAGACATGGCAAGATGCCAGATAACTATACAATTTCAAATGATGTACCTTTGTTCAAAGCAAGAATTTATAGATACATCTAGAAATTGAAGGTCAGTCAGTTTAGCCTTGGTGATGCAAACAGGGAACAAAATCAGATGTGACAAGTGTGAAATAATTAAGAAAAGCCAAATTAGATAAAAAAGGAATTTGTTGAAAGCAAATCATTTCTAGCTAACTAGATGGCGATTTGGGACGAACTGACACAAAGGGATAACGCATTTGGTGTTTAATAAAGTGACACATAAAAGGCTTGTCAACAAAGATGGCGCCATTATTTAAAAGGAACAATGGCAACACTAGGTTCAAAGTTGGCGAAGTTTCAAGAAACAGAGTAGTGGTGAGTAGTGACAATAAAAACTACAGTAAAATTCTAAAGTGGAAGCAAAAACACATTCCATGCTTTGGCCTGGAATTGCTCTGTATCTATCTCCTCCTCACCCACGTACCCATTCAAATCTTCATTCATTGAAGCTTTGCTTCTTTATTCTAAAGTTGCATATCATCCAAACCCGATAGAAATGAAGCAGATTTCTTCCACAATAATAAACAGGGATGCGATTATGAATTATTTGATACTTGAATCATAGTCTTGACAATGTGGGAGGGATGGCAACAAGTGAGATTAGACCTGTGGATCCCAAATCTTTCCACCACTGGATATTTCCTGCCTTTGCCTTCGTTGGTCAATGACTCCATTACTGTTGCATTATGTGAATATCAAGAAGATAAAAGGAAAACTAAGAAGGATTTTGGACTTTATGGCTTAGTATTTCCCATGTTCCTATGTGCTCCTGGTGGGTCTGCTTTTGGCCTTGATCAAGTCAACTTGCTGCAGGACCAAGATACATACAAATATCCAAACAATATTGATGAACAATAATAATGATTTAGGGCAGCACGGTGGCTCATTTGTTAGAACTTCTGCCTCAGTGCCAGGGACCCAGATTCAATTCAACCCTCAGGTGACTGTCTGTGTAGAGTTTGCACATTCTCCCTGTGTTTGCGTGGGTTTTCTCTGGGTGCTCCGGTTTCTTCCCACAGTTCAAAGATGTGCAGGATAGGTAGATTGGCCATGCTGAATTGCCCATAGTCTCCAGTGACATGTAGGTTAGGTGGATTAGCCGTGGAAAGTGCAGGGTTACAGGGATAGGGAAGGTGGATCCATCTGGGAGGGATGTTCTTCAGAGGGTCGGTGTGGACTCAATGAGCCGATGGCCTGCTTCTACACTGTAGGGATTCTATGATTCTCTGAACACTAAAAATTCTCTGGTCAATTCAGCCCACCCAACACAATTGTGACTCATTTTACATAGCTGATTGTACACTATCCACACCACAAAAAAAAACGTGATTGCCAAAGAAAGGGAAGAAAACAAATATAAACTAGGGCCATCAGTGAAGTAAAACAAAGATTGAGAAGTTCCTCTGACAGCTATTTAGTCAATCAAAATTAGTCCAGGAAGTCACTGCAAATAATCCTACATACCCACCTTCTGTCTTACGTTATCTCTGTCCTAGCCAACTGAAAATTCCAGTTCCCACTTGAAGGAATTCAGCAAATCAGCATCTACGGCCCAAGCCTTTTCTTGAAGCCCACTATTTATACTTTGAAAAGTATTACCCAGATCTGGTTTCATATAAATTGAGGGGGAAATAGTGGCATAATGAATTGTCAGAGCACTCACAATCCAGAGCAACAGGTCTGGATCTTAGGAAATTAGTCAAAATACTACCATGAGAGTCGGAAAAAATTAAATTCAACAAACGAAAACTCTGGAATTGAATTGAAAGCTAGCCATAGAATCATAGAATCCCTACAGTGTGGAATCAGGTCATTCGGCCCATTGGGTCCACACCAATTCTCCAAAGAGCATCCTACCCGGACCTACCCCATCCCAGTAACCCTGCATTTCCCATGTCTAATCCACCTAACGTGCGCACTCTGGACGCTATGGGCAATTGAGCACGGTCAATCCACCTAAACGGCAAATCTTTGGACTGTGGGAGGAAACCGGAGTATCCGGAGGAAACCCACGCAGACACAGGGAGGACGTGCAAACTCCCCACAGCCAGTCGCTCGAGTTCCCTGGCATTTGAGGCAGCAGTGCTAGTCGCACAGTCGTCAGTAATGTTGATATTATCATTGACTGTTGCAAACACCCATCTGGTTTCTTAATGCTCTTTCTGGGAGGCAATCTGCCATTCTTACCCAGCCTGGTCTACATGTGACTCCAGACCCATAATATTGTGGTTGAATCTTAGATGTATTTTGAAATGGCTTAGCAAGTCACTTAGTTCAAAGGCAATTAGGAATGGGCAAAAAATGCTGGCCTTGCCAGTGTTGCACACATCCCAGAAAATAATAAAAATAGATTATGTCCTCCCAAACCTGTTCATTGGAACAAATTGTTTAAAAGTTGGTTTGACTGGCCCAGACTTTATATTGATATAAATACAAAACATTGATGGTGTCCCTGCTTGTTACTGCAACTCCAGAGTCTGCATTAATTTAATTAATTTAAATGGGTAACATCAAATTTTAGGTCACTCTTCTCCTGATGATTTATTCTTGCAACCAAGCAAGCAGGATGAATCAATTACAGGACTTAGTACCTTTCTGATTCATGCCAAGGCCTGTGGGAGATGCTTAAAGCTATTCCCCAATACTTGCCCATGTTTTGACTTATAATCTGTGCGCAAGTACTGGTTTTGTTCTGATTACCTTGACTTATCACATTAATTTTTTTGTTTATAATATCTTCCCTTCATTGCTATATCACTGTCCCATTTTTCTCTTAGCCTTGAAAGAAGATACTGTTACCTGAGAAAATTAAGTTCAAACGTTATCTTCTCTCAAGTAGAGTCATACAGCATGGAAACAGACCCTTTGGTCCAACTCGTCCACGCAGACCAGACATCCCAATATGACCGAGCCCCATTTGCCAGCATTTGGCCCATATCCCTCTAAACCCTTCCTAGTCATGTACCCATCCAGATGACTTTTAAATGTTGTAATTGTACCCGCTTCCACTACTTCCTCTGGTAGCTCGTTCCATTCATGCACCACCCTCTGTGTGAAAAAGTTACCCCTCAGGTCCTTTTTAAATCTTTGCCCTCTTGACTTAAAACTACACCCTCTAGTTGTTGATTCTCCCACCCCTAGGAAAAAGATCTCAGCCATTCATCCGATCCATACTCCTCATGCTTTAACAAATCTAATAAGGGCACCCCTCAGCCTCCAATGCTCCAGCCTTTTCAGCCTCTCTTTATAACTTAAAACCCTTCAACCCTAACAACATCCTTGTAAATCTCTTCTGCACCTTCTCAAGTTTAATAACATCTTTCTTATAGCAGGGCGACCAGAATTGCTCACAATAATCTAAACATGGCTTCACCAATACCTGAGTAGGTTATAGCTTTCAACACTTTCCAGGACTGTTTACAATTACTTCATTTCTTCTTTAATGGAATAATTCATGGTAGTTCCTTCTGCACCATCAATCTCACAGAGACACTCCCACTACAGAGCAAAGATCACTTTGTACTGCCCAATAACAAGAACTAACAAGACTCCAGACTTAGAAGAGTACCCCTTCTTTTGTAAATATGTTATGCCTTTTCTGCAATAACCTTCTTCATTCAGTCTGAGTAAAAATAGATAATCGTATGCTAAATTTGAACTGAAGTTTCATGAAACTAACTCTGAACTGTCCAAATGTATTTTACATAGTTTAAAAAAAAGTATACCAGCAATGATGTGCTAATTCACTGCAGCATTGAAAGAAAATGTGTTCTGCTGTGAATACTTATATAATATACAAGTCAGAAAATATCTCCAAAATTCACCACAAACGTTAAGATATTTCCAACACGAGGAACCAAAAGCTCATTACTGATTCAATAGCTGAGGTTTCTGGTTTGATGAAGCCTTATCTCTGGTTACAATGTCTGAAAATAAACAATTCAAAGGTCACCTTCATAAACTAGATTCCTTGACTGAGTTAGCTTTCTATAATTCGTTAAATTGTTTCTATTCTTTTCATGTACATATTTACTAGTCCTTGGTGAGTAAATGATTTATAGCAATTCTCAAGCTAGTTCAGGAAGTGCTGAAATGTATTTTTCTCCAATGTTTTTCAAGATAACACTACTTGGCTTTATTACATTTTGGATAACAATTTCAATTCAATCAACAATCTTGGAAGACTGGTGCTGCCTAAAATTGTAGTTTCATGAAAATATTTTCCACGTACAACTTACAAAACAAAGCAAGATGAATCTTGAGAAGTTCTTATCTTTTAATGTTCTAGCATTCATGGCTTGATTCCACCAATAAAACTTTTGGACCTGGACTGCTAAACAATTATTCTTTCCAATCTGACCTTGAACGGCTGCATGACTTACTGCTGGGAGTTGACCTATTACTCTGTGTATTTGTCTACTGTTTTTACAATTTATGGAACTGAAGCCAAGTATACATTGCAGAACACACACAAAGCAGAAAGGAATTCTACCACAAACCGAATGACTGTATGTCTTTACAACTAGACTAAATATCTACAGAGACAACAAGGTGCAGGGCTGGACGAACACAGCAGGCCAAGCAGCATCACAGGAGCAGAGAGGCTGACGTTTCGGGCCTTGACCCTTCATCAGAAAAGGGGGAGGGGAAGGGGGTTCCGAAATAAATAGGGAGGGAGTGGGAGGCGGATAGAAGAGGGATAGAGGAGAGGATAGGTGGAGAGGAAACAAACAGGTCGAAGAGGTGGGGATGGAGCCAGTAAAGGTGAGTGTAGGTAGGGAGTTAGGAAGGGGATAGGTCAGTCCAGGGAGGACGGACAGGTCAAGGGGGCGGGATGAGGTTGGTCGGTAGGAGATGGAGGTGCGGCTTGAGGTGGGAGGAGGGGATAGGTGGGAGGAAGAACAGGTTAGGGAGGCAGGGACGAGCTGGACTGGTTTTGGGATGCGGTAGGGGGAGGGGAGATTTTGAAACTTGTGAAATCCACATTGATACCATTGGGCTGCAGGGTTCCCAAGCGGAATTTGAGTTGTGTGCCTGCAACCTTCGGGTGGCATCGTTGTGGCACTGCAGGAGGCCCAGGATGGACTCGTCGTCTGAGGAATGGGAGGGGGAGTTGAAATGGTTCGCGACTGGGAGGTGCAGTTGTTTGTTGCGAACCGAGCGTAGGTGTTCTGCAAAGCGGTCCCCGAGCCTCCGCTTGGTTTCCCCGATGTAGAGGAAGCCACACCGGGTACAGCGGATGCAGTATACCACATTGGCAGATGTGCAGGTGAACATCTGCTTGATGTGGAAAGTCTTCTTGGGGCCTGGGATGGGGGTGAGGGAGGAGGTATGGGGGCAGGTGTAGCACTTCCTGAGGTTGCAGGGAAAAGTGCCAGGTGTGGTGGAGCTGGAGGGGAGTGTGGAGCGGACAAGGGAGTCACGGAGAGAGTTGTCCCTCCGGAAAGCAGATAAGGGTGGGGAGGGAAAGATGTCTTTGGTGGTGGGGTCGGATTGCAGATGGCGGAAGTGTCGGAGGATGATGCGTTGGATCCGGAGGTTGGTGGGGTGGTACGTGAGGACGAGGGGGATTCTTTTTTGGTTCTTATTGCGTGGACGGGGTGTGAGGGATGAGGTGCGGGAGATGTGGGAGACACGGTTGAGGGCGTTCTCGACCACCGAGGTGGGGGAAGTTACGGTCCTTGAAAAACGAGGACAACTGAGATGTACGGGAGTGGAATGCCTCATCCTGGGAGCAGATGCGGCGGAGGCGAAGGAATTGGGAATAGGGGATAGCATTTTTGCAGGAAGGTGGGTGGGAGGAGGAGTATTCTAGGTAGCTGTGGGAGTCGATGGGCTTGAAATGAATATCGGTTTCTAGGTGGTTGCCCGATATGGAGACAGAGAGGTCCAGGAAGGGGAGAGAGGTGTTAGAGATGGTCCAGGTAAACTTAAGGTTGGGGTACAAGATCACACCTAAACTCTGGGATCACTATTGTTTAAATTATTCTTATTTGAAATGGTTGCAAGTCAGTAATTTGCAATTTAGCATTTATTATGTGCAACAACGCTTGCAGTATTCCTTTTTCATCAACTAAAATAATTATGGAAGTTGAATTAAATTCAAACAAGCATTCTGGAAATGTGGAATCACAGAATAAATATGAAAGCCATGCGGTAAATTTTAATCCCCTAGAATGGTTGAATAGTTGAATGGGCAAACTTTTGAAACCAGCAATAAATCCACAATGAATGTGGTTACATCCAGTTTTGCATCTGAGCAACAAGGTCTGGAGAGGCAGATGCAGGATTGTATTACCTTGATAAAGTCGTTCTCAGAATTATATTTTATCCCAGAGCTTGGAAAATCTAGCAACTAAAAAGAAGCAGGAACGGCTTGATCAAGTCGATAAGTGATTTCGCTTACAGATCAGAAATAGTGTGTTTTTGATGTGACATCAAGCCAAAACCCTTGTGCTTTCTCAGGTGAATGTAAAGAACATTACAGCATTATTTGATGGAGGAGGTGAGGGTTGGTTATTCTGGTGTCCTGACCAATATTCATCTTTCAAAATAACACCTATATTAAATGACATGGTAATTTATCTCAATGCTCTTCATGCAATTTTGCTGTAACCAATTTGACTGCAATGTGGCAACACATCAAAAGTACACTGCTGTCAGTGAAAAACTTTTGAGGTGTCCTGGGATGATAAAAAGAGCTTTATAAATTGAAGTGTTTCTTCTTTATATAGTTGGATAATATTTCATGTCTTTATATACACAAATAAATATTAGCTACACTAGGAATATAAACGTCCAAATTATTAAAAGATAACCACTCCCTTGTGCCATATATTTTGCACAGTTGACTTAAATTAGATGAAATGGAAAATAAGTCAGACATGCTTATATAGAATGATTCAAGACTTGGTTAAAAAATACTTGTCAGTAAGATTAACTCTTTCAGAAATTGGGAGAAATTTTTATTTGGCGATGCCATGAAATGGGGAGGGCATGGTGGCATGTCTAGATTTTGATTGCTTGGGTCCAAGGAAGGTCGTAACTTCACCCCTTTATATGAGGGCATCCCAACTCCAAGAGTTGACAGTCATCAAGAACTGGCACCACTTCAGTCCAAAGCATCATCACTGGAATCAGTGACCACCGGTGGGACAGCAGCTAGTTCCCAGCCAGGACTAACAATGGAGGGAAAAGTACAAAGTAAGTGGGGAAGCCTCACTGTGGACAGTTAGGCACGTCATGAAAAGGTGGAGGTGGTGGGCAATTGGTAGGCCAGCCATGTTAAGGAAGCACAGGAATTTTGTTGTGCAAAGAGCTCTCTTTGGGGCAGAGGGTATCCGAACAGTTTACTGCAAAGAACTCTTGGACGAACAACAGCAGTTGTCATATGATCATTTGATTTAATGTTAAGATAGTGCAATGTCAAGCAATGAATCTAAAATGTATGTAAAATCATTCTTTTGGAGCTGAAATCACACGTTTAATTTAAATATATTGATTGCTTTAAAAAAGGCACAATTTGTCAAAAGTTTTCATCTTGTACTCATCAGGACAACTTGCAAGCAATACCAATGTAAAGGGAAAGCAATATTTACATTTTACAGGAGAGATTGCTGATTAGTGACGAGTGGACTGCAAGTGGTACAGGCATCAACATGGAGAATACAGCAGTGGATGCTAAAATAAGAGACTTTCAAGCCATGCTGCAGTTTATTAGCCACACTGATCAGATTACATACTGCTGTATATTGCGCAAACTCATGCCCGAACCTAAGGCGGCAAATAAACTTTTGAATGTTGTGAAAAGTTGTTCCAATAACCTAATACTGACAGAGCATTTAGAAACTTAATGTTTCTAATAAATTTTCATTTTCCCACCCTCCACCAAGTCATACAATATAAAATATACATCTCAAGTTTGCATCCATTGCTTGGCTCACTGATACATTTACATCAGGTCTTTGTGTGTTTCCTCCCATAGCAATTCTTATACACGCTATATAGAATAAAAAAAAAGGGGTGGTCCATTACGAGAGGCGCAATCTTTCAGAGAAGATGGCGCATTGTTACATAATTTGAAGAAAAGGGAGTTTTCCTACAGTGCCCCAGCCAATCCTCAGCTCACCTCAAGAAAATAAATTGACTTAGACATTCATCACAATCCTATTTGTGATATTTACAGTTTACAAGTTGGTCACTGTTTGCATCTGAAGAACAAATGTTGGCTGCAAAGTAATTAGTTGCTTGTGAAGTACTTTGGAATATCCTAAAGTATTCTAGGATATAAATGCCAGTTTTATTTATATGAGCAAATCACTGTACTAATTCAGCAGGGTGAAGATTACTGCTGATATACTAGTTCACATTTGTGACAAATTAAATTTCTATTAAGAAGGAATGAGTGACAAAGGACAACTACTCAGAGTCAAAGTGGTTATTTGCCTGAAGGTGAAATATATTACTTTCAGAAGTATCATTTTAAATATTGCATGTTAGTTGGCACATTACGATGCATCTTCCTTCTATCATGTCCTAAGTTGGCATTTAATTCTGGGGCTTCAGACTCAGAGGCAAGGATTTTATCCACTCTGTCACAAGGCCTCAAAATACATGGAATTGTAATTATATTTCTTAAAATTGGTGGTTGAGCAAATAAACAAAAACTTGGGGGACACTGTTCTATGGCCTATTGCCTGTGGCACATCTCCAACCAGAGTCAAAAACACTACAACAAGTGTCAATACTCGTATAATAACATTATTAATAATAATGCTGCAGATTTGTTTTGATCCTAATACAAAATTTTATTTCAGATTCAGATGGCTTACTTATTATCAAAGTCAAGAAGGTTATCGTAAATGTCCCTTAACGATGGAAATATTATGCTTTTAAAATATTATGAAAATCCAATAACAATGTAACAAAGGAAACTGTTATCACCATTTCTGTCTTTCTATATGCCAGGTCAAGAAACCTGCAGCTTTGACAGTTTGGGCTTTCCACATTAAACTGCAATAAAAGAGTGACATTCATGGCTTAGCTATTACAGAACATTTTTCTTTGTTAATGTAATGGTAGGTAATGTAATATATTCTTCGAAATCATGGAATGATCAATAAAAATGTTTATTTTAATGAAAACCAAAAATTCCAGCACTGCCATTCCAGCAAATAACAACCCAGATCAGTCCTTTTCAAAATATTTGATCAATATTAAGTATTTACAGTTTTACTTTTTCCAACTAAGATCAACTTGCCACAAATGAAAATAATTTAGCCTTAGAAGCAGGACATTTTAGCATCAAGATGTATTGTGAAAACATTGATCAAATAGGTGGCTAACAATCCAAATATATCATTTTGGTTTTACTTCTTTCTAACTCTCTAGTTTATTGGTGTGATTTTGATTATGACGAATGATTATAAATAAAGCGTTTTATTGGCACTACAAATCAGATTTTTGCGTTTATATAAGTTAATCAGTTGAGATACAGTGTGGAAATTAACGATGAGGATAGTAAAATTCATGTGATGATCATTCTGCCTGAAAACTGATCAGATTTTCTCTGCTCTTTTACCTTTACCCTTGTGATTACTGTCATCTTTAGGTTTTTTTCCTGAAACACGGTTGTAACTGGTTTCAATTAATCAAGAGCACATTTCAAGAAATGACTGACAGAAAGTACCAGAATTTTACTGTAGTTTCTCAAATGACTCTGCTATGCTATGTAGCAACAGATTGCTCTGCAATAGTTTCACTCACTTGAGTATGAAGGAACTGCCATCAACTTCCAAAATGATCTACAAGAGACTTAACCCCAGTTTTACAAATCACATTTTTAGTTCTTGGGAAGCCAAGCTACTTATGCTCATAACCTAAGCCTCAAGATGTGCTATATTTCATATATTTTGCAAAATATCTCCCTTCTCCACTCATTTTCATCATGCCTACAGCACACGTTTCTCAAAGGTATGAAGAACTAGGTAAGGAACTGTACACAGAGCAAAACATTTCTATGAAGGGGCTCCTCTTCTGTTATAAGGATTCACAATGAATTGGTAGGATTAGTAGCCATTGATGCAGAGGAGACTCCCGTCTTCCTAACAGCTATCCATCCAGTTCCAATTTTCCTTCAAATTATATGGGCAATGTAGAACATTTCACAATGAACGCATCATAGATGCCTTTGAACAACAGTTACTGATATGCATCATGAAGCTTCTTTGGAGAAGTATCAGCTGAACCTTAGTCGAATGCAAAACCTTAACTTCTGCCCAAGCCTACTATTCCTAAAAGTCTGAAGAGATGATTTCAGAAGCCCCGATGTCCTCATAGGAAGCTATTTTGTACCTAGTACCTGGTGAACGTTGCGTCTCCAGTTTCCAGGAAAAGTAACAAAGGTGTGCTCCTTATGCACGTAACATTTCCCAACACATGCACACTCTGTGTGAGGCAGCATCTGTCACCCTGTGGTGATAGAAAATGACCTGGCAATTTGAGAATGTCCTGCTGTGGCAACATTTGTACCCACAAGAAAAGAAATCCTGAGACAAATATTGTTTGCAAGACAATGCATGCTAGACAACATAAGTCTGCTATGAGAAATAGAGCTGGTTAGGGCATATGTTCTCAGATATGTCCAAGCAGAGCTATTTCCAACATTCCACATTGCAAATGAGAATCCTGCAAACAGCACAGGAGTCCCTTCATGGAAATTGTAACATCTGCATTCATTTGGGAGCACTTCTGGCACTGACTTAGAAGGCTATGCTTTCCTACTCCATTCTAAGATTTGAACACAAAAATTAAGGCTGATACTCTAATGCAGTACTAATTAAGTATCACTCTGTTAATGCGCACTGTTGGAGGAGATATCAAACAGAAGTAACATATAGTCTTTCCCGTTGGACACAAAAAAATCCCACAATATTATTTTGAAGCAGAGTTGGAAATTATCTGCTAGGTCAATATTCATCTCCTCTATAACATGACTGAAACAGAATACCAGACAATTATTAGATTGTTATATGTTAAAGCTTGATGTGTACAGATCTGCTGCTATTTTTCTTATGTTACAATACCGACTACATTTCTGAAGTACTTCATTGATGCTTTGGAATGTACTGTGTTCATGAAAAATACTGTATATGCAAACTTTGTGTATCTCAAGATAGTTGTGAGCATAGCTAGATAATTTCGCAAATATTGAGACAGTGATTGCTAGTTCTTCACAGACTTATCGACCTCATCTCCATTGCAAGGCACTTTCAGCATCCACAAAGTATTGATCTTTAAATATTTGAAGTGAAAGCCAGTCCCTATATAAAACCGAGCTTCCTATAAACTGGGTGCATGAGGCCAGATACCTATGACATCCAACCATCTCATGTAAGGACCTTACAATGGTAAAGGTGACCTTTATAATTAATCTCAGATACAAGTTATTGTTCTTGCAGTGCATAAATAGCCCATTAATGAGTCATCTAGTAATGTGGATTAACAGTAGTTTTGTATGCTGTGCATTTCTTGTTAAAAATTATTTATTACAGGTGCAATTTATTCCCAGAATACGCCATTTTGACATCTTCAGATTGAGCAGGAATGCCGAAGAAAAAGGAAATACATCACCAAACATATACTTTAATCAAAGGAACAGTTTCCATTATTAGCAGCAAACAAATTTTAAGCTGTCATCATTTTAATTTAAAACTTGACGAGAACCCCTAGGGGATATCATCTTTGTCACTTGTCATACAGAGTTGGAGGTAGATTTTTGAAACCCTCCCAGCAATTAACAACTTTCTTGGAATGGTACATACAGGGAAAATAAGTTAAGATGCACACAACAATGTATATATGTGTCAATTCTCAACTTTGGAGAGTTTACCTCCAGCTCCTATTAACTTTGTATCAATGCACATCAAAATTTTGTATGTTGTGATGAGTGGCATGTGTGAAATTTTTTCATTATCACCTACATGGAGATTATTTTTAAATAATTCACCTCTGCCAATGCATAGGAAATAGTGCAGTCTCACGTCAGATCTTCTAGGCCCAGGGCTGTGTGAGATTATCACCTAAAGCCCTCAAAGTTTCCCCAAAAAATTCAGCAGCCTTCCATCAGCCATACTGTAGCCACTGAGGTTTAAATGCATAAGAGCACTAGGACAAAGACACATGGAAAATGAGCACCCTGCAAATGCACAACAGTAATCAGTTTATATTTTGGTCTGTGTTCTCTTTTGTGAGGGCTTTTATTTTTGCATTGCGGCCAAGTGAACATGAAGCTAATCAGTGACAGACGGATGGTAGGTGAATGGGGATGCATTTACTGGTATACCAATAAAATTACTCATGGACTATCTGAACAGAATAGGAAGATCATTTTCTCTTCCTGTTGCTTCTCCTCATCCTCATAATAGCTACACCTGGCAACCTCCAGTACTTGAAACAAGAATGCAAGCAAACCTGAAGCAAAATGCAAGCATATCAGTTTGCTGATAATCTGATAAATGACAGCAGTCTAGCTTCAGAATGGAGTGGATCTTGCCTAACCTGTCGTAAGTTGATAGGGAAAGCAATGTATCCTCAAATACCATGCGTAGTTTGTCTAAACCCAACTCATTACATCGAGATCTAAATCAGGTATTTTCTCAAACCACAATGAAGAAATGGAAATAAATCTTTTGCAAACTCCCAAGTAGAAGAACAGCTCATCTAATAACTTAACATCACTGCCTATACAAGGTTTATCCCAGAAATGCCACACAGTTGTTTACTAACCTGCTCTGTATTATTGGCATTTTTGCTCGTTTTCATCTGGGCACCTGGGTCGATTATGAAATACAGGTAAATGATTTTATCATGCACGTTGATGAATGAACTTCATTGTGTTATATTTGCTGAGGCATCCCGCATAAAACAAAATAACAACACAGAAAGTGCTGGAGAACTCATTGGAGTTGCAAAGAAAAGTCATACTGTACCCAAAATGCTAACTTTGTTTCTCTTTCCACAGATGCTGCCAGAGCTGGTTTCTTCAACATTTTCAATTTTTATTTCAGATTTCCAGCATCTGCTGTATTTTGCTTTTATGAGACATTTTTTCTTGTCAACAGTTGTTATCAGCATCATAATTTTCTCATCCACTATTATCGTGCTAGTACATTATAGTATTGGAGAAAAGTATGATCCATACTAAAAGTGATGGGAGCTTTCCATGTACTACATCACAAGATCTCTGCAATTGGAGTAACAAGAAATTGAATGGTTTCAGGTTTTGTACATATCTGAAAAGCTGACTCATAAGTTTGAGAATTGTGTATTGCTCTCTGGAAAATACAAGCTCTTTCTGTCATTTAAAAGATGACAATGTTGACATCCAGTGGCAGGGAAGGAGTTTACCCTGAAGCCACATTTAATTCTAGGGAGGAGGGTATGGTATCTGACCTTTTAATAATTTAGTGTACCTCAAAAAAGGCACAAACTGAAATTAGATCATCTTCTAACTCTCAGCAGCTGAAACGGTGGGAAAATGGGCCTGTCACTTGACTAACTCTTCATTATTCACATTGATTTGAAACACTAGTTTTCTGTTCAAGCATGTGTCAAGTTTAATTGAATATGGGAGCATTACTTCTACAACCTTTCCATCTTAGTCTTACTTGGAAACAGCTTACAAAATTCATATGGAGTGAAGTCATGGGTCATAAGGAAGGCACCAGAAAAACTGTGTATATGTTAGCTGCAATGCCAGAAAAAGAAAACTGTTATTGAAAGCAAAGGTTTAATTTAATATAAATTATTGTATACGTGCAATACTGATGGTACTTAAATGAGGGAAAAGAACAAGTCTGAGTTACAATTTAATCTGTGTCAACTAAGACTCACATGACACAGGCAATGATAGAAGAGATGAAGAAGACTGCCTGAAAATTCTTGTAAGGGTTTGATTTCCAATCATGATCTCCGCTGAACTGATCATCTTTCCTGTGGTATATTTACAAGTACATCAGATGCATTGAATATTGAAGGAAGCCATTTGGCTCATAACACATGTGCTAGATTGTTGGCAGAGTTAATCAATTAACTTGTTAGGATTCATCACCTTGCCTAATGAACATCTTTCATCCAATAACTGATTTTACCGTAAGTGTGCAGATGCAGCATTATTATTTTGAGGTTACTGCCTCTTATCCTGAGGGATTTTGTTCAACCAGTCAGAAGTGTGTATGCAAGCATATGGGAAAAGGCATTACTCATAAATTACACCAGTAAAAACCATAAATCTGGCTTTGATAAACAATTAAGATGGTCTAGCTATTCTGTCCCAAATTCTAACAGTTGCATCTGTTACCAATCTTACTTCACTCGGAGACTGTTGAACAAATGACTGCGAATTATACTAAACAGGCCAAGTAATTCCCCTTCAGTTCAGAAATGTTTATTGCAAAACAGTGAAGACAATAATATTTAATCTCTGTGAGTTTGATACCGGTGGTGGGTAAGTTGTTGGAGGTGATTCTGAAAGATAGAATTTAAATGCATTTGGAGAGGCAAGGTTTGATTGGGGATAGTCAGCATGGTTTTGTGCGAGGAAAATTGTTGAACTTGACTAACATTTTTTTAATGAAGTAATCATAAAGATTGATAAAGGCAAAGCAGTAGAAATTGTTTACTTGGACTTTAGTCAAGCCTTTGACAAAGTTCCACATGGTAGACTCATTTGTAAAGTTGGATCACATGGGATTCAGGGTAAGATTGCCAATTGGATACAAAATTGGCTTCATGGTAGGAGACAGAGAGTGGTGGTGTAGGGTTATTTTTCAGAATGGAGGCCTGTAGCCAATGGTGCTCCACAGGGATCAGTACAGGGTCCATGTTTGTTTGTCATTTAAATAAATGATTTGAATAAGAAAATATAGGATAGTTTGTTAGTAAGTTTGCAGATAACACCAAAATCGGTGGTATAGTGGTCAGTGAAGAAGGTTTTCTAAGATTATAAAGAGATCTTGAATAATTAGGTTAATGGGCTGAGAAGTGGCAGATAGAGTTTAATTTGGATAAAAATGTGGTATTGCTTTTTGGTAATACAAACAAGGACAGAACTTAAACAATTAATGAGGAAGGGTCACCAGACCCGAAACGTTAACTCTGTTTTCTCCTCCACAGATGCTGCCAGACCTGCTGAGCTTTTCCAGCAACTTTGTTTTTGTTCCTGATTTACAGCATCCACAGTTCTTTTGGTTTTTATACAATTAATGGTAGGGCCCTGGGTAGTCATTGAACCACAGAGTCATACAGCTTGGAAACAGACTTTTCGGTCCAACCAGTCCATGCAGAACATAATCCCAAACTATACTAGTCCCACCTGCCTGCTCCTGATCCATATCCCTTCACACCTTTTCTATTCATGTAAAACAGTGAGACAGAGGGGTTTAGGTACATATCTTTTTGAAATTTGTGTCAGAGGTAGGCAGTGTGGTTAAGAAGGCATTTAGCATGGTTGTCTTCATTGCACAGACTTTTGAGTACAGAAATTGGGATGTCATGTTGAGGTTGTATAGGGCATTGGTGAGGCCTCTACTGGAGTACTGTGTTCAGTTCTGGTTGCCCTGTTACATGAAGAATATTATTAAACTGGAGAGGGTTCAGAAAAGATTTACCAGTAGATTGCTGGGAATGGAGAGTTTGAGATGTAAAAACAGACTGGAAAGATTGGGACATTTTTCACTGGAGCGTAGAATGTTGACCTTCTCGAGGTTTATAAAATCCTGAGGAGAGTAAATAAGGTGAATGACGAAGGTCTTTTCTTTAGGATGGAGGAGTTCAAAACTAGGGCGTATTTTTTAAGGTGAGGGGAGAAAGATTTAAAAAGGGCATGAGGGGCAACTTGTTTAAGCAGAGAGTATGGTTTGTGTATGGAATGAGCTGCCAAAAAAGTGGTGGATGCAGGTACAGTTGCAACATTTAAAAGTCACTTGGGTAAGTTCATAAATAGGAATGATTTGGAGGGATAGGGGCCAAGTGCAGGCAGGTGGGGCTAGTTGAGTTTGGGAACATGATCGACGTGGACTGGTTGGACCAAAGGGTCTGTTCCCATGATGAATGACTGTATGACATGTGTTTTTTTTCATTGAGAAGAGCTAGAATAAACCAAATCAGTCAGATATTAACCTGGAAAATCCTGGGATTGGGCCAGCAGTGTGAGGAGCCCGCCTGCCCATCCTTGATTGGATAGCAAGCATGGAGATGGCCAATGAGGGGGGAGGCCACCTCTCAGAACATAGCTTGCGCTTCTAATCTGCCTCCTGGCACATGAGGGCTTGGGAACACCATTTGTTCCTGACATCCAAAGGAAACTCCAGCCATTTGACTCTGTTTCTCTTTGCCCAGATGCTGACAGACCTGCTGAGTATTTTTAGAATTTTCTGTTCTTATTTTAAATTTGCAGCATCCACAGTGTTTTAGTTTTAAATTTCAGTACTTTCATCACAGTGCCACTTTAGTTGAGTCAGCATCAGCAAGCTCAAGTAACTGTATTAGAAAAATGTCTTAGCAGCCTTCCTCAATGGCTGCATCAAAGTATCCATTTTAACACAGAAGTAAGGATTACAGGCTAGAAAAGAAAATGATTAAATCTAGAATTGATATGAGCAATCACAGCTAAACTGTGATAACTTAGTGTGGAGCTGGATGAACACAGCAGGCCAGGCAGCATCAGAGGGGCGGGAAAGTTGACAATTCGAGTAGGGACCCTTCTTCAGAAAATGACACCACAGCAATCACACCTAGACTGTGATTGGGTGACAGCATTGGTTTCAACTGCCCTAGCCTATAGGGTTTAACACGAACCTCCAAGGATTCTCCCATTGATCATCAGTAACAATTGGATATTGCATCCATGTGCATATCACAGACTGGCCAGTCACCTGTATCTCAGAAGAATTAGAAATTATCTGGAAACTTATTAAGCTTGCTAACAGAACTGGAGGACCTCAGCTTCCAGAAAATGGTCACAAATGAGAACAAATATGATACAGAATTTGTCTCAAAATGGGCAGAATGCTCTGTTCCCATACAAGTTGAGAGAAGTTCAAATAATTGCAATATTCAAAATGAGCACATTTCATCAAAGGAGCTCTGCTACACTGCTTTTCTGATTTTGGGATTGATTTGTGCCTGAAGACTCAATAAATCATAGAATTGTTATTGGAAAAGCTCAGCAGGTCTGGCTGCATCGGTGAAGAGAAATCAGAGTTAACGTTTTGAGTCACGAAGGGTCACCGAAGCCTAAACGTTAACTCTGATTTCTCTTCAGTGATGCTGCCAGACCTGCTGGGCTTTTCCAGCAACGTCTGTTGTTGTTTCTGAATTACAGCATCTGCAGTTCTTAACGTTTTAATATGGAATTGTTATTGATGTTAACAATAATAGGAATACTGAAAAGTGGTAAGACAGAAAATAAGTGGAACCTAAGAAACAACTAAAGAAAACCTTTAAGCAATACTAAGGGTAAAGACAAGACGAAGAAGAGCAAACGGAATGAAATGAAAAGAACATGTGGGAAAAAAAAGAAAACAAAATTGGGAGACAAAAATTGAAAACAGGTAAGACAAGAAGACATATATGCAGACAAAGGAGACAGAAAAGATTAGCAACAAAATAAAGGAAATTAAGAAAAAAAAATGCAAGAGTGAAAATAAGAAGAACAAAGGTTAAAAAAAAATTGACATGGGTCAGTTATATCCCCATTCTGCTGCTTTAGACAGAGAAATGCAGAGGCAAGTAAGTTGCTTAAAATGCTTAAGATGCAGTATAAAACAAAAAATGAAAATAGGCAACAGGACTAGTGAGGACTGTGTTTATACTTCACATTTCAAATGTTCATGCACAGTCAATTAATGGTACATATTATTACATTCCAACAAATTTGAATGGAGATGCTTAAAATTATGCAATAAAGAACTATTGCCACTGCCACTGCCACTGCCACTTCCAGCAAGAGTAATTTATGAAGTAAATATAATTCTGGATTGGCTTTCAGTGCTACATAAAAGGAGCCAGCAACTGTCATCTGAAAATTTTGCCCAATTTAATCATGTCAATCAAGTATACAAGTATTTGGTTTACAGATCCTATCAGTAACAATGTGAATATAAAATAAATGTCCAAACAATAAGGTTTTTACAGCACAACAGGTTGCTGATAGTAGCTCAAACAATTAGGACAGCTATAATTTATCAATTCATAAAACAAAAGTAGAATTCTTCAAAAGAGTTATAATAGTTCAAGAACTGTACTAGAGGAACATGAAACCCACCCACATCTGTAAAGCAAATGTGTAACTAATATAATGCTGAGGAAGAAAACAGGAATGTGACTTTGATACAGCAAAGACTCCAAGGTGTTCCAATAAAGGTGTTTTTTTTCTCAATAGTCTGTCCAGAGACTATCTAGTGTCCAAGTTGACGTTAATTTTCACTGAGCGGTGTACAGTCACAGTAGAACTTGTTTAGCTTTAGTTAAATTTGGAGAACTTTGATTGGCATTTTAGGAAGAGTAAAAGCCTACTTGTTCTACATTGATGGCAATAATTTTATCTTCTTTATAGTATTATGGAAAATGTAATTTTCAAACAACCCTCCTTTTCTCCACATGAAATCTATTTAGTTGCAACTGTCCACCTGAAGAGGCCTTGTTATTGCCAATTTTGTCAACAGTGCTGGCTCCTTTTAAGCACCAATGAAAGCCAACCCAGAACTATACAAACTCCATAAATTACTCTAGATTGAAGTGACAGTGCTCAGCAAGTCTAAGTCCAAATATATATACATACACACAGAATCAAGCAAGACCAGACTCCAATTTGTACAGCATTCAATGCCAATTATTGATTCTGTCACCCCCTTTTGACCTGAGGATGCATCATTCAACCACAAGGAAAGTGAATGGCAGCAATTGAGACGCATAAGATTTTCAAAAGCATATATAATTACTCTGGTATAATTCCAGTTGTCAAAATACTTAAATGATCACAAATGAAAACGGGAACACACCTTGCAGGTGTTCTTACTAACATCCGTCATCATTGGCTGCCCTTGATTCAAGGATGATATCTATTCAGGGTCATGAATTTCTGCCAAGGGTCTTTGTGTGACTGAACAGACTGATCTGCATTAGAGATATTTGGGCAGATGGGGCAGGATGTCCCACGAAATCATGGTCCTGCATGCAGAATTTGCTTCCTTTCCTTTGCTTCTCTGCTGCATGCCCTCCCTCATCTTTAAGATTATTGGGCACAAAGCGCGATGCAGCTTGATTGACAAGTTGTCGCCATTCTGAACGATTGGCAGTAAGCTCTCCACAGTCATTAATGTCGATGCTGTCATATTTCTAGCAAACCTTCAGCGTATTTTGGCAGAGATAGTAGGAACTGCCGATGCTGGAGAATCTGAGATTACAAGGTGTAGAGCTGGATGAACACAGCAGGCCAAGCAGCATCAGAGGAGCAGGAAAGCTGACGTTTCAGGTATGGACCCTTTTCTGAAAAAGGGTCCAGACCCAAAACGTCAGCTTTCCTGCTCCTCTGATACAGCTTGACCTGCTGTGTTCATCCAGCTCTACATCTTGTTATCTCAGAGTATTTTGGCAGTTGTTTTGTTGTTCTCGATTAGAACTGTGGTCACTTGAGGGCTGGGAGAACCCACGCCAGCAGGGAAAATTGGTTTTCAGCCAATGAGACCCAGAGCCCAGTTTTTGCAGGAGTCTTGCTTTAAAGTTTTTGGAGCTGTTTTCAAGAAGGGCACTAATATTCATTTGATGGTCTTTCTATCAAATCCAGAGCACTGCTGATTAGATTTCTCTAGTTCTCTTATGTGTGACTAATGCACAGTGAAGTGTGAATGGAACATCGTGACAACATGCTCTGCAGAGAGAGTCAGGTGTACAGAGTCAGGAGAATTTCCTGCTCCAGGAACCAGACTTTTTTAAAAATGTCTGCCTAAACACTGGATTTTGGGTCCAGAGGAGCATGTTACATTCAGGGCAGATAACCTCAGAAGTGTTGAGCAGGATGCAGGATGCTGGATGCCCAAAATTTATAAAAAGTCAAACTTAAGTTATCCCTCCATTCCTCACCCTCCAAATGCCCCTCGTGACCCATCAACAAAAACCACTGCCATTCCCAGTAGCCAATCATAACCTTAATATTTACCATGGCAAAAAGCAATTCATTTTTATTATCCTGTAAATAAAGACAATAGTTACCACATTGATAGAAAAATCTTGCTGAAGACTCAACGCTTAATACAATTGAAAATACTCAACAGGAAAGTTCGTTACATGTACAAAAAAA
This sequence comes from Rhincodon typus, assembly GCF_021869965.1. Classification (NCBI taxonomy): domain Eukaryota; kingdom Metazoa; phylum Chordata; class Chondrichthyes; order Orectolobiformes; family Rhincodontidae; genus Rhincodon; species Rhincodon typus. Next base: position 64,060,399 of record NC_063339.1, read on the forward strand.
TTTAAATAAGAGAAGCAGCAGCAGTTAAATACAATAACAATGGAAAAAGATATTATTCATCCAAGCAGAAATAAAATAACAATTACATCAGACAGGGAATTAAGATGGACTGTATAGAAGGGACATTTCATTAGATTGCATCAAGAAGAAGCACAAAGAAGACCAAGTGAACACATTTCTTGATTCTATAGCAGATCACAGTTTAAAATGACAGATTATAAGAGAGTGATATGTTTGATAATATTGTAAGATCATTTGACAATTATTTTACATTAAGCATCAAATATATCATGGAGAAAGTAAGATTTGATGGAACAATACAGCTTCCAGGAGAACCTGACAACAACTTTATTAATTATCTTTATAGGTTACCAGAATTTTGTGCCCTTGGTGACTTATAACCAGAAATAATTTGAAACAAACTGTCATTGGAATTTCTGACTTTTTTTTCTATATATGTTACAAATAAAAGGGGACATCATTGCAAACAGTTATGACAGTAGGAGCTGAAATGTAAAACAAATTAATAAAATGATGGAAACAGAACACAAGCTAACTGAAGAAGAACATCAAACTTTGTCAACTTTCTAACGTACAAAAACATCAAAATATCAAGTGATAGATCCAAAAATCAGCTATGTGTCAATTTTGATATATTACAGGGAAGATTTCTCTCTGCGAGGCCTAATGAGTTTCTCACACAATCATCCCAAACTCATCTGATTAACCAGGTACACCACTCACCCAATTCTAGCCCAATTCTCCCATTCACCATAGGCAGAAGTGAACAGTAAAAATAGGCAGAGTATACCAGGATCCCTGACACCACACCATTTTTGACTCCCAGCTGTACACCCAGTCAAGCATTGGCAATCTGCAGTTGCCCTTCAGTGAGGACATACTGCCACATCTGCTATAAAACAATGCCTCTTACAGCACATAGGTGTCATAGCTGACATATCATTGCACATTATATCTCAACAGCTGTTTATGCAGCAGACCGCACAGTTTACCTGTCTTTTGCCACATTCCATTTTACAACCCTCTAAGTTATTGCTACTCTTTCCCCATCAGCCACCGTAACACAGCATCTTATCATTGTTCAACATGGGACTATCACATACTTCAATCACATTTAAATTTGCTTCTATTTATCAATATCAAAAGCTAATAGAAAACAAACAACTAGAAGCTGCACGTGCCTCTCTGAACAGAAACAAACAGTTTGCAAGTCAAGCACCAACAATTTACAGTCAATGATCGATCATTGTCCCCAGCTCTCATCTAATAGAACTGGTGTCAATAAAATCCTGTCCAGTATGGAGCAAATAAACAATGTTGCAACAAGAAGTTCTTTACGCTCAATATTCTCGTCATCCTCCTCAGAAGACTAATCCTGTCCTTCCAGTTCTTTAACATTCACCACACCCACTGTCTGCCTGATCCAAAAACAGAAATTGCTGGAACAGCTCAGCAGGTCTGGCAGCATCTGTGGAGAGAAATCAGAGTTTACGTTTTGGATTCAGTGAACCTTCCTCAGAGCAGGAAGGGTCTTGCCTGCTCCAGCTGTCAACAGGATAACATGCCTGGATTATGCAGCACATTCTGGCCAAAATTTACTGTAAGACTCCCCATAGACAGCTCCAAGCAGCAGAACCACATCATTTGCAGGCCCATCATTTGCTCAACCGTGGCCCTGTATTATGTCTACACTCAGTCTCTGTCAGTTATGCGATTGCATAGTGGAGTCATCAGCCATAGTGGGAGAGGCGAGCCCATTTCCGAGTAAACAGTCTTTTAAGGCATCTGGCCCCTCAAATGCAATGGAACATGAGATTTGTTAAAGATACAGGCATCATGGTATCATGTGTCAATACCTAATAAGCGGTACCCATGATCACATTCCTTGTACTTTGATGGAATGGAACTCTTTCCTATTGACGAACTTGGCTGTGTTGTGTTCTAGCCATCTCAAGGTGATGGGTGTACAGTCTATAGCACCTTGCATCCATCCAGGGGCATTCAGCTGTGGTGCCAAATCCTACTGCCCAGGCTGCAGCACCGATGTCATCTAGGAGAAACAAGACGAAGCAGTGTGACCTGACCCTGCCTGCTCCGAGCAGATGACTAACTGCGCCCAAGTCACTGCGCCGTGAACAGATGCTACCCTTGATCAGCTGTTCTGAATGAGAACTACTCCCCTTTGACGACCATATGGTTGATTGACATGCAGTGTGTTTGCCATGCAGGCTGCTGTCACATGCTGTGGTTGCAAGATTGACATAGCACAGTGCCAGATAGCAATATATCCACCCCTTTCAGCGATGACTACTGACAAGTCTGATAAGCTACCCAATTGTCTGTGTTACACAGCAAGGCAAGACAGAATTATTTGGAGCCTTTAAGGTCTGCCTAAGGGGCAAAGTGCAAAAAGGAAAGGTAGTGATGCTGTGAGCATCCAGGTAGATACAAAGTGAATGTTTTCTAAGAGAACAAGCAATGAGCCCCGAGATGCAGCCTGGTCCAGTTTGTGAGCTGGATGCCTATTTGTGTGCACGAAGTGACCTTGTGACAGCATTGCAATGAGAGATGCCAGTGCAATGCAAAATGCAGCATTTTAGTGCAGAAGGGTACTGTAAGTGGAAAGGAGATGAGCCATGATGCTATGGTGAGGCTAGTACATATTGGATGCCAATGTACATTGTCAAAAGGTGTTACTGACTGCTGGCCAGCGGATTGTGCTCTGAAACACTGATGTCAGTTATCCAAAATAGAGGTCTGAATGAGCTGGGGTCAGCAGGTCCTCACTCTGACTTTCAGATCAGGAAGTCTCACCCTCTAATTTCTATCTGGCAGATGGAGCCCCAGAGCTAATGATGCAAGATTAGATGGCAATGAGGGTGATAATGAGTAACAATGCCTGTTAATAAGCCTGTCACCGCTCACTAGTAAGAATCACATCTCAACGTCCGAGAATTGGCCGGAAAATGCGATGTCTTGGTTTTGACATCAAGGAGTGTATCTCTTAACACATCTCCCAGATTTCTCACCATAGCCCACACCATTCAGAATCTGGGACGATTCCACCCAATATCTTTAAATCATTTGATGCTAGAATTCATTGCTCCAGGTGCGGAGTTAAATAAACACGAGTAGAAAAATGTTCATTTATACATAAAAGGTTAACATATTACAGCAAGCAACGAAGAAAACTCAAACTCCTAAGACTTACCTTCATTGGAACATACATCGTCACATGATGATATACCACACTAGGAAAGTCAGCTCAACCAGTTCAAGGGATAAAAGATGGGTTATCTGAGTGAGACGATGACTGAGATCATACAGGTTAATGTTCATTGAACCAATTTCAAAATTAAAGGTACAGTGTTGCCATTTTATCCAAAAAAAATCTCTTGGTCGAGGAGAATGAAACGACAACCACCCGACAGCACTAGTAGAACACCACTCAAAATTTAAAAAAAAACTGAGAGTTATATTAAAATGCAGAGTTCAATACCATATAGAACAGGTGTACATCATCAAAAATCAATACTTCTCATTTCTAAGCAAAAAAGCACACTTTGTTATTAAAATACTAAACCATGTGAAGAACCTCAACCAGTTCAGACATCAAATAGCAGCGATCAATGTAACTTTAGTCAACAAGAGGAAGACTTCCTAGGTATCAGAAGAATGTTTGCTGAATTGAAGAGATAGTGAAATTTGGTCTATGGCATATCTTCATAACTAAAAGAGCAGAGGGTATCATTGATTTCACACGTTTAAAGGAATTATTCAATTGTCCTCCAATCAGAGACAAATCTTCAAATTCCAATCATTGCGCATCCTTGACACCACATCCACCAAGAGTTAGTAGTAAACTCTTGGTACAGTCAATTCATTAGTTTAGAAGCAGTACTAACTGCACAATTGACTTTACTGCGACTGAATCTGATTTTAAAAAATTAAGGTCACCAAAAAGTATACATGAGAATGGAAGAATCACATTGAAGTCAACCTTATTATAAAGTAAAAAGATCACTTCTAGCAAAAGCACAACTAACTTCTCTGACATGTTTGAGGAAGCAGCAAAGTTGACCAAGAACACGTTCCCTGCAAAGATCTACAAAAAATTGATTTCCAGAATTTTTCAGTAGCAGTAACGTATAGTTACTCTTAAGCATAGCCTGAGATCTTCCCAAGAGCACTCATCTATCTTAAATGTAATGCAAATAGCTATGAAGTACAATATAATTTACCTATTCTGTTAATCAAGACACAGTCTACCTTCTGCTGAAGACTTCATATTACCATCCCTCCCATTTGCTAGACTAAGACCAATAAAAAATATTAGAGACAGTAAATCTAGCCAAGGCATCCCAAATGCTTCAGGTGGACACAATGCCAATATATAAGATGCTGACAGTCAGATATGCCAAGAATTAAAAATAGAACCCGAGAGGAATCAACTTATTCCCCACTGAATACTCAAGTCAGAATAGCCTGCTATCAAATATAGCGACAAAACAATCCTGCTTAATAGGATATTTGTCAATAACCAGCCATCTTAATATTTTCTAAAGGTACAGTAATATGTTTTATTGCATGTATGTTATGAACTGCTTTTTCTTGGTAGTTCTTTGATATTATGATTGCGTGTTTTGGTAAATCCAGGATTTTAGTAGGCCTGATTTCAGCACAGTTAAGTTCTAGTTTGTATTTCTGAAGCAAACAAATTTCCACCTAACAAATAGATCCTATCTTATTCATTGTGATAATGTTTCACAGCAGATGGTCCATTATTTTTTTGTGAATTATTAAATCTGTAACATGAGTGATGCAAGAATTGAAAACCTATCATTCCAATAGACCTGATCTTCAACAATCATTGTGTCTGCTTTCAGCTTTGTTTTTTCAAATAAGAACAATGTACTCACAAGCTCCTTGTATTAAACATATGCAGAAGTACCCCTAAACTATGCTGCTAAAGTGATTCCAGCTGTACACTACATTCCAGAACAAACTTCAATACATCTCATCAAGAACTCTCAACACCACATGTATGGTCTTCCAAAAACTTAAAACTTCAAACGAAAGCACTACCAAGAAACAGATATTCATTCTAAACACACTGTAAAATATATGACTGTTTATTTCAAAGGGTTAGTTGAAATGATGATGGTCATGTTAAACAATGCTGTTCTTCAGAGTACAATTTACAACAGTATTTTGCATTTTTCAAAGTAACATGAATGTAAATAATTGTCCTAAAGCCATTTATAGCGGTATAATGTAAAACAAAAACGGTTCACAGCAGTCAAGTATTCTATTTTTGAAAAAAGAATTAAAGAGTATAACATAATAGCTCAGTTTTCTGTAGAATCTTTGCTTGGAGTTTTAGTGCTTAGGAACACAACATCTGGACGATTTATAAGAATTTCATGTGTGGTTTGAGAGTTTTGTTTTTATTCCGAAATACTGAACATTGTGGCAACTCTTCATAAGGAAATGAATGTCCAACTATTGCTTTCCTTTTATCTTACACCTATTACTTGTTGATTCCATAAGGTTTAGCGTTTTCTGTAGAGTTAAGATTTTATGTGGCAATGCTTCAAATCCTTTAAAGTTACTGTCAAGGGGTCATTCCGTTACTGTGTTCCAACACATCCCTGAGGTATTTCTCTCTCATGTGTTTAATTGAAGTGCATAACTGAAGCAAGAATAAAATCCAGTGCATCCGTAATATAATAAACCAAAATAAAAAATGCATTTCCTGACTTCCATTTAAACTCATCCAGAGTTTGTTTCAAATTTTAATAAAAGTAGAGGTCAAGCCTGCATTGAAAAAAAATGCAACTTGCTAAACAGAATGAAATAATAATAAATATTCTCCCATTTATGATTGCGGATGACAAAGATTCAAATTTGGCAGCAGACTACCAACAGCATATGATTCTGATGTGGACTCTAACATGATACAGAGAACTTAGCCACAATAATTTATAAACATTATTTGCTCAAGTTGGAAATTTTCATCAATTTTACTCCCGATTTCCACACTCCCCTGCCTTCACATCGCCAAACTGCGACTTGTCCTTTCCCTTGCTTGACTTCTCTACCTTTATGTCTGAGTGCCGGCTGTCAAACAAGTTCTTTTTTTTATTCACTCATGGAACATGGGTGTCATTGACTGAGCCAGTATTTATTGCTTGCCCCTAGCTGCCATTTTAAACTGCTTTCTTGAACTGCTGCAGGCCACGTGCTGTAGGTAGACCCACAATGCCATTAGGGAGAGAATTCCAAGGTTTTGACCCAGTGACACTAAAGAAATAGTGATGTATTTCTAAGTCAGGATAGCAAGTGGCTTAGAGGAAAATTTGCAGCTCATGGTGTTCCCATGTGTCTGCTGCCCTTGTCATTCTAGATGGAAGTGGTTGTGGGTTTGGAAGGCGTTGGTCTAAGAATCTTTGGTGAATTTCTGCAGTCCATCTTGTAGGTCATGCACACAGCCACTGAGTGGATGTGGTGCCAATGATGCAGACTGTTTTTTTCTGGATGGTGTCAAGCTTCTTGAGTGTTGTTGGAGCTGCATACATCCCGGCAAGTGGGGAGTATTCCATCTGGCTCCTGACTATATCTTGTTAACATACCTGTACTGATTACACTTCCTTCACCTCCCTTGTTCCATAAATGCTGTTTCATTCTCCTGGTATCTCCGCCTCGATCACACCTGTTTTGATGATGCAACTATCAACTCTAGTCCTTTCAATGGGTCTTTCTTTTCCCTAAATGAAGATTTCTCCCACTCTGATGTACAGGCCCTTTGACCACATCTGATCCCTATCTACCCCAAGCCCTCGGAAGCAAAATAAGGTCACTTTTTACCTTCTATCACCCTATCTGCCTCCACTATGTCCAGTAAATTGTCACCACCAAAGAAATCCCATTCCTTTTTAGTGTTCCGAAAGAAACAATTCCATCCAGGACATCATAGCTCATTCTTCAGTCAGGTCCAACACCCACTCCTCTTCTCACAACATCTTTCAAAGCAACAGCAAGCAATGTAACACCTTCCCAATCAGCACCCATCTTCCCATCCTCCAAATGTCCCAAACAGAGATTTACTTGTACTTCTTTCAATTTTGATGACATTGGATGAGGTTGCAAAATGTATATCATGATCTGGTTAAGTTTATCTACTTTTAAGTATGAAAACCTTTAAAACCCAGGTTTTTACTAAGTGAATAAAGCCACAACACTGAGAGATTTCTATCCTGTATGGGGGATTCCTATTCTTCACTCACAATAATCTAGCTTCAGAATTCCCTCACAAGTGCTCCATTATGGACTTCATCAATGACTGCTCTCATCCAGCAAGTACAATCTCTTCTCCTGAGACTGCATTTCACTAGATTTTGAAGGCCATACTTCAATATGTTCTCATGGCCACAATTCCAGATCTTTTAAAGAAAGGTAGCTTCAATAAGCTGACTCTGCCCCTGGGTTTCTCAAAGCTCCAATGTTTCACAGCTGCACAAAGCAAATACTACTTGCGGACTTCTTTCATGCCCATTCATGTCCACACTAAATTATCAATGGATCCATTGGATTTCTTCCAAGCTCTGGATGGCTCCTAAGAATTCTGAAAGGTTGAACTGCCTAGAGCCCGCTACCTTTTTTTAATCAGTATAAAGGCTTTCCCCCTGCTGTCAAATACTCCTAGTTCCACGGACTTTCCTTTCTCCTGCCTCATGCCACCAACACCTGCATGCACACTCCTGTTTGTCGATGCCTAAAGATAAAACCAGAACACTGGACCAAATGTACACGAACTGTCCAGCTCTGCACATACACTGGATATGCTGAGAATTGCAGTTCTCAGCCTCTGCCTAATAATGAAAAGGTAAGTTAGGGTTGCTTAACATAAGTTAGTAACCTGCCTTTCCTGCTAACATTGCGTTCAGATCTGTAATGAACAGACCAAACACAGATTGGGTGACCACTCTGCTGGAGACCCTGTTGCAGTCCACAAATATGACCTTGGGCTTTGGATCACTCCATGTAATTTTAATTTGGGTCCTGTAGCGACAGCATTTAAAGTAGTCATTGTGGTCAGTACTTTTTTTATTTATGTGGACAATTGTTTGAGGTAAGGTTTCTGAGTAGTAAACCAATGCCAAAGCAAGGGCCTATCAGAATTATATTGATGTGCAAATGGATTAATAACTGCTTCAGGTATGGATGAAAAATGTTTCTCGTTTGTCCTTATCCAATATAGCAGTTGGTATACCTCTGAATTCTAATTTTTGGGCATGAGCTTCCTGGCTGCAATTCAGGAGCCTTACAAGGCCATGTAGCATCTGAAAAATGTGTGTTACACTGGCCAATTTAATTCTTTAGATTCTTTGAATGGTCCTTTTGATATCATTAATACAAATGACTTACAGTCTGTCATTTTCTCTAAGTAGTATCTTTGACTGTTGGTAATTTGAAACTGTGAAATCCTAAACTGTGTAATTCTCTATCATAATGCTAATTGTTTAGATCAAATTACTAAATAATTACAACCCTTCAGCACAAAAAGAACTGAATAATTGGACATAGACCGTGTTCAAATTATTAACACAATGACAATGGAGAGGTGATATGAATTCACAGCTGACTGCTGCATAATGCACAGAGAGTATCCAATATAAATGAAGCATATAAATAATGTTCTTAGATGCAATCTGATGATAATGTCGTCTTAACGTCACTGACCAAAAAAAGTGCAATTCTCACATTAATCAGATTGCATTTCTGGAAACAATATCTTATTTGTAAATACATTAGACATCTGGTTATATAAAAACACTTGTGAAACTATCAACTGCCAAAATTCTTAAGCTGTAATTTGAATCTTTATTAATACCATTGCCACTTATGTAAAATCAATATAAAAATCAATCCCTGCTCCCACAGAGGCATGACTGGAGCAAGGAGCAGATGAAAATTGAGAAACAGTACGTCAGATTAGCTCCATGATACCTCTGACCAATTTTGTCACATCAGGCGGCATTAATGTGGCAGCGATTACCTGCATGCAAATCCATTGAGACTCAATGAGGGGCAATCGATGATGGTACTGAGATCTTCCGACCAGACCTACTGGCATCAGACAGGCACTTGCTGAGGCTGGAGCCTGACAGGCGTCCAGAGATGGCTTCCCAGCCGAAGTGTAAGGGGTGGGGAGATTCGTCAATGCCTCTTCTCGATCTCCCCATCTCAGAGCCACTTGGGCTGGAAAGGCCACAATCACGGCCAGAAGTAATCCCATGGAGGAGGTGATAACATGAGAGCCCTGGCCATTGTCTAATAAGAAGTCTTTTTTCCAAAGGCTCCAGCAAGTGTCTCCATTTTGAGGTGCCCTTTTGCTGTTTAATTGAATTTTGAACATAACTGAGGGGCTGCATAGCCACCAACTGAAACCAGTGTGGTCCAGACTCATTACTTAAGAATGACAAAAATATTGCAAAACCGGAAAAATTCCATTCAATACTCTATAAGATATAAAAACAATTCATACAAGCATATGATGTAAGATTTGGATAAACAAGAAAAAACAACTTGCACATATGCACAGATTTGTTTCCAAAAAACTAGCTGTTACCAATTGCGATCATGTTGAACATGAAAATTGTTCATATTCCAGCTGGTTCCAGCTGGCTTCCCAGTTAAAGAAATCGATAATGTCTTTTAGTAAATCCAAAGTATTAGAATGTAGAGCCAACTTTCTCAACTACACAGAGTTTTATTTATTTGCAAATTTCTAGAAGTATCACAATTTATTTTAAGGCTTTTTTATTCTCTTTCAGACTTCTACATAGATTCATGGGATAGTACACAACAGAAGATGGCCAGTCATTCCACTGAGCTTTCTCTGACTTTTACAAAGCATAATGCAGTTGGTTTCTCTTCACAATACCTCCTAGCCGACGTGGGCATTTTTGTTAAATGCCTGTTAAAGTCTAGTATTGAATCAGTAGAATGGACACCAGATAAAATAGTGTGAAAAGAGAGGGCAGATATTAGATAAAACAATGGGAGAACAGAGAGCAGACACAATAAAATAGTGTGATGGAGATATAAAAGTCTCAGTGGCATCACAAGAAAGTTGTGTGTTGATGGGTCATAGTAATTTTGAAAAACATCATTTTCTTAACTAGCAGAGGGAAAGGAAGTCTGTATAGTTACAGAAAAGGAATCTGATTTGTGAGGAAGAGTAGAAAATTTCTACTTTTTACTAATTCCCAGTTTATAGTTAATAGTTTTAAGATTAAGGATAAATTAGCAAAAGTAACAAAAGTTAATGTAAGGTAGTGTAGAAGTGTAAGATTAAGGTATAAGAGAGAAGCTCGGCCAAGCAGAACACATGTACTGTGACACGTGGAGAGCCGTAAGTACTTCCTGTGACCTAGATGAGGCAATGTGTAAGAAGTGTCATTGACTGCATAAGCTTGAACTCCAGGTTTCTGAGCTCAAATAGTGCTGTAGTCACTGACATTCATCCATGAGGCAGAGAACTACGTAGACAGATTATGAAGAGAGGTAGCCACATCATAAGTTAGGGACAAGCTTGATAAGGAATGGGTAACTGCCAGGCAGACCAAGAGAAACAGGAAGGAGAACAGGGATCTCCATTGGTCCTACTCACTGACCAATTTTCCATTCGGGATATTGATGAGGGCGATATATACTTGAAGGGGTGCAGCTAGAGGCAAGCCTTGGCACCACGGGAAAAGCTGAAAAGTAGAAAGGCAGGACTGATTGGGGATTCTTCAGTGAGGGTAACATTACAGTATTTCTGTTCAACAGGACTCCAGAATGGTTTGTTGCTTCCCTGGCACTAGGGCAACAATATGACTGAAATAACTGCACAGGAGCTGGTATCCCATCACCAAGTCACTGTTTATTTACTTGTGCACAGTAACTCAGAGTCAGTCGCCTGAAGTGAGGAGATTCTAAATCTCCTGGTTTTATTGGTGAGCCAGGGCTTTCTTGATTGGTCCAGGTTAACAACCCCAAGCAAAGATCTTAGTCAACCAGATCCGCCTGGTTTCATTTGCTACAATGAAAGAGAAAGATATTCTTCTGGGGAAAGGCTAACTGCCAAAGGTCCATCTTGGTACTACAATATAAGTAGGAAAGGACATGTGTCCTGCAATAAGAATTTAGGGAGCTAGGTGGAAAATTAACAAGCTCTAGGACCTCTAAGTTAGTAATCTCCAGGTTCCTCCCAGAGCCATGAGCAAGTGAGCAAAGAAACAGGAAGATAATACAAATGAATGTGTGGCTGGAAAACGTCACAGGAAGGAGGGCTTTAGATTCCAGGGACACTGGGATTGGCTGGGGGGGAGAAGGCATCTGTAAAATAAGGAACTGACCTCCTTGCAGGGTGATTTGATAGTGCTGTTAGGAAGGGTTTAAACTAACACAGTTAGTGGGGAAACCAGGACAGAACATTAGTAAGTAATACCAGGGTACACAAAATGCTGGAAGGTGCAGACAGCACCAAAATAAAGAATACCACATTAATGGGTGCAGTTACAGAGTCATAGAGATGTACAGCACAGAAAAAGGCCCTTTGGCCCATAGCATTAGCACCAGTCAAAAGCAACCACCTAACTATTCTAATCCCATTTCCCAGCACTTGACCCAAAGCATAGTTTCATACAGTTAATATGATTGGGTAGTTAAAGGCACAGATTGCTTTGTGGGGTTATGATATTGTGGCAACAACAACAGACTTGACTTAACGAAAGGCAGATCTGTATGTGAAATATTTCAGGTTGCAAGGTGTCTGGAAAATACAGGAAATTATAAAAGGAGACATGGTTTTCTTAAGAGGACCATAGCAGTATAGGAGAAAGGCAATTTTTCAGAAGATCCATTTGACTAGAGCTAATTGTATTGTTCACCAACTTGCTCACTTTAGCCCACCACCCAGTGGGAAGGATATAGAGGAATGAATCTGCAAGGATTACACAGATGTCTAAACATTATACAGTACTCATAGGAAGGACTTTAATTACCTGAGTATTGTGAAGGACAGTCTTTCCCAGACCATGTTCAGGAGAATTTCAATAGCATGTGTCCAGTTCAACAAGAAAGATTGGTGAGAAAATCAGTAGCTGAGCACTGGACTACTTTTAAAGTGTAGATGGTTTGGGCACAGTCAAGGTATATTGCCTTAAAGGAGAAGGGTGGGACAAACAAATCCAGAACTCTCCAGACAAAGGAGTCAGAAACTCAATTAAAGATTGTATCAATCAGTGCCACTGAGGATACTTGCACTTCTCAGGTCAGAGACTTAGCCATCCAGAAGTAGAAGGCTCCACCTATATACAACAAAATGCACAACTGTCCTCTGATATACAAATTCATGTACAGCAAAAAAAATTAATGGAAAAAATACACTCTCTCTCTAACATACAGCACACAGTTAATATTGGGTATTCAACTTTCTGAAATTAGAAAACTAAATTAGATGTTGACTGATTATAATTGTTTTATGGAAGTAACAAAGAACAAAGAAAATTATAGCACAAGTACAGGCCCTTCGGCCCTCCAAGCCTGCGCCGATCCAGATCCTCTATCTAAACCTGTCACCTATTTTCCAAGGATCTGTATCCCTTTGTTCCCTGCCCATTCATGTATCTGTCTAGACACATCTTAAATGACGCTATCGTGCCCGCCTCTACCACCTCCGCTGGCATCGCGTTCCAGGCACCCACCACCCTCTGTGTGAAGAACTTTCCACGCATATCTCCCTTAAACTTTTCCTCTCTCACCTTGAACTCATGACCCCTAGTAATTGAGTCCCCCACTCTGGGAAAAAGCTTCTTGCTATCCACCCTGTCTATACCTCTCATGATTTTGTAGACCTCAATCAGGTCCCCCCTCAACCTCCGTCTTTCTAATGTAAATAATCCTAATCTACTCAACCTCTCTTCATAGCTAGCGCCCTCCGTACCAGGGAGCATCCTGGTGAAGCTCCTCTGCACCCTCTCCAAAACATCCACATCCTTTTGGTAATGTGGCGGCCAGAACTGTACGCAGTATTCCAAATGTGGTCGGACCAAAGTCCTATACAACTGTAACATGATCTGCCAACTCTTGTACTCAATACCCCGTCCAACGAATGAAAGCATGCCGTATACCTTCTTGACCACGCTATTGACCTGCGTTGCTACCTTCAGGGTACAATGGACCTGAACACCCAGATCTCTCTGTGCATCAATTTTCCCCAGGGCTTTTCCATTTACCATATACTTCGCTCTTGAATTGGATCTTCCAAAATGCATCACCTCACATTTGCCTGGATTGAACTCCCTCTGCGATTTCTCCGCCCAACTCTCTGATCTATCTATATTCTGCTGCATTCTCCCACAGTCCCCTTCACTATCTGCTACTCCACCAATCTTAGTGTCATCTGCAAACTTGCTAATCAGACCATCTATACCTTCCTCCAGATCACTTATGTATATCACAAAGAGCAGTGGTCCCAACACGGATCCCTGTGGAACACCACTGGTCACAGTTCTCCATTTTGAGAAATTCCCTTCCACTACAACTCTTTGTCTCCTGTTGCCCAGCCAGTTCTCTATCCATCTAGCTAGTACACCCTGGACCCATGCAACTTCACTTTCTCCATCAGGCTACCATGGGGAACCTTATCAAAGGCCTTACTGAAGTCTATGTATATGACATCTACAGCCCTTCCCTCATCTATCAACTTTGTCACTTCCTCAAAGAATTCTATCAAGTTGGTAAGACATGACCTTCCCTGCACAAAACCATGCTGCCTATCACTAATAAGCTCATTTTCTTCCAAATGTGAATAGATCCTATCCCTCAGTATCTTCTCCAGCAGCTTCCCCAACACTGACGTCAGGCTCACCGGTCTACAATTACCTGGATTATCCTTGCTACGCTTCTTAAACAAGGGGACAACATTAGCAATTCTCCAGTCCTCCGGGACCTCACCCGTGCTCAAGGATGCTGCAAAGATATCTGTTAAGGCCCCAGCTATTTCCTCTCTCGCTTCCCTCAGTAACCTGGGATAGATCCCATCCGGACCTGGGGACTTGTCCACCCTAATGCCTTTTAGAATACCCAACACTTCCCCCCCCGCTTATGCCGACTTGACCTAGAGTAATCAAACATCTATCCCTAACCTCAACATCCGTCATGTCCCTCTCCTCAGTGAATACTGACGCAAAGTACTCATTAAGAATCTCACTCATTTTCTCTGACTCCTCGCATAACTTCCCTCCTTTGTCCTTGAGTGGGCCAACCCTTTCTCTCGTTACCCTCTTGCTCCTTATGTACGAATAAAAGGCTTTGGGATTTTCCTTAACCCTGTTTGCTAAAGATATTTCATGACACCTTTTAGCCCTCTTAATTCCTCATTTCAGATTGGTCCTACTTTCCCGATATTCTTCCAAAGCTTCGTCTGTTTTCAGTCGCCTAGACCCTATGTATGCTTCCTTTTTCCTCTTTGCTAGTCTCACAATTTCACCTGTCATCCATGGTTTCCTAATCTTGCCCTTTCTATCCCTCATTTTCACAGGGACATGTCTGTCCTGCACTCTAATCATCCTCTCTTTAAAAGCCTCCCACATGTCAAATGTAGATTTACCCTCAAACAGCTGCTCCCAATCCACATTCCCCAGCTCCTGCCGAATTTTGCTGTAGTTGGCCTTCCCCCAGTTTAGCACTCTTCCTTTAGGACCACTCTCGTTCTTGTCCATCAGTATTCTAAAACTTACGGAATTGTGATCACTATTCCCAAAGTAATCCCCTACTGAAACTTCAACCACCTGGCCGGGCTCATTCCCCAACACCAGGTCCAGTATGACCCATTCCCGAGTTGGACTATTTACATACTGCTCTAGAAACCCCTCCTGGATGCTCCTTACAAAACAGTAAGATAAACAGTAAGATAACAGTAAAATATAAATATTGAAGACGGAGCATGAGCATTAAATTATGGTGAAAAAAAGGAAAGAAAAGACAAGCAGAAAAGATCATTCATAATCTGCTGTCCAGATGTGGGGGTGAACCATTTTGGCCCTTGTGGCAATGGTAGCCACTGTGTTTACATAGGAACTTTCAGGGTATTAACTCAGCAGTAATGAAAATACAGCATTTGGTATCCAATTGGTATATATGTGTGCCTTGTACAGGAATTTTGGGAGGTGAAGGAACTCCCATAATAGTACTCCATGTTCTTTATGGGAAACATGCTGTCAAAGTAAACTTGGTGACTTTAATTCACCCCAAGATGTTAACGATGCAGGGTTCAGCAGTGGTAATGTTACTGAAGGCACAGGCAGGATAACACATCATTGTATGTTTTCCAAGTTATTCATTACCAAGTACTTACATGATGCAAATGCCATTTGTCAGCCTGAGCCTGAATTCTATCCAGATCCTACTGTAGGCTGTAATGGGCTGCTTCATTATTTGTCAAGTTGCAAATGGAATTAGACACTGGAGCTCTGTCAGCAAACAACCTTCCGCTTAATATTATATTAAAGGGAAGATAATTGATGATGCTGCTGAAGAGAGTTAGGCAAAGAATGCTTCCCTAACTAAATCCCGCAGATAAGGTGTCTGACAATCACAATCCTCTGCATTCAAAGGTAACTCAAATGTTTTCACTTTGACCTTATTGGCTTCAGTCTCATTCGGCTTACTGTGCTCAGTTGAATACGATCTTATTTCCAACAGCATCAACTTTGCCAAGTCCTGGACCATCAACATTTTGAGGGTCACTACTGGCCAGAAACTTCCATCAGACCAACAGTCTCACTACGAGGAAAAATACTGAAACGAGTAAAACTCCTACCTGTCTAAATCCTCTCTATAACATACACAAAGCTTATATTTCACCTCTCATTGGTACTGGAGTTTATGGTTAGGACTTAACAAATAGTTTCTAATTGACAATCTCATAGTTTCACTGAAGACTTTTGAACAGTTTTGCAGCCAGTTTAGCTATACAGCTCAAATAGCATCAGTTCCCCACAGCTTTGCTGCATCCGGTATACAGCTGCTTTTGAATGCCACATGGAATTAACTAGGTTTGCTGAACAATGGATCTGCTTCCTTCTTACCTCTTCTGGAAATGCTATAACCAGTGATATTACAGTCCCAGTCCTGTCAAAGCTAAGCTGTACATCCATATATAATATATGATCATAATTATGAACAGATAAACAGACTCTAATTTTGTTTTGAATGCTCTGCACATTCATATACATATCGTTCATCATGACTCAAAATAATTTTGGAATTTTTGCCTCTATTCCTTTTCCATGTTTTCTTTTGACATGCCCTGTACAGCATTATTCTACCATTAAAAAGCCTTTTTTGATCTGTTCTCTTCCAAAATCCTCACGTAGATAACATTGCAAGACTACAGCTGATTTCAGTTTCACACATGTAATGCTACAATATGCTGACAAGCAATTAATAGTTGTAAACATGAAACAAATTATGGAAATTAAAATTGAGTGCACCAAGACCAGTGACCTGATTTATTTGGGTAGCAAATCAATTTTACTTCCTTTCAATGTCAGGTGAACACCAAAAAGAAACTACTTTCATCAGTAACTCTCATTGGTGCATTATAAGTTTTAATAAAACAAATTTCTCACATGTTCACAAACACCATGTAGGCCAGAAGGCATGAGAATGGTGACTTCAGCATACTTCTATGAAAAGGTTACCAGAATGGGGTATAAATCATTATACCATGATCTGATGATCATCAGACTTACTTGTTTTGGTGCTGCAATTAAGTGCTAATTTTGAATTTATCTTGAAACAATGATTTGAAATATTTAAGATTTGAAGAAGTCCTGATTTAAAAAAGGCATTTAATGTAGCCCACTACTGCAGCAGTTTGTTTGCATAAAAATAATTGTTCATACTTTCAAATCTTATTTTGTCTACAATCAAGATGAAAGCTACTCCTGCATTCATTTCCTCCCTTGGCATTTTAATTCAAATGTGTTTCTGTGAACCGACAACAAGACCAACAGATTGCAGACATCTTACTCCACCTGTTGGCAGCTCATGGAGTGGCAACAACTCACTTATGAACAATGCCGCTCCAACCAGCAAAACCATCCCAAAATTTGCACTCGTCAATCAGTCCATGCACCCAACACTAAAAACAAAATTTTGAGCTTGGCTCACTTATGTTCACATAATGTGGACGTGCTGGTGTTGGACTGGGGTGGACAAGGTCAGAAATCACATGACTCCAGGCTATAGTCCAACAGGTTTATTTGAAAACAAAAGCTTTCGGAGCCTCACTCCTCCTTCAGGTGTTAATGAGAGAGGTAGTATCAGACACAGAATTAATAAGTAAAAGATCAAAGGTTCATGCCATTGATGAGGATGTACTAAACAAACCTAACATGCTGTTAAATCTTTAATCAGTTAGAAGCTTTTAATTGATTAATCCCTGAATTCCTTTGAAGTCACTGTCCTGAGAGAACTAAAGGTTTTATCACTGGAAAGAGGAGGTGACATTTTAGGTCATACAATGCATGTTAGGTGTGAGACCTTGTTTAGAATCTGTTTGTTTTAGTTTGGAGTCAGACTGGTTTTATTTCTATAGTAGGAATTCATAAATGACATTTGACTATCTATAAATTGTGTGCTTTTTGAATAAAATAAAATGTATCTGTAAATACAAATTCACCCCACAGATTCACGTGTGTGTGTGTGTGTGTGTATGTAGGAGCGAGACTGCGTGTATGTCTGTGTGTGAGGGGGTAGAGATTGTCTGTGTGTGTGTGTATGTGTGTGTGTGTGTGTGTGTGTGTGTGAGAGGGGGGTGAGAGACAGAGAGAGTGAGTGTGTATGTGCGTGTGTGTACATGTGTGAGAGTGTGTGTGTGAGTGTGTAGAGAGTGTTGTGAGGTAACCTGTAGTGCGACATGAGCCCAAGATCCTGCTTGAGGCCATCCTCATGGGTACTGAACTTGGCTATCAGCCTCTGCTCAGCGACTGCATTGGTGTGTATCCCGAAGTCTGTCTTTGAGGGTGTTTAGCCGAAGATCCGAGGCCAAACACTCTTGACCATTGCAGTGTTCCCCCACTGGGAGGGAACACTCCTATCTGGCGACTGTTGCGCGGTGTCCATTCATCTGTTGGTGTAGCGTCTACATGGTTTCATTAATGTTCCATGCCTTAGGGCATTCTTGCCTGCAGCATATGAGATAAACAACATTGGCCAAGCCACATGAGTATCTGCCATGTATGTGGTGGGTGGTGTTCCCACGTGTGATGGTAGTGCCCATGTCGATGATCTGACATGTCTTGCAGAGGTTGCCATGATAGGGTTGTACAGTGTTGAGGTTGATGTTCTCTCGCAGTTTGCTGCGAACAATGCACACACACACACACCACCCACCCACCCACCCTCTCTTCGCCCCTCACACATGCGTGCACACACACACACACACACACTCTCTCCTGCACATGCACACACACTGTCTCTCCCGCACACATGCAAACACAGTCTCTCAGGCAAACATAGTCTCGCGCCCACACACACACACACACACACACCTAGGCTATCTAAAGTAAATGTTTGATTTATTTGTTACTCATGGATTACCAAACACAAAATTACATACAATATACAGTATATTGAGAGATCATTCAGCCCAATTCAGCTGCACTAGTTATCAGGATTTCATAGCTATGTACAAGCTAGGGAATAAACAGATTTTATTTCAGCATTTAAAAATGTTCCAAATGCTTTCATTAGTTGAAGAAGTTAGGAGACAAAGGCTAAACAGAAATAAAAACAAAGTGCTAGACAAACAGATAAAATGAGTTGAAATGTTAACTCTATTTCTCTCTCCACAGATTCTGCCAGATCTGTTAAACATTTCCAACATTTTCGGCTTTCAGTTCAGAGGTCCAGAATTCACAGCATTTTCATTTGGTGAAGGGAGATTTTACACGGCTTTCCTGACATAAATAAATTGAAGAAGACCAAAGTTTCTTCCTTGGCCCCACTATCTGATGACAAGGGCTTTCAACATTTGAAACTGATCTCCGTCAAGATCTTATACTGAGTAGCAAAACAGCAACAAATTTTTTTTATCCAGTCTGTAAGAAATAAGACCACCATACCAATGCTCAAAATGATATACAACATCATTTCTATCTCTGGAAAGAAAAGTTTCCTTTAAATGCTTCTTTATTTTTTTCTCTGATCATTGGACAACTCCACCTCCATTTCAGTATTATAAAACAGTAAGTTTCTGTTTAGCTTAAAAATTTTTTATGACCTTTTGAGTTTTACAAAAACAATAGTACTACTCAGCCAAGGCTGGAAAATTCTACTTGCCAACTACCACGGTCGAAGTTACTTTCGAACTCCAGTAAGTTCAATGCAAAACACAAATCACCAGCCTGTTCATTTTAATTTAACGCAGTGAAAAAAATAAACCCAGTAAAATACAGCAAAAGTCTGACTTTTGATGAACACAGCAGGCCAAGCAGCATCAGAGGAGCAGGAAAGCTGACGTTTTGGGCCTAGATCCTTCTTCAAAAATGGGGGAGGGGAAGGGGGATCTGAAATAAATAGGGAGAGAGGAGGAGGCGGATAGAAGATGGAGAAAGGAGAAGATAGGTGGAGAGGAGACAGACAGGTCAAAGAGGCGGGGGTGGAGCCAGTAAAGGTGAGTGTAGGTGGGGAGTTAGGGAGGGGATAGGTCAGTCCAGGGAGGACAGACAGGTCAAGAGGGCGGGATGAGGCTAGTAGGTAGGAGATGGGGGTGGGGCTTGAGGTGGGAGGAGGGGATAGGTGGGAGGAAGGACAGGTTAGGGAGGTGGGGACAAGCTGGGCTGGTTTTGGGATGCGGTATGGGGAGAGGAGATTTTGAAGCTTGTGAAGTCCACATTGATACCATTGGGCTGCAGGGTTCCCAAGCGAAGTATGAGGTGCTGTTCCTGTAACCTTCGGGTGGCATCGTTCTGGCACTGCAGGAGGCCCAGGACAGACATGTCGCCTAAGGAATGGGAGGGGGAGTTGAAATGGTTTGCGATTGGGAGGTGCAGTTGTTTAGTGCGAACCGAGCTTAGGTGTTCTGCAAAGCGGTCCCCAAGCCTCCGCTTAGTTTCCCCGATGTAGAGGAGGCCACATCTGGAACAGCGGATACAGTATACCACATTAGCAGATGTGCAGGTGAACATCTTAACAACTTCTCCTTCAATTCCTCCGACTTCCTACAGACAAAGGGGGTGGCCAATGAGTACCCACATGGGCCCAAGCTATGCCTGCTTCTTTGTAGGTTACGTGGAACAATCCCTCTTCCGTAGTTCCACTGGCCCTAAACCGTACTTGTTCCTCCGTTGCATCGATGACTGTATCGGCGCTGCCTCGTGCTCCCACAAGAAGCTCGAACAGTTCATCCACTTCACCAAGATCTTCCACCCCAACCTTAAGTTCGCCTGGACCATCTCTGATACCTCTCTCTCCTTCCTGGACTTCTCTGTTTCATCTCTGGCAACCACCTGGAAACCGATATCCATTTCAAGCCCACCGACTCCCACAGCTACCTAGAATACACGTCCTCCAACCCACCTTCCTGCAAAAATGCCATCCCCTATTCCCAATTCCTTCGCCTCCGCCGCATGTGCACCCAGGATGAGGCATTCCACTCCCGAACATCTCAGATGTCCTCGTTTTTCAAAGACCGCAACTTCACCCCCTCAGTGGTCGAGAACGCCCTTGACCGTGTCTCCCGCATTTTCCGCAACTCATCCCTCACATCCCCTCCCCGCAATAACAACCAAAACAGAATCCCCCTTGTCCTCACGTACCACCCCACCAACCTCCGGATCCAACGCATTATCCTCCGACACTTCCGCCATCTGCAATCCAACCCCACCACCAAAGACATTTTTCCCTCCCCACCCTTATCTGCTTTCTGGAGGGACCACTCTCTCCGGGACTCCCTTGTCCGCTCCACACTCCCCTGCAGCCCCACCACACCCGACACTTTTCCCTGCAACCGCAGGTGGTGCCACACCTGCCCTTACACCTCCCCCCTCACCCCCATCCCAGCCACCAAGACCTTCCACATCAAGCAGATGTTCACCTGCACATCTGCTAATATGGTATACTGTATCCGCTGTTCCAGATGTGGCCTCCTCTACATCAGGGAAACTAAATGGAGGCTTGGGGACCGCTTTGCGGAACACCTACGCTCGGTTCGCACTAAACAACTGCACCTCCCAGTCACAAACCATTTCAACTCCCCCTCCCATTCCTTAGATGACATGTCCATCCTGGGCCTCCTGCAGTGCCAGAACGATGCCACCCGAAGGTTACAGGAACAGCACCTCATATTTTGCTTGGGAACCCTGCAGCCCAATGGTATCAATGTGGACTTCACAAGCTTCAAAATCTCCTCTCCCCCTACCGCATCCCAAACCAGCCCAGCTTGTCCCCGCCTCCCTAACCTGTCCTTCCTTACACCTATCCCCTCCTCCCAC
>NC_063339.1:64082073-64169961 GCF_021869965.1 Rhincodon typus
TCCCACCTCAAGCCCCACCCCCATCTCCTACCTACTAGCCTCATCCCACCCCCTTGACCTATCCGTCCTCCCTGGACTGACCTATCCCCTCCCTAACTCCCCACCTACACTCACCTTTACTGGCTCCACCTCCGCCTCTTTGACCTGTCTGTCTCCTCTCCACCTATCTTCCTCTTTCTCTATCTTCTATCCGCCTTCCCCTCTCTCCCTATTTATTTCAGAACCCCCTTCCCCTCCCCCATTTTTGAAGAAGGGTCTAGGCCCGAAACGTCAGCTTTCCTGCTCCTCTGATGCTGCTTGGCCTGCTGTGTTCATCCAGCTCTACACCTTGTTATCTCACACTGGGTGAGGATGTTCGCGAATATCTTGTAAATGTATATGCCTGAAATACATCCAAATGAAGTGGAAAACCCTCTCCATCTTGGATGTCATTCATCCACCTGGTTTTCTACTTGCATAACCATGCTATGAAGGCAACTGATTCATGAGATTTGGAGTTGAATTTGCTGTCAAACATTTACCCTCTCTTGAAGAATGTTTAGTCTCCGCAAATCATGTTGGAGAAGGTAGTTTTATTCTTATATTATTTTGGATAGTACTGTCATTGTTTTTTAGGTTAAAACATAGACAGTTAGGCCGACTGTGCTGTTTTGGTCCTATGTCACCTAAGTAGCTTATTTGACTGTATCAAGAATCTGCTACTAATTCCTAGCTGATGTGGTGTCATGTATGCTTGAAGATCAGATTTTGATGATTTGCTTGCAATTGGAAGACTACTGAATAATTCCTCCACACCTGTGAAATCTTCTGATCTCTCTGTCATGAAGAGCTGTTTTACACCACAATAATTAATCTTGAGTCATTTACATTTTCTCTTGGGTCTCAAAAGAATGTTCACTGAACCAATGAAATCGAACTGTTGTAGAATAAAGTTAAGTTATGTTGAGCACTGGCATTTGGCTTCTCAGCTGACTGAGGTTTTTCACCATACTTTGGAATTGCAAGAGCAAAGCATGCTCTTCTGCTCAGAAGTGAGGAGTGTTGGCTTATGACTATGCATACCTGTTCCACAAAGTATTTGTCTTGTACTTTAAAGCTACTTTCAGCATTGTAGTAATTTTGAAAAGTCATCTGCCTGCAACATACAGTTCTCTGTCAGAAGGCTTTTAATCTCTTCAAACAAGAGATTTATTTGATAATACAGTAATACACAGCTCCGTATAAAGTTTGAAATGTTATGGTGATTAGTAACCTGAATCGTCATATGTGGTTTACATGAGCCACTTATTATCCCTAAGAATAGTTGAATTGCATATTCAAAAATGGGTATATCATCATATAAGGATGTGTGCTATAATTAAGGTGTGTCTTGGTACTCTGTGGTTTCTTCTAAACATGTTTGCTGTTAGGTACTAACCTGTGTGTGCAAGTAATCATTGTTAGTTCTGTGGTTTAAAGGTTGTTTTTGACATTGGTATATTTCTCTGGGAAAATCCCATTTTATTACAAAAGTTGTATTGGTGTAATATAAAGTTAGACATTGTTTTTGTTTGTATTTTTTTTTCATCTCCATTTCTGGAACAATGACTTCTAACATCAAGACTTCAAAACATTTTACACTGGTCTATCTGTGATGTTTGATGACTTCGTACCTTAGGAAGTTGCCAAAGTTTGATGATCTTCCTGAGCTAAGTTAACTTCCTGCTCCCATCATTCTCTTGTGCTGTTTTCAGATTTTAGCTCCTACCACCATGTGGTTGGATCATTCCAATAATGAGGAGCTCTTTTATTTGTAACATATCTGAAAAACGTGTATCAGAAATTCCACCTACAGATATTTCTCCTAATGACACAATAATGTGTTTTTGTGTGACCTCACTTGAGAGAAAATTGCCACAGAAAATTGCGTTATAGGGAAATCACTATAGAAAATTGGTTTACCTGTATAGCAGAAAGTTCACTTTATCCAAACAGCATCCACTATTCATCAATTGCGTCATAGCCAATTCACTTAGCGAAACACACGTTATAGAAGAAATACCTTTACAATTCTGTCCAAGTTAGTTCTGGTTGTAAATCACCATAATCAAAAAATTCTGACAATGTATAAAGATAATTAACAGAATTGTCAATATATTCTCCTGAGAGCTGTACTCTTCCAGTAAACATTGTTTTCTACATTACATTATGCACCAGTCATATGAAGTCATTGTAAATGTTCTTGCAATATTATCAAAAGGTATCGATTTCTTATCTTACATTCTGTTATTTTAAAACGTGATCTGCTACTGGACCTACAGAACAACGAAAAGTGTTCTCTTCTATGTCTCTGAGCTTCTTTGGTGTTGCTGAATACACTGGCATTTATTATCCATTCCTAGTGTAGGATCAATAGGAATTTTAATACTTCATGAGTGATTTAGTTTAGTTATAATTAAACAAAGTATATTCATTGATTAAACAATATTATGTTATTTACTCTGCTTAACTGTAACCAGTGCAGATTCCAGTGCTTTAATGTGACTCTGCTAAACGTAACTTGACTAAAAAATGCAACATTGGAGTTTAAATTGTAACCCAAAGTTTACATTAATTGCCCTTGAGAAGGTGACAATGAGCTGCTTTCTTGAACTGCAGCACTCCATCTGGTTCAGGTGGGCTTACAACAGTGGTAAGAAGATCCAGGATTTTGACCCAGTGACACAAAAGGAATGGTTTTAATTTTCAAAGTGCATCTGGAACTGGTACTAAAATTGTCTTGCAACTTAGACCCACTTAGCTCCTCCCAGGAACAGTCCTTTATATCCTCATAAATGGGGCTTATCTCATGTTGTCAGTTAACGCTTGCAGTCACAGAATACCTTATACAACAGTTCATTTGAATCTCCCACATGCAAGGTGCACATTATGATAAACATGCTTTAAGATAGTCCAATGCTTTCAGCTGTTCCTCAGGGGAGTTTCCTAGGCCCTAGCATTTTCAGCTGCTTCATTATTGGCTTTCTATCATCATACTGTCAGAAGATGGGATGTTGATTGATCATTTCACAATGTTCAATATTATTTGCAAATCCTCAGATATTAAAGCAGCTCAAATTTATACGACAACACTCGGGCTATGGTTGATAAGTGAAAAGTAACAGTAGCACCACATAAATTTCAGGTAATAATCATCTCAAATGAGAGAATTTAAGCATCTCCACTCGATGTTCAATGGCATCACCAATATTGAAACTCCTATCAACATCCTGAGAGTTACCATTGACCAAAAACTGAACTGAATTAGCCATATAAGTACAGTGGCTTCAAAAGCCCATCAGAGGATAGAAATTCTTTGGCAACTATCTTGTCTCATGTATCAGTCAATACAGTGTGGAGCTGGAGGAACACAGCAGGTCAGACAGAATCAGAGGAACAGGAAAGTCGATGTTTCAGGTTTACACCCCTTCATCGGGACTGGGTGGGGGAGGGGAGCTGGGAAATAAATAGGGGGAGGGGATTGGGGCTGTGGGAAGGTAGGTGGGATGGTGATAGGTGGATGCAGGAGGGATTAGTGGAGATTGGTCTTTGGGAAGGGTGCAGTGGACAGCTGGGAATGAAGATGGACAGGTTGTGTCAGGTCAAGACGGTGGGGATGAGAGGGAAGGTTGGACATGGGATGAGACCAGGGGCAGGGAGATTTCAAAACTGGTGAATTCTATATTGAGGTCATTGGGCTGTAAGCTCCCGAGGCGGAATATGGGGTGTTGTTCCTCCAGCTTCCTTCTCCTCAATGCCCGGTCATCATTTCCAAGACACAAGTCAGGAAAATAATGCAATATTCTCCACTTGCTTTGGTGGGTGGAGTTCCAATAACATTCAAAGAGTTCAACACCATCCAAAACAAAGCAATTAGCTCAATTCACTCCGCATCCATCACCCTAACATTCACTCCCTTCACCACTTATGGATAGTGGCAGCTGTGTATAATGTCTACAAGATACACTGCACCAACGCTCCAACAGTACCTTCTACAATCTCTACCAGCTAAAGGACAAAGGCAGCAGATTCACTGGAACATCACCACCTGCAGTGATTTCCTAACAGCAATGTGAGTGTGCCTACATCGCAAGAACTGCACCAGTTTGAAAAGGCAGCTCATCACCATCTTCCTCAGGCAATTAGGGACAACCATTAAATGCTGAAATAACCAGTGATGCCTACATCCTGCTCCACAAACAGAGGTCATAAGCTGGCCCTCGGGACATCTGATTTATGATCCTCCTTTGCCATTGTGACCTGCTCCTGTTCGTGCACTCTGTACTTTAAGTGGTATTCCATACTCCATGCCAAGTAACTAGAGCCCATGTGGAGAGTATTTCTTAACTGGTGCTTGGCAGGGAAAAAATAAATAACAATGTATATTGTGGAATTGTTCATTTCTCTCCCTAGACTCTACGTCCAAATTATGCCAAACAGTATAAGCAGCAAGGGATAGACAGAGTTAAGCGATCCTACAACAAACGGATTAGATCTAAACTCTGCAGTCCTGCCATATCCAGTCATGAACAATGGTGGTCAATTAAGTAACTCACTGGAGGAGGACTCTCTACAAATATTCCCACCCTTAATGATGGAAGATCCCAACACATCATTGCAAAAGGTGTGGCTAAAAAATTGCAGTAATCTTCAACCAGAAGTACCAAATAGATGATCTATCTCAGCTTCCTCCAGTGGTCCCCAGCATCACAGATGCCTGTCCTCATCTAATTCAATTCACACCACGTGATATGAAGAAACAGTTGGAGGCACCGGACGCTGCTAAGACGATGAGCCCTGACAACATTCCAGCAATTGTACTGAAGATTTGTGCTCTAGAACTTGCTTCTGCTTAAAACTAAATCTAAAATCTAAAAAAAGCTAGAAGATCTAGTCTGTGAGAGCTGGCCACATCTAGACTGCTTCCATTGTTCCAAGTTTTTAAAAAAAAACCCAAGGCCTCACAAATTGTTTACTTTCTCAGAAACAGCTTGTCACCTCTGCCTTACAACCTGGCCAAATAACCTGGCCAAAATAACCTCTTAAAGTGACAGCACCGTCACAAGTGTCATAAACAGTGCTATCAAGCAGCTTCTGCTCGGCAAAAACCTGCTCAGTGACGTCCAGTTTGGGTTCTGTCAGGGCCACTCAGCTCCTGATCTCATTACAGCCTTGGTTCAAACATGGACAAAACAGCTGAATTACAGAGGTGAGGCGAGAATGACAACCTTTGACATCAAGACTTCAGCCGAGTGTGACATCAAGGAGCGCAAGCAAAACTGGAAACAATGGGTAATGGCGGCAACGTTTCCATTTTTATAATTCATTTCATAATTCCAGCAGTTATTGTCTGTCCCTAGTTGCCCTTGAGAAGGTAGTAGTGAACTGCCTTCTTGAACAGTTGCAGTCAACCTGCTGAAGGTTGACCCACAATGCCTTTACAGAGGGAATTCCAGGATTTTGACCCAGCAACAGTGAAGGATCGGCGATATACTTCCAAGTCAGGATGGTGAGTGGCTTGGAGGGGAACTTGAAGGTGGTGGTGTTCCCATACATCTGCCCTTGTCCTTCTATGAGGAAGTGGTTGTGGGTTTGAAAGTTGCTGTCAGAGGAACTTTGGTGAATTACTGCAATGCATCTTTGTAGATAATGCACACTGCTGCTACTGAGCGTCAGTGGTGGAGAGAGTGAATGCTGGTGGATGTAGTGCCAATCAAGCAGACTGCTTTGTCCTGGATGGTGTCAGGCTTCTTGGGTGTTGTTGGAGCTGCATAGTTACTGTGGCAAGTAATTATACAGGAAGAGCTTGGCCAGTAGACCGCCAAGTCCTGGAGCACAAGCCTTCAGTATTATTGCCAGAATGTTGTCAGGATCCATTCCAGAGGTGGTCACCTCACCATGAAACGCTGGATGAGACAGTCAATTGGGGGTGACTTATGGGCCACAAACTGCCATTGCGATAATTTCCCGCCTTCCCAGATGAAAAAAAATGGGGTGGTGACCTGTCTGCCAGGTTTGTGTAGGGGGCTCCATTTGCCCAAATCTGGAGGTAATCATTGGCACAAATGAAAGAAATGAAGTGGCCTCTGAAAGCCACCCTTTCTCCCTCCATGACTTCCACCACACAAGAAACAGATGAAAACTAATCATCTTCTTGCAGTTGGATCTGCTGAAGAATAGGCCTCAATTCTATTTAGGCATTTTAGACGACTGATTGCATGGTAGCTTCTGGCAAGGCAGAACTATATTGGCAGGGCCTGGCATGATCTGTGAAGCTCAGACATCAGTTCTTAATAGCTTCTGATCCGGTGAGTATTTTAGGTGACAAGGCCAGTAAGTCAGTTACCAACAAGCACGCTTGCAGCCACACTTTGACTTTCTGCAGAAACGGGTATGGAATCTTCCTTTAGTTGAACAGGGGATACTGCTTTAGCATCAGGCTTCAACATAATATGATAAGGTGAGTTGAATTTCCTCAAACCTTTTTAGTTTGTGGAATTCTGAACTAAATCATTCCAATTTGTTCTGGTTCCACAAATCATCCACCTTTCGTACGAGTTGGTGTTTCGAGCAAGCTATCTAGCCTCAGAATGAACAATCTTGTTTGTGAATATTGCAGAATGCTTCTGTGATTTCTCTCCCCTTGTACCAGAGCAGAGTGTAGCTTCAGTTGGATATCTATTGGACCAGGGGGTTGAATGGTTGATGGCTGCAGACATTTGGGCTTCAGCCGCCGCACTGTCTCAGAAAGAATCAATAGCCTTGTTCATTTCAAACTTCAAATTGTTTTGTGATTACTGACAATAATATCTGCATTGTAGAAGTTTCTCTTGGGATCTCCTTATTCT
Source organism: Rhincodon typus (assembly GCF_021869965.1). Classification (NCBI taxonomy): domain Eukaryota; kingdom Metazoa; phylum Chordata; class Chondrichthyes; order Orectolobiformes; family Rhincodontidae; genus Rhincodon; species Rhincodon typus. The sequence continues at coordinate 64,088,940 of NC_063339.1, forward strand.
TGGTTGGTACCAGACATAGTTAGTCTTCTTATTAGGTTTCTGAGCCGAGATTTTATTGCAGAGTGCCATTTTGAAATGCACACAGTCGCTCCCCACCACACCCAATGACACAGTAGTTGACTCAATGGAGTCTTCCCCTACCACAATAGAAATATTGGATAATGGCAGCCACTGCTCCATCCTCCTTCTGCCTCTATCTTTTAGCCAATGCAAAAGAATTTCTCTGGGCACTGAACTATACCAGTCACTAAATCCCATTAAAGCTCACCACCCCATCAAGTTAAAAGTTGGCTCCACTTCCACTGAAATTCTTACCATCAGCAGCAGTCTTGTGCAGCTTGGTCCATGCCCTCCAGCTGGCTGATTGGCTCAGGTAGTACAGTAGTATTCTTCATAACTAAGTTAACTTGTAGCTTATTTTCTTAGGAGTTAAGTTAAAGTTGTTTTCACCATTTCATGTACCGTTTGAGACCACTTCTCACAATTTCTGTTGTTTTAGCACTGGTCTCTGCCTGTTTCAACATCTGCCAATTTACCACTGGAGTCTGCCTGTGCTAAGGTTTGGTTACTGCTACTTACTCTGAGGTGTTGCTTACTGTCAGAGTCTGTCTGCTCCTTGCTTGCCTGTTCTCACATGCTTCATCAGCGTGGCCTGTTGCCTCAGATTGCTTGTTGGACTTCTGCCCATTATATTTATCTATTTTGTCTGGTTGCTGCTTCTTCTTCAGTCCCACTTTAGCATTGCATCATGGCTACTGCTGCTCATGTGAATTTAAATTCTTGCACCAGTTTTAGGAACCACTAAGGACCTTTCCCACTGTCCAGAGGAAAGGATTCAGTGATTTTACTGCCACGTTGTAAACGTGTTCAGAGACAGACAGGAAACAGGTCTTGATAGCTAGAACACTTAATTGAACTACATGTAATGTAAACATAGCAGGGAGATGTCCCTACATAATTATTTTAGAATATTACCTACACACTGAATGCCATAAAACCTGAAGTCAACACCGGTGATATCATTAGTTATTAAATAAGAGCCATTTCCCTTATACAACACAAAACACTCGACACAATTGAGGTCAAATTGTTTTATAAAGTTGCATCAGAACTTCCTGATTTTTGTACTCTATGCCTCTATTTACAAAGCCCAAGGTTTCATCTGTTTTTAAATCTGTCCAGACAATTTTGATAGTTTGTGCACGTCCATCCGTTCCTACACCCCCTTTAAATTTGTACCCCTTAGTTTATAATGTTGTCCTTTTTTTCCTACTAAATTTACCATTTTGCACTTCACACCATTAAAGTTCCTCTGCCATTAATCCAATCATCTACCAGCCTAAATGGCAGCCTTCTCTTAAGGTCTATCACCATTCTACCAACTAGCCACGAAGCTAAGATAACAAGGTGTAGAGCTGGATGAACACAGCAGGCCAGGTAGCATCAGAGGTGCGGGAAAGCTGATGTTTTGGCTCTGGACCCTTCTTCAGAAACAAAACTAAACTATGTAGGTTTGTGTCATCTGCAATATGTGTTGAAGGATTCTGATGCTCCTGACAATATGCAAATAATATTTGAAAAGACATTGAAACTGCAAGAGAGTTGAGGACTGGGATGTGCAGCAATGAGCATCAATGGGAGAAGAATGATTTGATACCATGACTTAATACGATTGGATAAAAATCAAGATAACCAGTCAATGAAAGCAAGGAAAAGACAACATGGCATGGGAGGGTGGTTTGTAATTCAGATAGGACTGGAAGTTAGATAGAAAGGGCGAGAAACTGAGTCTGCAAAGGACTGTTTGACAGTTATACATATTGAAACATTTCCACGTCTTGTTTAATGAAAAATGAATCCAATGCTCTTGAACTGGATTGACCAAATATGGCCAAGTACATATACATTCAAAGATTACAGTATGGACCAAAGGTTGCAAACTGATTTCAATGAACTCAAATGAGACCAAAGACTGGAGTGAACTGGCCATGTTTTTGTTGGGAGGCAGGCAAGTTCTGTTGGCTAGATGGTCAGAGTGTGGTGCAGAATAACACCAAAAGCATAGGTTCAAATCCCATACCAGCTGAGTAAGGTCTTCGGGGCTTACGTTTTGCATAGCCCCACCTTGACCATGATCAGCAAACCTTAGACAGCAAGGACACTACGTGAAGAGAGAAATCACCTTCAACATTCACTTCGGTCTTAAAATACATACCAGCTTTTAAAAGGAACAAAAACGGAGGGTATAGATTTACAGTGATGTGAAAAAGATACCAGGTATTTGTGAGGAAAAGCTTTTTCACTCAGCAAGTAGGGAATGGAATTCATTGCCTGGAAATGTGGTGGAGGCAGGTTCAACTGAGAAATTCAAGAGGGAATTGGATAATTGCATCGAACTGGGGAGAAAAGCTTCATGCCAACGATATTTGTTTGAAGATGGGCAGAATGGTCTCTTTCTGCACCATAACAATTTTGTGATTCAGTGATATGAGAAAACCAATATTTACAGAATTTCCTACATTTGGTTCAAAAGGACTGTTGTACAACTGACCCATCTTTCTATGAATCACCCAACCAAAGATACACGAGTGGAGGGGTGAAATGGAGCTTAGTCCTTATTACATTTCATTTGAACCAATTATTACAGCACATTATTACAGCGGTTTATTAGAACTAGCTATGCTGACACCCATTATTATGGGTCTTCAGTCCATAAAAACAGTTTCTGTATGGAATGATATTGTGGAATGTTTCTGTCCTGACTGCATGGCAAGCCCAGTCATGAGCTTAAAGAACTCAGTGTTTGTTTTTGCTGTTTTGGTTTCAGACTGAATAATTGTTACTGTGACAAATAACCTACATTGCATTCTCCAAAGCACATAAATTTGTCACGAGGCTGATCAGTTGTCATTTTAATCCTCCTTAAGTTTATTCATTTGCTTTCAATACGTGCAGACACAATTCAGACCATGGTTCACCATGAAGACAGTCAAAATAATATAATTGGTTCCCACCCATTTATTATTCATGCTGTATTCACTGCCATTAGCTACAGTCTAAATCACAATTTGTAGTCAATTGGTATATTTCATCAAGAAAAAAATGCATCTGAAATGTGAGTTGTTGTAAGTGTGAAGTTTGTAATATGGTTATATCTTTGTTTGTCTTTTTCACTTGGATTAATCTGAAGGTATAAATGAGTCATGTGACTTGTTCTGAAATCTGCCTGACAACAAGCCCGTGTGGCTTAGTTTTTAAAGGCGAGAAAGGCTGTCTTAGTGGGTAGAAGGCGTGAGATACTCCTACCTCTGAACAATGACTAGAGCAGCTATGTGTATGGTGGATAAACTTTTAGGCCCATATTTTCACAAAGCTGTGTAGACTCCAGAGACCTTTGAAAATATGCTGCATGACCCAATTCTGAGATTCTGGCAATGAGCCTGCACCCAGTATTTGTGATCTGGCCAGGTCTTCTCTAAGCATGAGCATTTCTTCGATCCTTGCAATTTTGATGGAATAAGGCTCAAGAGTCCCTCAGATGAGTCATGAATCATAGTCTGGATATGGAATTTAACTTCAAAAAGGTTTTATGCCAACCCATGCTCAATGGCTGATCACACCTTCCATGCCAACTCAAGATCTCCAGCCACCACAGCATCTACTCATACCCAACATGCCAGCCTATGGCATCCCACCCATTTCTATTGGCCCCTCACAATCTCCAAGCAACCTCATTACACCAATGGACTCTTGAATACCCCTCACCCACAGCACTTGCATATCCATTCACCCAGTATATAGAGAACTGATGAACCCAATAGTGACAATGGTATATGTGGAAAATCTCAAAGAAAATAGTTATTTATGACTTTAATTATTTTACTTCTTTACAAAAGTATGAAATAATCAGGCGTTTAAATAGCAATGATAGAAACTATAAGTACCTGACATCTCTTGATCATCTACAATGTTAGAGTAGATTAACATTGAGTCAGCGAGAAGTAGATTTAAGTCTGAGCTGTTAATCAAGCAACGTTTTCCTGTGACAACTTGTGGTCTTGTGACCATAAAATGTCTCATTCACTCCAGCACTGAAGATTGATAAGGACGTTCGAGATAAGACCCAAGCATTACCTGAAAAAGAATCCCAATGTCTATACACCTGGCAACAGATTCAAACAGGACAGTAATGTAATGTAATGTAATTAAAAACTAATTAACTTTGAGCCAAAAACTGATTTTACTTATTTCCTCAGTGTGAGTGCAATGTAAGGTAACGAGAACGACTTTGAAAACGATTTGTGCTGCAGGTAGAGCAGTTTGATCTCCTGCTCTGAATACAAACTTGCAGATCTGCTGATGGACTGATTACTGACACAGACTCAAACTTTCAGAACTTCTAAGCAACAAATGTCAATATGAGTACATCCTATTGCTCTGTGGGTTAATAAAGGTGTTCTACAATTAATGGAATAGTCTCAAAGTTGTTGTGTGCAACTGACATGTGAGCTTTTAGATCAAGTGAGGGGATCCGAAATAAAACCAGAAAATGTTGGAGAAACTTATCAGATCTGAAAGTACATGTGGAGAGAGAAACAAAGTTATTGTTTTGAGACCAATGTGTCTTTTCTTCAAACTAGAGGATCTGACAACATTTAGACTGAATGGTCTGTTTCTATACCTTATATCCAATGTAATCCTATATACGTGTGTGTTTCTAGATAATGAAAGTGACAATATCTGAGCACAAACATCACTATAGTAATATGCTTAGCTTTGTTAATAAATAGTCCATGACAGGGAAGTGAAGGTGAGGCTGGACAGAGTGGTGAGGAAAATGGAAAAGATAGTGAGAATAAAAACCGGATTCTCAACGTCAAGAAAAAAATTTCTAATTTACCTCTCAAGACTTGGTGACTTCAGAATCTCGCCATTGAGCAGTTACTACATTATTTCCATCCATTTTCCTCTCAATAAAATCTCACCTTATTTGTAAGCGGTTTTTGAGTGTCCTCTCCTACACTGAGGAACGAGATGGCGCAAATGCCTGAGATGTAAAAGAAAGCGCATACTTGAAGGTTGCAGCTCACTGAATAGTGTGGCACAGTGGCTCAGTGGTTAGCACTACTGCCTCAGAGCACCAGAGACCCAGATTCAATCCCAACCTCCGGCGACTGTCTGTGTGGAGTTTGCACATTCTCCCCATATCTGCGTGGGTTAGCTCCGGTTTCCTCCCATGGGTCAAAGATGTGCAAGCTAGGTGGCTTGGCCACGCTAAATTGCCCACAGTGTCCAGGCATGTGTAGGTTATGTGCATTGGCAATGAGAAATGTAGGGTTACAGGGATAGGGAAGGGGGTTGGTCTGTGTGGGATTCTCTTCGGAGAGTTGGTGTAGACTTGCTGGGCCAAATGGCCTGTTTCCACACTGTAGGAGTTCTATGTACGTTTGAACTGGCCATCATGGAATTGCCTTTTCTGAACAACATCCCTGCATGCTCCTTGGTCACTATGCTCCTCTATCCTTTATCCTGGTAAAATACCTGCCTCACCACTCATGCAGCCATACAGGATGTTGTGTGCTAACAAGGACACAAGCATCTTACGGCCCTTCGCTTGTTTTCTCCATACTGACTCAATTAACTGCTTACTCACAGTCTGCCAACCTCTGCGACTTGCATTTCTTTGCAGAACAGAGTGTGAGGCAGCAGCTTGTGACAGTAGGGACCATCGAACAATTCAATCTATCAGTTCGATAAGGACAGTACATGACAGTACTCATAGAGTGAACTTTGCTATGTCAATGTCACATCTGCAGCACATGCCAGTACTTTTACACTCCAAACACACTGCATTTATGAGAGCAGTTAGTGGTCACATATAATAGAGAATACTATTAAAAGAAAATGGTTTCATCTAATTCAACAAGACAATGCTTACAAGGGTTTTTACACAGCAGGATAGCATAAAAAGTGAAATTTCACATCAATAACAGTCAAAATTTCCATCAGTGAGGACCTTAGAGATGCATCCTGTTCAGGAGCAGTGAATCATTGACAGTAACTTTTTGATCCCCTGATTTAACTGCTAAGTGCAGATGCCAGAAATTCATGCCAGTTTCACATGCTATAAAAATGTCATTAACAGTTTTGTTAATAATGGAAAAAGCATAACTGATGAAGAAATGTCAGCTCTGAAATGTTTAAATTTGCTTTTCTGCATGCAGTCTTCATGAGTTCTTTTGCTCAAACTATTTCTATCGTTCAACCAGTGCATCCTCCACTGTACATTTCTTAATAGCTACATTCTATTTTCGAGCAAACATACATGCAGCATCTTGTTGGTTCAAGGCTAACTTGGGGTTTCTATAATGCAATGTGATTTTCTTTTGCTTACCTCAGAAACAGACCTTCTTTCACAAATCCAGCTGACATGAGATCCAGCTCCTTGCAGTGAGGATTTTATATTTTAACCCACACATATCAGATTTTCCTTCCATAATTTTACATATATATTTATGTTTTCCCTTCCCAAAAAAAAGTCATGCAACCAAAAAGTCATGGAAACACATTTATCCAGACACCATGCAGATATTATTAGTAATAGCATTGCATCAATGTGACACAATCTTGTGATTCTATCAGGAACCACAGTCAAATTGTGTATTAGTTACAAACTATAGTAAATCCTCTGTATCCACGGAAATACCAATCGTGAATTCCCCTATCCATGCCAGAAAGTAAGTAACTAAAAAAATTCAAAACATGTGTACCTCAATTTTGAACCTATTTTTTAAACTACTTTTAAGCGAGCTTTGTACTCACGAATTTCATCATTCACAAGGGTTCTCAGGAACGGAACTCTCACTGATACAGAGGAATGGCTGTAAATACATACAGCGCAAAACTGAGCTTGGAGACACACCTGTTGTTTGGGTGTCAGATGTGCCAAACCCCATACGTTGGCAAGGGTATTTGTGTGTGCATAGTTAATACCTGGCAGAATCTTGCAGAATAATCAAAAGGGGAGACTTCAGATAGCCTTGGATAATGACCTTGAGCAGTTCTGCTCCTGGCAGACCCAGATATGGTATGCACGACCTCGACAGGAGCAGTCAAGGTTTGCTGGCTGATGGGCAATAACCAGGGAACTGGCAGATAGTACTGCTACAAGTCTTGCATCCTAAGTAAACAATGGGTGAGGTGAAGCATATGTGAGTTAGTTATGAGTTCTATCAGTCGGCAAGTGATGGGAGTGTGATGAATTGAGCAGGGGCTAATGTAAGTGGTGCAGTTAGTAGGATATGATCTTTGAAGTTGCATTCACTACCTTAAACACTCATTTGAGGTCACAGCATCCAGGTCCCCAGAGACTTATTAAGACATGATAAATTGATGTGATGTGATATACTGATGACTTGCCACTATCATGCTTATATTAGCCCCTGTAATACAAGAATGAGAGGCGGGTCACATAATACTGAAGAATTCAATGAACTTTTATTACAGCACTGGTATACACATACATTATATTCACAGGCATGTGTGTTTCTGCGTTCAATTCAGATGTACTACAGCACATTTCCCTCAGTGTGCCATGCAGCAAGAAAACACGGCTCAGTAAGATGGAGACTGAGAACTTTATTCCATTAGATCACATGACATGATACAGTGACAACATCGTGAGTACATTCCTTAAACGTATATCACATTTCTACTATGAAACATAACACAATATTCAGGGATTAACCTCCTGACATTGACAATCAAGGTTATCTGCTTCAATAACCGTGTTTCTCCTGTCTTTTGACTGTGTGTCTGGCAGGTTGCCAGACCCCAGGTGATAAAGGACAACTCTCTTAATTTCCATCATCCCCAACAAGACCTCTAATATAGCATCCAAAAATTTTGGAACCTGCTCTCTCCTATAATGCCCTATTCCTCACATTTTCCCAGGACATATTCATTTCCTGTAAATTGCCCAGGTCCTACTCTAACCACAACGCACCTCATTTTTAAGAGGTTCAAACTAGCTTCAAGTAGTACAGTGCTAGTGAGTTACAATTTTGGATCCCATGATCATGCATGCATGCATCCACAAAACAGCGCAGGCAGAAATCATTCTAATAAGCAGACAGCATCAGCTTTGCATGCCGCGTACACTTCAATCTACAGATGTTAGTAAATGGATCACAATCTTCTCTTCTGCCTCTTTTTGGGAACTGCCTAATTTACTCCCTATTGACATATAGAATAGCGCTAATTCTAGCAAAGAAACAGAAATAAAATATATTCACAGGCTAGGTTGGCCAAGTCTAAGGTATGCACTTTCAATTAATCATATAAAGAAGAGTGTGCAGTCAGCAATTTTCTCCATTTCAGAGACAACAATGTAGCAGAATTGCATGTTTTATTGAGTGACATGTGAAAGAAATTAGCCAATATTTAACTAAAAATATGGAACAAAATAAGCCCCACCTTACGATTACATTTATACCCTGAGATTGTTAATTACTATTAAGGGGGTGAACTTTCACCCACAAAACAAATTACTTATAATTGATAAAATTATTTACTCATAAAATTTCAAGACCTTAAGTATCAAATTTCTGAATACAACAAATTCTTTAATCAAAATCTTGTTGGTAAGATTGAAAGGTCCTGGATCCTGAAAATAGCTCTGTCATGGGATTTATCTAATTGTCATGTACTTGTGATACTCATTCATGCTAATGGCAAATTTTAATACAAGTATCAAGGCAGCGTGCACTCACAAAAGGAAGATATCAATGTAATTAATGACCCTGTTGTAAACCAGTTGAAATGCTCAACCTAGTAATTAGACCGCAAACAAATTTACCTCCACAATGATTTATCCCTTGGTGCTGACAGAGCCTAAGGAGGCAGTTTCTAAAGCATTGACCATCGTTATTAGGGAATCATTCGCCATGGGAGCTACTACGTCTGCCAGCTTAAGGAACACAGGAACGGAGGAACAGGAGTAGGCCATTCGGACTTCAGAGCCTGTTCCTACTCATTCAGTAATATCATGGTTGTTCTATACCCTAACTCCACCCATTCACCTTGGCTCAATTTCCTTCGGTAACTTTGGCTAGCAAAAATTTATCGATCTCAGATTTAAAATCATTAACTAAATTAGCATTTGCTATTCTCTGTAGAAGAGAGTTATATCCTTCTATCATCCTTTGAGTGAATAAAATGTTTCCTTATCGTTCCTGAATTCTCTTGCCCTTGATGTAGTGTCCTCTTGGCCTCTCAACACTAAAAGAACCTAACTTATCTATCCTATCAATTTTTCAAAATTCTAAAAATCACGATCAAATCACACCATAATATTCATGGTCCAAAGAATATGGGACAAAGCTTATGTGATCACTCTTTATAACTAACTCTTGAAGACTTGGGAGCATTCTGATAGTTCTGAGCTGCACTACTTCCAAGGTCAATATATGATTTAAATCAGGGGATTTTAACCCTTCTCTTGAAAGCAGAAAGTACCTACCAAAGTCTTCTTTCCAATTAGATGATTTTTTTTTCTATTTTCAAACCCTGCAACCTAACATCATGTCAAATCAATGGCATTCTGTAGTGTTTTCAACCACAAACCATATACTTCTCAGGTTCTTTGCCAGTTGCTCATATTTTCTGAATTTAGAACCATCATGTTCTGTTTTTGTGGGCAGGAAAGTTTGGGTATGCATTTTATATGTGCAATATTCTATGATTTCCTTTCACAGATATCACACTGTTCTTCAGTTAAATCTTTCTCTATACAAAACCCAGTGTGTTAGATCTCCTCACCTCTGTGTTGTGATGAGTTGATTCCATTAAACACAATGGCAATTGTGACTTCAAAACAACACAAGAGCTAATGATGAAGCTGTTCCACCTCAAAAAAAACACATTGCTAGAGACTGCCTTTGCTCTAGTCATTTTATTACTAAATACTATCATCTGTGCACTTGAAAATGAATGATCTTCCTCCAGATCCCTTTTTACAGGGTTGAGAAATTAAGGCACTTCTAATAATGGGTTAAGACTATTTGAATGATGGTGTGGTGTAGGACTGAGGCTGGATTAGCATGTAGTAAAATTGCAAACTACAGAAAGATTGCCAGATAAAGCAGATTTAGTAACATCAAGCCCTCAAGGGTGTGGGTTATGCTAGAATTCTACTGTTGCCGTCAAAACAGTAAACATAGCAATCACATAATGGTAACCAGGACAAGATCATGGCATAATTTTAATTACTGACCACACCATCACAAGTAGATACTGTTCCGGCTTCAACAGCATTACCTGCTTAACTCTCTGAGTGCTTTGTGAATGAAAGGTTCAACCATCACTCAGCAAATGTTGCCTCGTTGCTCAGAGACAGAGAACACTTTATCAACCACATTCTGAGAAAATGTAAATTTATCGTTTGCTGCGCGCAACCAAATACTCAACAGGATGTTACAGTCAATAAACAGTAAATATACTGTGACATAAGGTCTGAATTTTATTGACACTGGTGTCAATTATATTGACCACAATGGCTCAAGTTAGCTGTAAAATATGAGGCTGATTAGATTGAGAAGGAGCTGCTGTTAAGAGACTGCTCCCAACAGTATGCTGTGCTTCAAAAACATTCATTTCAGGAAGGCAAAAGGGCCAACATTCCGCAGTGGCGCCACTTTCCAGAAGTTTTGCCATGAACATCTCTCAATCACAAATTACGGATTAAACCTGCTCCTATTTCTTAAAGTTATCAGAAGCTCCCCTTCAGATGACAAGATTCAGCATTAAACAGTATACAAGTGAAAATACAAGAAAACTCGAAAAGATATTCCTAAAACAATTTTTAAAATAAAATTCCTGTAATTACCAAGCATCACGCAGATTTTAAAAGCTGCCACTTCTGTCACCTGAATGCATCCCAGGGGTAAAAACCCTTTCTAGGATACCCTGTGACTATGCCAACATTCCAGAGGGAAATGATTATTTGCAGCTGTGGAACACAGCTCAACCTAAACCTTGTGTACAAATTGAACAAATTAATAGCAGTTGAAAGATTTACGTTAATGCAAAAGGAGGTCAAACTCATTACTTGATTTATAAATTATAACCTGAATCATAAGTAAAGGAGCAAGAATGATTTTCACTTTGATGATCATTTAACTTTTCCAAACTGAGAAAAAATAAATTGACGATGGAAAATTTAATTTTGGAGCTTTGCAATTACACTTCAAAACATCTTCCTTCCGTCATAAGGTCAGAAGTGATAATGTTCATTGATAATTGCACAATGTTTAGCACCATTCGCAACTCCTGAGACTGAAACTGTCTGCGCCCAGAAATAACTGAAGTAAGTTTCAGGCTTGGACTGATAAATGGCAAGTAACACTGGTGCCCCACCAGTGCCAAGCAATGATGAAGACAGAATGTAACCATCATCCTGTGACATTCAATGGCATTGCCATCACTGAATCCCATACTAACAACATCCTGTGTTTACCAATGACCAGGAACTGAGCTGGACTAGCCATATAAATACTGTGGCTCCAATAGCCGTTCAGAGGCTAGGAATTCTGCAGTGAGTAACTCACTTGCTGTCTCCTCCAGGCCTGCCCACAGTCTAAAGGGCACAAGTCAGGAGTTGATGAAATATATTCCACTTGTCCAGATGGCGGGCAACTCCAATAACAATGAAAAGGCTTGACAAGGACAAAGTAGCCCACCTGATCAGCACTCCATCCATCACATTCGATATTGACTCCCTTCACCAACACACAGCAGCGCAATTTGCAATATCTCCAAGATGCACTGCAGTCACTCAACAGGGCTCGCCCAACGGCACCTCCCAAACCAATGACCTCTGCCCCCTAAAAGGTCAAAGGCAGCAGATGCATGGGAATGCTACCACCAGCATGTTCCCCTCCAAGCCACACATCATCCTGACAAAGAACTATATTGTCATTTCCTCAGTGTCACTGGGTCAGAATCCTGGAACTTCCTTCCTAAGGGTCTTGTGGGTGGCACTACACCAGCAGCAGTTCAAGAAGGCAGCTTGCCATCTCTTTCTCCAAGGCAATTAGGAATGGGCAATAAGTTACCAGCCTAACCAGTGAGACTCACATCCCATGAACAAACAATAATTAAGCCACGGCCACCACTCTTTAGGGGGTTTTGTTGCAAATTTTCAGAGTCATTTCGCTCTCAAGACACTTTTTAAAAAAGCAAAGAAACAATAAAGTAAACTTTGTAAACTAAAAAGACAGACTTTCAGCTGTTTATAGCACCATTCCCAACTTCAGGATGTCTCAAAGCTAATAGCTACTGAAGTACTTCTGATGTGCAGTCATAGTTATGATGAAAGAAAAGTTGGACAAGTTAACAAGTTATGAGACTAATCTGATGAATTTTATTCACAGAGGCTGTTCGAGGAATTAAAGTATCTCAGGAGGAGTTCCCCACATTTTCAATCTCTTTGAAAATCCTTCAGCAAATAATTCTTAAGTTGAATCATAAGGTGGTATATCTTACAGTAGTGAACATACAGAAACAATATCCATAGTCAGATTATTTTATTCAGTTATTAGTCTATATTTATAAAGTAATAAAGTAAGAAATGAAAAAAATATATTATTCACTAGTTGGTCATCATCTGCAGTCAATGGAGGCTCAGCTGGTAGCACATTTACCTCAAAACAGCAAGTTCTAAATTCATTTTGAACACGAAAATTGAGGTTATAAAACACACTATACTATCAAAGGTAGCATTTTTCCAATAACATGTTAGATTAAGGCCCAAACCACATTCAGGTGGATGTAAACATCCCATTGTGCAATTATAAAGAACAGGGGAGCAATCTCTGATATATGGGATAATATTTATCCCTCCAGCAACTTCACTACAGATTAGCTGGTCAGATATCTCACTGCTGAATGTGGAACCTCGCACTGCGTAAATTGGGGCCATACTTCCTACATTGCTATCAGGTACTTCAGAGGTATCATTGGCAATAAGGCCATTTCACTCAACGAAAGGTAAACTCTTTCTGTGACTCGAACAACATGTGTTTTAAATATCTTGCAAAATTCCCGAACTCTACTTACTGTATAGGCCTCGCTTTATCTTTTTAAACATGAGGCCATTTCTTCCAAAAGGTGGTATTTGCTATCAGTTGCAAATCCACTTCAGGTTTTGTCTGCCAACGCTGCTCCACGCTTCTAACCAGGTCTTCCAAGTCCAGCTTCTTCACAAATGTAGTGCATGTCTTCCCACAAAGAGCTCTGTCAGCTCACTATAGCATCAAAGCGAGAATAACTCACCCCTTCAGGGGCATTAGCTGCAATAAGATAGGTTTAAATGTCCAATGTGAATGTTAATGAACGGATGAATGGATGAATGAGTAAATGCATGGTGTGGTTGGATGAGTAGGTGGGCACAGCAGGTAGGGTGAGAGAAGAACATGAGTAAGTGAGTAGAGTAGCAGGTGGAGGAGGTTGGTCAGTCAGTAGATAATCAGGTCAGATCGAGAGGGGTTGCCAGGTTAGGAGTGTAATTGAGTGTTGGGGACTAGTCATGTCCAGCTGTGGAGCAGAGAGATGGTTGGAGTTAGGTACTTGCAAGAGACAACTGAGTCAGAGTCAGAGACTGTTGCAGAGCTTCCAGACAGCAAGGGAATTGCCTGTCAGACATTCAAACTTGGGAATTCCCACGGTGTGTCAAGGTCTTCTTATTTTAAACAATTAACCTTTCAATTGACAGAGAGATAGGAATCACAGGGCTATTCGAAACAATGATGACGAGTTGTCCTCAAACACCTCATTAATTATTACTGTTTAATCCCTGATAGAAATACATCATTTAAGATAGTAACCACCTAGCAGTCAGGTGCCATTTTTCATACTTGTGAGAGCAAGCTTACACAAACATACATATAAGCTTGTTTTTAGAAGCCAATAGGAACCACAGTGCAACAAAGTATCCCAGGACACATCGGGAATATTCCATGCCACGGCTCAAGGAGATATCAGAATAAACCTTACATAAAGCTAAGGTTTAAAGAGCATTTTAAAGGAGGGGAAAGGTAGAGAAATGGAGAACTCTAGGAAGGAAATTATGGAGCTTAAATTAAAGGCAGCTGAACACATGGCCACAAATGGTGCAGTAAACAAAATCAAGGATGCGCAAAAGACCAGAATTTGAAGAAAGCAGAGATCTGGTATTGCTTGTATGAGATTACAGAAATAGGGAAAGATGAGGCCAAGGAAGGATATGAAAAAAAATTTTAAAAATGATGCTTTGCCAGACAAGAGGCAAGTTTAGGTTAGAATCAGTGAAATGGACTTGGCATAAGTTCAGATGCGAGTGACAGTTTTGGCTGAGTACAAGCTTACACAGTGAGGAAAGTGGGCTGTCAGCCAGGGGAGCATTCGCTTCTAATTCATTCACAGGATGTGGGCTGGCTAAGCCAGCATTTATCGCCCATCCCTAACTGACCACAGGGCAGTTAAGAGTCAGTCATATTACTGTGGATCTGGAATTATGTGTAGGCCACACCAGGTAAGGATAACAGTCTTTTTCCCCAAAGGACATTTGTGTACCAGATGGGATTTTCCTGAGACTCTTAATACCAGACTTTTATTGAATTCAAATTCCACTAGCTGCCGTGATAGGATTCGAACTCAGGTCCCCAGAAAATTACCTGGGTCCCGGGATTACTAGTCTAGCAGTAATACCCAGGCCATTGTTTCCCTTAGTCTAGCAATAATAAATACTGTACGGATAAAGATTTCAGCAACTCATGAGTGGGTTTGAAAACATTATGGAGATGGAAGTTGACCAGATGTTGGTCAGAAGTTCACCTCAGGGTCAAACACAACAGCAGAGTTATGGTCTGGCTTCGATGATTTATTTGATTTGATTTATTGTCATGTGTATCTAAGTTCAGTGAAAAGCCTTGTTTGTAAGCAGTACAGGCAGATCATAGTAAGCAAGGACATACAGATCATTGTGTGCATGGACAGAGTGAGGCAATCAAGTTACACTGCACAGGAGATGCACAAAGCAATATCAGCATTAACAAGATCAACATTACTTGAAGTTACAGGATCCATTCATCAGTCTATTAACAGCAGGGAAGAAGCTGTTCTTGAATCTATTGGTGCATGTGTTAAAACTTCTGTATCTTCTGCCTGACGGAAGAGGTGTAGGAGAGCATTGCTAGAGTGGGATGGGTCTTTGGTAATGTTGGCAGCCTTTCTGCCGCACGGGAAGTGTAAATGGAGTGCATGGATGGGAGGTTGGCTTCCGTGATGGTCTGGACTGTGCGCACAACCTTCTGTAGTTTCTTAGGGTCCTTGGCAGAGCAGTTGCCATATCAAGACATTATGCACCCGGACAGTATGTTTTTTATGATGCATCTGTAGAAGTTAGTGAGAGTCCTAATGGGCATGCTGAATTTCCTAAGCCACCTGAGGAAGAAGAGGCATTATTGTACCTTCCTGACCATTACATCTATGTGGGAAGTCCAGGACAGGTTGTTGGTTATAGTCACTCTGAGGAACCTGAAGCTATCAACCCTCTCAATCTCCACTCCATTGATGTAACGGAGTGTGTTCTCCTTTTTTTCTGAAGTCAATGATCAGTTCTTTAGTTTTGCTGGCATTGAGAGAGAGGTTGTTATCTTTGCACCGTGACACCATGCCCTCTATCTCCTTTCTGTATTCTGACTCGTTGTTATGTGATATCTGTCCTACCATGATGGTGTTGTCAGCGAACTTGTAGATGGCGCTCGCTCAGAATTTGGTTACACAATCGTGGGTGTACAGGAAGTACAGTAGGGGGCTCAAAACTGGAGGATCCTTGAAGGGCTCCAGTGTTGAGGGTTATCGTGGAGGAGGTGCAGTTGTCTATCTTCACTGATTGTGGTCTATGGGTCAGGAAGCTGAGGATCCAGTTGCAGAGGGCTGAGCCAAGATGTAGGCAGATAAAAGATAAAAAAATGAAAATGGTGGTGAGGGAACAGGATTTGTGACAGGCATCCCCAAAACTTAGCTAGATGAAACTGCCAATCATTCAACATTGAGGCAAGCAATATGACAAAATGGAGATAGTGGAAGGGTCAAGAGAGATGACAGTGAGAGAGGTAAGTGTTGAGTTTACAAGTAGAACCTAACACTGTGGGTGGAAATTTCTCCACTCTAGAAAAGGTGGGAAAGGTCAGGAAGGGTATATACAGGGTTGGCGTGGGAGAAACAGGCCATCTCATTAACTACGTTCTGGGTGACAATCCATGGCTAACCAACTCAACCACCACTAATTAAGGGCCTAAAGTGGTCGAATGATCTGCCACCAGCCCAATTACTGCCTTCCTGACTGGGTAACCTTGGTGGCTCCAAATTTGGCATTTGATGGCACAGGTGGGGTATTGGGGGTGGGTAGTGAAAATAACATCCTTGTCCTTGCCTCTGGCTCCCCACACCCCACATCTCCTGCCCCAAACTCCCACTCTACGATAAAATGTACCTTTTACTGACCACAGTCTTAGGCCAGCATGGAGTTTGGAAGTATTAATACTGTACACAATGGCTACCCATCTGATTGGCCAGCACCTTCAGGCAGATGGGGTGAACTGCTCATCTACAGGTCTTGTTGGGTCAAGACACCGACCACTCAGCACATAGTATCTGATTGGCACTTGATCTGGTGAAATTTTCCAATGGTGGAGGTCTCATAGCCTTAAAGATGCCCCTTTCCACACTTTGCCTGCAAAATGGAAAATGCCAGCCCTGTTTTACAGTTCATGTCATCAAGATGTAGCAAATTCATGAACAACAGATGGGGGCTAGGATAGATACCAGAAAATTAATATGATGCGAAGAACATATTTATAATTGATACTATTTGAGACCAACAGTATTTCCCATGCTCTGTCCAACATTCCTCTGAATATTAATTGCTGCAGTTTTTGCAATTGAGTAAAACTGATGTTCATAATTCCACTACACTTCAAAATTAGTAATGGAACTTGAAGCTCTTTAGGCAAGTGAGTGAAGCAATAAGTCAAGTTGATATTTCTTGTTTACCTGAAAGAAACTTGATGGTTGGTTCTTTGGCACTTAGAGAACTCAATCTTATTAGTAAAAAGTTCCTCGTGAGTAACATACGATCTAATAGCGATAAGACTTACATTTATATTATTTTTTGAATAAGTTTAAGTACAGTAGCATAAAACATAATCTACAGCAGGATTGTTGCCTCACATTGTCAGACAGTCAATACCGAGGCAGTGCCTCATTTTAATAGAGTCAGAATTGACGGCCTGCCACTTGATTAGAGGGTATTGAGGTAGAGCTGAATTGTCAGAAGGACAGAACTGTGGGAGTGCATTATTGTCACAGGGACAATACTGAGGCAGTGCCTCATTCTAAAGCAGTTAGAATTGAGGGAGTGCCACACAATTACAGTGTCAGTACTGAGCCATTGCAGCACTGTGAGAGGGTCAGACTGAGGGAGTGCCTCATTGTCAAAGGGTCAGTACTGAGGGTGTGAATCATTGTCAGATGGTCAATACTGAGACACTGCCTCATGTAATGGGGTCAGAATTGAGCGAGTCCCACACGATTGAAGGGTCAGTACTGAGGTATTGCAGCTCTACCAGAAGGTCAGTACTGAGGAAGTGCGTTATTGTCAGAGGGTCAGTAATGAGGTATTGAAGTACTGTCAGAGGAGAGTACTGACGTGTTACAGCACTATCAGATGGTCAGTACTGTTGGAGTGCATTACTGTGAGAGGGTCAATAATGAGGCAATGACTCATCCTAAAGGGGTTAGAACTGTGGGAGGGTCACATGATTGCAGCACTGTGAGAAGGTCAGACTGAGGGAGTGCCTCATTGTCAGATGGTCAGTACAGTCAGAGCTTCAGTACTGAAGTAGTGCCTCATTGTCAAAGATTCTGCACTCTGAGGTATTGCAGCAGTGTCAGTTGGTCAGAACCATGGGAGTGCATCATTGTCAGAGGGTCAGCATTGAGGCATTGAAGCCCTGTCAGAGTGTCAGTACTGAGGTATTGCAACACTGTCAGATGTTCAGAACTGTGAGAGTGCATTATTGTTACAGGATCAGTACAGAGAAGAGCCTTATTCTAAAGGGGTTGGAATTGAGGGAGTGCCACATAATTACAGGGTCCAGTACTGAGGTGTTGCAGCACTGTGAGAGGGTCAGCACTGAGATAATGCCTCACTGTCAGAGGGTCAGCACTGAGACAGTGCTTCATTGTCAGAGGGTCAGAATTGAGGGAGTGCCAAACGATTCGTGGGTCAGTACTGAGATATGGTAGCTCCATAAGAGGGTCAGTACTGAGGCATTGAAGCACTGTCAGAGTTTCAGTCCTGAGGGAGTGCCTCATTGTCAGATGCTCACTTTTGAGAGTGTCTCTTTTATAAAGGGTCAATACAGAGGCAGTGCCTCATTGCAAGGAAGTCTGTACTGAAGCATTGCCTCATTGCAAAGGGGTGAGAATTTGAGGGTATGCCACACGTTTAGAGGATCAGTCCTGAGGCAGTGCAGCACAGTCAGAGCGTCAGTACTGAGGGTGTGGCTTAATGTAAGAGATTCAGTCCTGAGAGTGTGCCTCATTGTCAGTGGATCTGTTCTGAGACAGTGCCTCAATGTAATGGAGTAATAATTGAGAGAGTGCTACACAGTTAGGGGGTTAGTACTGAGATATTGTAACACTGTCAGAGGTTCAGAAATGAACAAGTGAATTATTGTCAGCGAGGAAGCACTGAGGCAGTGCCTCATTCTAATGGGATCAGAATTGAGATTGTGTCTCACTAAATAGAGTGTCAGGACTGGGGTAATACAGCTCCACCAGAGGGTGAATACTAAGGAAGCGCATCTTTACTGAGGGAGTGCCTTATTGTCAGAGATGCAGTTCTGAGAGTGTCAGAGTGTCCATTCTGAGGCAGTGCTTCAATGTAATGGGGTCAGAATTGCGCAAGTGCTTCACGATTAGAGACTCAGTACTGAGGGAGTGCAGCACTGTCAGGGGGTCAGTACATCAAGGGAGTGCTTTCTGAGGCAGTGCCTAAATGAAATGGCTCAGAATAGCTACGACCAAAGTTACAACCAAAGCAATTGGTTATATGTTCATTTTCACACTTAGTTTTTGGCAGCAATGACTTCTCCAAAGTGTACTGCAACATCAATTTTAAATAAACTTGGCAAGGAACTGGGGAGGACTAAAACAAAATACACATGACAAGTTCCCCTCACAATGTAAAGGATTTCTCTCCTCAACTCATGATGTGTTCAGTTCATGTATATCTTAGCAATATAGTAAGATACATCAACAATTTTTGCAAAGATTTTTTCAAAGTTGTTGTGATACTCCAGAACCTACCAATTAATGACCTCAGAGCTTGCTAATATATTGGCATTTATTGTTGATATTAAACACAAGTATATTATTTAAACAGAATAACAATCCACTTTGCCAAAGGAACCAATAGCTTTAAAACAGTCTTAATGGACTCCATATGAATTCTGGGACATGCTGTTCATAGAATGTTCTATTTTTGAACAACAACATTCCTTTTTAAAGTGCATCAGATGTATTAATAATAGATACTACCACAAATACCTGCATTCTATTTTCAAACTTATCATACAAACACTATTCACCAGTGCCTTTCAAACATGTGTTATTAATTGAAAATCTGAAAATAAATCCTTTTCAATTTTCCATTCTGAATTATCTTCAGAACATAAAAATCATGTGCAAAGACAATTGCTATAACGTGAAAGTAATTATATGAATTCATTGTCTCGGAATAATAAAAAAAAGTCAATTAATAGCACTAAAATTGAGAAACAAATATGATAATTAATGAAGCAATTTTAGGTTTAATTATTCATAGATCCTTCTTTTTTAAACTATTGTTTGGATGCATGCCTTATAGGAAAAAAAAAGCTAGAGATTATAATCTAGTTATGAATTAAGATACCTAAACACGTAAAATCTCATTCAAATTACATTGTTCAGGTACTGGAGCGCAAAAGGGCACAAGCAAATCCATTTTCTCAGGTAATTAAAGCACATAAGAATCAAACAAATAATAAAAAATGAGTTGTAACTGGTAAATGAAACTCCAGAGCTAAGCATGGTAGCTACACAGATACTCCAATGCAATAATGAGGTGGTGCTGCATCAACAGAAACGTCATCCTTGAAATGAGGTGTTAAACTAAAGTTCAAGTAGGTATTACAGATCAAATAAAAATCAAGTCTTTGGTTCAACACTTTACTGATTCAGTGACCCATGGGCCCGAAACGTCAGCTTTCCTGCTCCTCTGATGCTGCTTGGCCTGCTGTGTTCATCCAGCTCTACACCTTGTTATCTCAGATTCTCCAGCATCAGCAGTTCCTACTATCTCTGAAACAATCTTCACATTCTTGGTGTTTTATCAGAATCTCTGAATGGGTGTGAGCACATGTTGGCACTGGCAAAGGACTGGACGAGGCTCAGCTGATATCAACAGAAAATGACGGAAGGAAAAAATCGGGAGCAAACACAAAGTTATCTGCTATCAACGGTGCAACTAACAGCTTCTATGCTGATAATGTTAGCAGTTTTGTCTATGCCAAAAATAGCAAGTGGGAAAATACAATGGAACATTTGCAGAATATACATGCTTTCAGCACATGTTTTGTTGTTGGGGACTTTTTAATTCATTCATGGAATTAGCATGTCATTGGCTAAGCCAGGATTTATTGCCCATCCTGAGAATTGCCATTAAAAAAGTGGTAGTAAGCTGTCTTCTGGAACTGGCGCACTCTTTGGGTTGTAGGTGCTGTTAGGAAGGGAGTCCCAAGATTTTAACCCAATGACAGTGAAGAAACATCAATATAGTTCCACATCAGGATGACGTGTGATCTGCAGGGGAAATTGTAAGTGGGAGTGTTGTTGTGCATCTGCTGCTTTTGTCCTTCTAGGTTTTGAAGGTACTGTTGAAGGAGCCTTGGTGCAAAGCAGTAATTGTAGTAGATCGTATTATACAGCCACCACTATGAACCGGTGGTAATGGGAGTGAATGTTGGATGAGGTACCAATCAGGTGGACTACTTTGTCCTGGAGGTCCTTGAGTGTCCCATCCAGGCAAGTGCAGAGTATTCCATCACATTCCCACCTTGGGCCTTGTAGATGGTGGTCAGGCTTTCAGGTGTTAGGAGATGAATTACTCACTGCAGAATTCCCTGCTTTAAACCTGTATTTGTAGCCTTTGACACTCCAATTCAAATAGAGAAAGTTGAAGAAAGGGCTACTTTCTAATGGGCAAAATTGCTAAATTGCTCTTTAAAACAATTTATTTGAAATATGAACTACAAAGTAAATTTAGAGAGCTCTATGCACAATTTTTAAAAACAAAATACTGTGGAACCCAGAAATCAAAATCAAAAACAAAAACTGAGAACTACTCAGCGGATCAGGCAAAACTGTGGCATGAGAAACTGTTAATATTTCAGATGATTTCATCAGACATGAACAAATTTTAAATCTGCCAGAGGTTTTTTTTTATATCAAGTATGGAAGCAGGGATAGGGGCATTAGGACAAGAGGAAAGGCATGAGAGAGGATGGAAGACAGAAGAAACAAAAGGGATCATTGTCCCCTGCCTCTCCTGCCTTCCACTCAGTCATATACCTCTCCTTTTGTTCTCCTCCCTTGCTTCTCCGTATCTCTATACTTGCTCACAACTTACTGACATCACCAACTTTTCCAATTCTGGTAAAAGGTCAACTCTTTCAGTCTCCAGAGATGCTGCCTGATCTGCTGAGTCTTTCTGATTTTCTCTACTTTTATCTCTGTAAATCCTGTTTAGTGATAGAACAAGGCATATTTTGAAAAGGGGGCTCTCACTGCACTAAATCAAATACATCATACCTGAGACTCTTCCAAAGTAAAAATAAAATAGTATTTACCTGTTGAATGTAAATATCAATAACCATTTTCTATATAATATACACCATCAGCTGTATTTTAAGTTAAGCAAAATCTTTCAAATAATTGAGTGGAAGTGGATGATCACTGACACCCAGTTTGGGTTCCATTAGTGCCACTTAGCTCCTGATCTCATTACAGCCTTGATTCAAGCATGGACAAAAGAGCTGAATTCCAGAGGTGAGGTGAAAGTGACAGCTCTTGACAGCAAGGCTGCATTCAACAGACTGTGGCATCAAGGAGCATAAAACTACAATCAATAGGTATCGGGGGGAAAACTCGTCACCTGGACTGGTTGGAGTTATACTTGGCACATAGAAAGATGGTCGTGGTTGTTGGAGGTCAGTCAGCTCTGCAGGAGTTCCTCAGGGTGGTGTCCTAGCTCAAACTATCTTCAGCTGCTTCATCAATGACCTTCCATCAATTATAAGGTCAGAAATGGGGATACTTGCCCATGATTGCACAACATTTAGCACCATTCGTGACTCCTCACATACTGAAGCAGTCCATGTTCAAATGCAAGAAGATCTAGTCAATATCCAGTTTTCAGCTGGAAACTGGGAATAACATCAATGCCACACAAATGCCAGGCAATTACCATCTCCAATAAGAGACAATATAATCACCACCCCTTGACATGCAATGGTGTTACCATCACTGAACCCCCCACTATCAACATCTTGGGGGTTAGCCTGACCAGAAACTCAACATAAACACAGTGGGGGCAAGAACAGGTCAGAGACTAGGAATACTGTGGAAAGTAACTCACCTCCTAACTCTTAAAAGCCTGTCCACCATATACAAGGCAAAGCCAAGAGTGTGATGGAATACTTCCCACTTGCCTGGATAGTTGCAGCTTCAAAAACGCTCAAGAAGCTTGACTGAGCGACACTAAAGCAATGATAATATATTTCCAACTCAGGATGGTGAGTGGCTTGGAGGGGAACTTGCAGGTAGTGGTGCTCCCATATGTCTACTCCTTAAGAAGCTTGACACCATCCAGGACAAAGCAGCCTGCTTGATTGGCACCACATCCACAAACATCCACTCCTTCCACCACTGATACTCAGTAGCAGCAGTATACATTACTTACAAGACACACTGCAGAAATTCACCAAAGATCTTTGGACAGCACTTTCCAAACCCACAACCACTTCCATCTAGGACAAGGGCAGTAGACATATGGGAGCACCACTACCTGCAAGTTCCCCTCCAAGCCACTCACCATCCTGACTTGGAAATATATCATCATTGCTTTAATGTTGCTCAGTCAATATCCTGGAATTCCCTCTCTATGGCATTGTGGATCAACCTACAACAGACTGAAGCAGTTCAAGAAATCAGTTCACCACCACCCTCTCAAAGACAGTTAGAAAGAAGCAATAAATGCTCGCACAGCCAGCAACACCCACATCCCATAAATGAATTTTAAAAAAAGGCCAGCACCATCTTAAAATCTAGGTTCAAATGTCTGGACATATTTTAAACAGTGGAAGAGTTACAGGTATATTGCTTCTCTACAGTTTATTTATTTTATGTCAAATCCTGCCAATGAAGATCATTTTATCCAAACTCAGAACCGTATTACAGGCTAAGACTCAAAATAGGAATCTAACCAGCTTTGATTCAAATGTTTAAGTTGGCCAATATGTTTTGTCTCACAGCTTTTACTATTCATGGCTGAAAGACTGGCATTTCCCTTTTCTGCTTATACAAACATATGTTGTAGAGGAATGGGATAGTACTCTGCAATTTAAAGCTGGCACCCCTAAAAACTTCTGACACATCATACAGAATCATGTGTGGACAAAACTAGGCAATGTGCCAAATACTTGCATATTGATTATAGGTGCTATTCCAGTTAAATTTTTAATTAGAAAAAGAATATGAATTAGTTTCATTTTATTTTTTAATTGATTCTATTTTAGAAACTAAATAAAACAATCTGGCATCTTTTAAGCTATATGCTACAAAACATTTACAAGTGATCATTCAAACAGCATAAACAGCAAGGGTATACAGTCAAGAGTGTTATAAAATTTATTTTTGAGGAAAATTTTACCAAATATAAAGACAGTTTTATCATTGTTATTTTCCCTAAATTAATAATAAGTTACTCCATTCCAATATTTTGGTAAATTGTCATTTTAAGGAAGTTACAAACAAACAAATTATTACACAGGTATCATACAATTCAGTACGAGCCTCTCGCAATGAACTCAAGTTAAAAGAAAATGCAAACCAGATTTCTGTACTTAACAAGAAAATAACTGATTATTCTGAACAAATTGTCTTTAACCAATGGCAAAAAGGAAATAGGAATGGCTAACTCAACCTCTTGTTAAATACTCCCATTCACAAACAGACAGACACACAAAGCAGCAAGACCTGGATATTAAGGGTGGAAAAAGAAAGAAAAACGGGCTCAGTTCAATAGCACCAGTTTGGATTCAGTGACAACAGGATTCAGCGAGTTGTTTTCTTTTGCTTTCTTTCAAGTCTTAAGTGCACAAGCAAACTTCTGTCAACATCTATGTCTTTCACTCGGTGGTTGTGGATTTGTCCTTTCAATGTCTTTGAAGCCATTTTACTTTTGATTTTTGCAATGACGAGATGCTGTTTTCCATATGAAGATGGTCATCCTTTAATTTGATAGTTGATCAGGGTTTTCTTTCAAGATTTTTTTCTTCAAAGCTTTCTGGGAGGTCTTTTCTTCCCCACACGGAAAGAGAAAAGGAAACAGGATGCTGTATGCAGGCTGAATGATTTCACTTTGGCACTTACAGCTTTTCAAAGCTCTACAGCTCAACCAGACAGCTGTTGCAGGTAGAATCTTCTCAACTTGAAAGATTTTTGGTGCCATTCAGTCTTGACTTCCCCTTATTTTCACTTCCGTAAAGGAACATTGCATGGCACAGCTCAACAATATGCATTCTTTGCTTTATCAAGTTGCAATATTTTTCTGTTTATTAAATTAAATCAGTCCCACTTCCATTTCAATTTATTGTTTAACTTAAAAAATGAAAAATATGCGGTTTCTTACAGCACTTTCGTTTACATCTATAAAATCCCAGATCCTGCCTCTAGTAGGAAGCAACTGTGCCAACTGCATGCCTTGGTTTTTCTTCAGTAATGATGCGACCACACTTGCAACCTTTTTCCAACCTGCTCCTTTAGGCAAATATTCTCTGCAACCAATGTCAATTTGAATGTCGAATTGATTGTAAGCCTGTTGCTGAAAGAGAACTTAAAACATTCAAGTATCGCTAAAAGGAGACAAGAAGTTGAACATCTTTATCTTGTACTAATCAGCACTAGGATGCAAGAAACAGGTTTGAAAAAAGTGACCATGATTTATGCAGATGGGAAGAGGGTCAAGTCATCATTCACTGAATCTCCCAAAATCTTATGAAAAGGCCTCTGTCCACCACCTTTGGCCCCTAGTGATGTCCAGTCTACCTCAAAATTGGCTGCAATTGGAAGGTGAAACTCCCAATGTCTCAGTGTTACTTTGCAGTGAGCCCGCAAGTGTTTTTCTTCACTGTGAGGATGCTGCCATCAAGGCAAATTCACTGTTAAAATGGAGCTATCAAACAAGCATTTGCTTTTAACTATCTATAAATACAAAGGATCCTGATTAATGTAGCAAAAGAAACATTAGTGATTTGAACCAGGTCGATCTTATTGATGATGTGATCCTTGATTGGGGTTTATAAGTTGGACCAATCAGGAAACCCAGGCTGACAATTATAAACAGGAGATTCAGAATCTCCTAACTTCGGGGACTGACACTGAGCTGGCTGGTCACAGCCAGTGTACTGTGCACATGTAAATGCCTATGTGCAGTCATTTCAGGAACTGTACATACTTTGCACCTAGGAGATTATGAGACAGCCAGTCCCTGCAGCATCTCCTTGGCAACACCCTGACCAATCAGGATTTACAACTGGCGGGCATTTGCAATATCTCTACGCCAATGATGGCCTAACCAATCAGCACCCTCTTCTCATTCTGTATAAAATGGTGTCCCTTTTGTTCAAGTCTACTTCCTGTGTCATACTTCTGATGACTACTAGATGAAAAGCTTCAGGTTCTTGTTCCATTTTAGCAATGTTTTAAGTTCTGTACTACCAAGCAGTTATTTATATCAAAGAAAGCCAGAAGTCGAAGTTTTCATAAGAAACAGACTTGAAAAAAGGGATACCAATTCATACAAATTGAGAACAGCATGCCGATTGGGTGGGCCATCGTTAGCATGGAGATGCAGCAGGAACATGAAATGTCATTCTTAGTTCTCTGATCAGGCAGGTAGATTCTCAAGGATAAGGGTTGCCATGGGAATGCAGCAGAGTTTGGAATTTTCTACAGATAACACAGTGTGGAGCTGGAGGAACACAGCAGGCCAGGCAGCATCAGAGGAGCAGGAAGGCTGATGCTTTGGGTCGGGACCCTTCTGTCCCCACTATGAAGGATATATTTCCCTCCCCACCCCCATCCGCCTTCCGGAGGGACCGCTCTCTCCGTGACTCCCTCATCCGCTCCACACACCCCTCTAGCCCCACCACCCCCGGCACCTTTCCCCGCAACCGCAGGAGGTGCTACACCTGCCCCTACACCTCCCCTCTTCACCTTCATCCCAGGCCCCAAAAAAAACCTTCCACATTAAACAGAAGTTCACCTGCACATCCGCTAAGGTGGTCTATTGGATCCGTTGTTCCCAATGTGGCCTTCTCTACATCGTTGAGACCAAGCGGAGGCTCGCAGACCACTTTGTAGAGCACCTGCGCTCAGTTCGTGACAAACGACAACACCTCCCAGTCGCAAACCACTTCAACTCCCCTCCCACTCCCTGGACGACATGTCCATCCTTGTCCTCCTCCAGTGTCACAACGACACCACCCAGAAACTGGAGGAACAGCACCTCATATTCCGCTTTGGAAGCCTACAACCCAATGGTCTCAATGTGGACTTTACTAGCTTCAAAATCTCCCCACCCCCGGCCTCATCCCAAGATCAACCCTCCCTGTCAGCCCCGCCTCCTTGACCTATCCATTTTCTCTCCTACCTATCCGCACCTCTCACCTCATTGACCAATCCACACCACTACCTACCTGCGATCACCACCTCACCTACCTTTCCCAGCCCAACCCCTCCTCTCTCTCTTTATTTCAGAGCCCCCTTCCTCCTCCTCCATTTCTGAAGAAGTGTCCTGGCCTGCTGTGTTCCTCCAGCTCCACACTGAGTTATCTCAGACTCCAGCATCGGCAGTTCTTACTATCTTGGAATTTTCCATGACCCCTTTTACTTTTACAATAAGAAAAAGCAATATCTAAAGAAATTCCTTTTGTCAACATAAGATACAGTCTGTGCGTTAACATATGGAGCTTCTACCATGCACAAATACATCACATGGCAAGTCCAACAGAACATCTTAAATTGATTCCTAGTGTAATTCTTAGCACAATCTGTATTATTTAATAATGATGTCCAATAGCAGAATCACACCTAATGATCCACAATGAAGATAGCAAGAATACAAAGCACTTTTGTTTCCTTCACAGTTCCCTTTGATACACTATCAATGAATTCTGACAACTATTAATCAAGCAGAAAGCTATACTTTTGACATGTAAAAATGGCCAATATTTTGCTGAAGCATATCCGATTGCTTTTTCGCATAATGTCATAACCCTCAACTGATCCATTTTTACACAAGAGTGTTTGGTAGCAGACATGAATAAGTATCATGTTGTTAAATCATACAATTAGTTATTGGACTGAACTTTTTGTTGTGAATATGCTGCATAGTTAACGAGCAAATACAACAACTTCATAAAATCACAAAATTAATGGAAGAACGATGCAAATTGGCCAGCAAATTGTGATCATTCACAATTCATACCGTATCTGTTTCTTGCCACAAATTGCTGCTGGGTTGTACATCAACAATTCTATGTCCCATTCACATAGAGTCTTACAGCACGTAAACAGACTATTCAGTCCAACCAATCCAGGGTGACCATGATCCCAAACTGAAGTATCCCACCTACCTGTGCTTGGCCCATATCCCTCCAAACATTTCTTGTTCATGTAATTATCTAAATGTCTTTTAAACATTGTAACTGTAGCCGTATCCACCATACTGTAGCCATTCTCTGGACATTCATTCCACATGTAAACCACTCTCTGGGTACACTCTCTGTGTAAAGAAAAAAAAAAGCCTCATGTCTTTTTTAAAATCTTTCTCCTCTCATCTTAAAAATATACCCCCTAGTCTTGAAGTCCCTTACCCTAGGGAAAAGATACCTACCGGCCGCCCTACCTATACCCCTTATTATTTTATAAACCTCTATAAAGGTCACCTCTCCACCTCCTATGCTCCAGTGAAATAAGTCCCAGACTATTCAGCCTCTCCTTATAACTCAAACCCTCCATTCACGGCAACATCCTGGTAAATCGTTTGAGCCCTTTCCAGCTTAATAATTATCCTTCCTACAACAGGGTGTGGTCAGAACTGGCCACAGTACTCCAGAAAAGGCCTCATCAACGTCCTGTACAATCTCAACATAATGTACCAACTCCTATAATCAAACGTCGGAGCAATAAAGGCAAGCATGCTAACTGCCTTCTTAACCGCCTTATGTATATGTGATGCAAATTAATGTACCTGAACCCATATGTGCCTCTATTCAACAACACTAACCCAAGGCCCCATTTTAAATTTTAGAAGTCTTCCCTTTGTATTACCCAAATGTAATATCTCGCATTTATCCAAATTATTAAACTCCATTTGCCACACTTCAGCCCATTGATGCAATTGATCAGGATCAATTTGTAATCTTGGAGAACCTTCTTCACTGTCCACTATACCACCAATCTTGGGTTCCATACACAAACTTACTACCCATGCTTTCTCTATTCTCATCTAAATCATTTATATAAATGACAAACAGAAGTGGACCCTGCACCAATCCCTATGGAACACTGCTTATCACAGATCTCTGGTCCAAAAAACAATGCTTCACCATCACTCTATCAATCCTATTGTTAAGCTAATTTTGTATCCAATTCACAAGCTCACCCTGAATCCTAGGTGATCTAACTTCACTAATTAGTCTACCATGTGGAACCTTGTCAAAAGCTTTTCTAAAGTCCAAGTAAATAATGTCTACCACTCTGCCCTTGTCAATCTTCTTGGTTACTTGCTTAAAACTCAAATCAAGTTTGTGAGACACGATTTACCCCACACAAAATAGTGCTGACTATCGCTAATCATTCCTTGCCTCTCCAAATGCATATAAATCCTACTTTTCTGAATCACTTCTAATAACTTACCTACCGCCAAAGTCAGACTCACAGGTCTATAGTTCCCAGCCTTCTCCTTACATTCCTTCTTAAATAAAAGCACAACATTAGCCACTCTCCAGTCATTTGGCACCTGACAGTCCATGTGCCAAATGACTAGCACATTTCTGATCGAAAGATAGCTATTGTAGCAATGTACCCTGAATGATGCACTATGGTACCCCTTGGAAGTCCCAATGCACTGAGAGATCCAACACCAATTACTCTGCATCTGAAACCCTCCAAAATGTTCAGAACTCAGTGTTGAAGACTTTGGAGGGTTCCAACTTGCATACCTGAAGAGTTAGCGATGAGTTACAGGATGCTTTAGTAACTTCTTTGAAAAGTTACCCAAGAAACGTTAGAGGAATTAAAGCATCTATCATTTCTTCGGTAACTTTTCAAAGAAGTTACTAAACAACTGGCATTCCCCCAACTCCCCCTTCCCTGACCTAGCCTGGCTTGGCATTCTGCCATTTCCCATCCAGAGCCTCAAAGACTGCACCCACATCCAGCTGCCCTCCCTACAATCCTACACCCCCACCATCTGCTGACCTCACCCTCCACACCCCTCACCTTGTGAGCCAAACTCCACCCTCAGGCATCCCCTTGATTCTAACAGCCCCCATCCAAATTGAGTGGGCCTGAACAGAATCCTCCCACCAACACATCTACCCCTCTCTTGCCCTAGTCATCCACTCACTTGCCAACCTACAACCTCACCCAACAATCCACCAGACCCCTGCTCACCCACGGCATGTCAAAGTGATTTTGAACCATTAAACTTTGGACTGTTGCAGTGACTGTTGTAAATATTGGACATTATCTGGTCTCAGTTTCGACACTGTACTCTGCTGCAAGGCTCCCAAATCAGGTACACTCCAAATTTCTCAAGAGGCCTCAATCACATGCACAGGCCAGAAATGTGAAGCTCCTGTCTAGGCCAAGTCAAAAGGAGCAGTGGCAATCTGACTGGGATTGCTTCGTTTCAAAAGATTTGTCTCATTGTTTCATCCAATCTGAAAGGCATTGGCCTGTTGCTGAATTCTGAAAAATGCAAACTGCAAAGTTCAGCCATCTTGTCCTTGCACTATGAATAATTAACTAACTCAGTAAAATCACTTGCAACTGTGATAAACTTTGGGATTTATAGTATAATTTTACTGTTATTTGTGGTGAGTTTGGGTTTCTGGTTTTGGAGTTAGTAACCAGTGGGTTACTTGTGTGTCTAAAATTAATAATTAACTTGTAAGCATTTCTGAAGCCGTAGTAATTTCTTTTAAAAACACTTTAGAGGTCTGGCTTTAGAGTGGATGAACTTTTGTTTCTTCCATATTGTTGCAACCCTGCATAGTAAATAATAAGGCATCAAGTTCGTTACTGCGCTCTGGAACTTGTGTTTTCTTTTCAGATTAGGGGAAACACCCACAACTGTGTTTGAGAGAGACAGGGAGAGGCACACACTTTTAGTTTACCTTATGATTTTAAATGGAGGAATTTTCTGATGTCCTTAGAATAGGATTGCTGTGTAAAAGTGTTTCTGAGAAGAGAAGGATGTATAATGAACTAGGTTGCCTTACAGTGAAGACTTAATGTTAGTCCCAGACCAGAAGTGTTAGGATAAAATGCTGAACTGGTCATTTAAAGCTGAGTACATCTTAATAAGTGCATATAGCTTCAGGCTAGAAAGTTTCCATCTAAACATCAAAGTCATAAGTGACTGAAACTTACAGGACATTGGTGTGAATACTATATGGATGGCATTTTGGGTACTGTACCAGGTGTGCTTTGGATTATATATTTCTTTTCAATTTATAAAACGAGCATTTTGCGATTAATAGGATTATATTTTTACTGTGTGTTTAACAATCTTTGAATTTGTATTAAAAGTGGATAGCTTGGATTATTCTATTTTATTTTTCTTTCTCTTGCAATAAGCCTCCATTTTAATGTTAAAGCCAAATCTACAGCATTGCATGTTTACATTTCAGTGAGAGACACCTTTGTTAAAACCAAAACAATTAAAAATATGACCTAACAAGCCAGGTTTGTGTCTGGGATCTGACGTGTCCATTAAAAACATCAGCTGGTATCATAATAAATACATACATATTTCCTCAAGTTGCAATGAAAATGTGGCATAATATGCCGAGGATGCCAATACATGGTCAACTACTGTAAGAAATTTTGTTCATACTTTTAGATTTGTGTAGCATAAATTCCTGACTTGAGTCTTTCATTAGTCTGAGGATGTGAAAAATAATGCCCAGATGTATAGTCATTGGAAGGTAAAGTTTGAATCAACATCATGCCGTTTCACTTGCGCACCTTCGAATTCCAATTTCATTCTAAAACTGACAGTCAGCCTTCCCACCTACATAGAACTCTATGTCAGAAGATCCAAGAAAGGATATACAGAGAAAACATTGTAAAGAGAGAATCTCTTCCTCAACTAAAGAACAATCCACCTATTCAGAACACCATCCTGATTTGAAACCATATCGCCGCTCCTTCACTGGCACTGGGTCAAAACCCTGAAACTCCATTCCTAACAGCAATGCAGGTGTGCTTGCACCCCAAGGAGCGCATGAGTTCAAGAAGGCAGCCTACTGCACCTACCCAAAGGCAAACAGATGTGGGTGAAAAATACTGGCCTAGCCAGTGTTGCCCACATTCCACAAACTAATAAATTTTAAAATTGCACAGTCAAGAATCCAACTTCAATTTGCACGAATTCAACCCACTAAAATAAAATTTGAGAACCATAAAATGATAAAATCAGTACAGAAGACAAAGATTCAGTCCACAAACATGAACCTGACCTTCCAGCTGCATTTCATTTTAATTCTCCACCTTGCTCCCATTTTAACCTCTTTGTCCTCAGCGTTCTGATAGCATGTTTGACTAACAGCACCTCATCTTTCAACATGATGCTTTATAGCTTCTGGACTCGGTTGAGAGTTCAACTGATTTAGATCATGATCTCTGCCCCATTTTTGATTCTTTTTCTTCACCAGTTTGGATTTTTTTTTCTCTTCTTTGTTCATTTGGCTTTCACTTTGCTTACAGATGGCAGCTATTCACTTTTCACTGTATTTCAGAACACGTGACAATAAATTAATCAATCATTCATACCCCTTCTGTACATATCTTTTGTTCCTATCCATCTCCTATTGCCATTCCCTTTGCCCCTTACCATGAAAACCCTTATCATTTAGTCTCCCCCATGTTCCACACATTCTTCTCACCCACACACCCCTCGTTCACTTACTCAAAACATATTACATTTCTGATGTTTCTTAATTCTGATGTAAAGTCACTGACCTGAAAGTTAGCTGTTTGTTTCTCTTCCCACAGATGCAACTAGACCTGCTAACTGTTTCCAGTACTTTCTATTTTTGCTTCAAAAGTACTTTACCAGCTATGAAATGCTTCCATGTCTTGAGGTTATGAAAGGCATGATAGAAATGCAACACCCCCCTTTCTTTCTTGCTTTTTTACAAAAATTTGCCTCCTTTTCACTGGGAAGCAATCAGCTTCTCTAGATACACTGAAAAACTGAAATCCTTCATAGCTACTATCCTTCCAAAAGGAGTATCAGAATTAGTATCATGATATTAAACCAGCGATTTATTGAAGGTTTATGGTGACTTCCCAGTCTTTGTAGTCTATGTTGTATTTCAAAAGCAAAGGATTCCATATGGTTTTTAACAATCTGTCTTTTCATCTCAAACATATATTTATTTGGTTCCCATTTTAAAACTCTACTGTTCAGTTCAGATGCTGACAATTTTTGACAGCAATTCAGGAGCAGTGACAGTCTGGTGGGCTCCATTCAATTTACTCGGACTACGATGTCCAGTGCATTTTCATTGGCTATTCTTATGTTACTTACTGTATGAACCTCACCTAAATTGTCATCAACCTGCTGCTATTTGACAACCATTTGCAGTGACTGCCAGTTTCTTCTGCCATGTACCTTCATCTGTCATGCCTCAGCGAGAAGACCCTTCTTCTTGACGCTGTAGCATTGTGCGCACAAATAGGCAATTTTATGCCCAATGTTGGACTGAGTATCAGGATTATGTATACATATAAATATATTACTTATTACTTTATGTCTTAGACACTCTCCTTTCTAAACTTTATATTTGTGTCTGTGTGCTTAATACAGTCTTTCATTACTTTTCTTTGGGTAACCAAGTCATAAAGATCGTCTTTTCCTCTCAAGAGGATATTGCAATTGTCTCTTTAATTTTGGCTAGTACTAATATTTTCAGAAGTGTGATATAGCTGCATGCTAAAGAGAGTTATATCTTTGTTTCAACCAACTGAGGGAATAAAAGGAGGATGAATCAATTCACTACCCTTGTTCATTTGGGTGTAACAAGCACTACCTAGCTGACACAAGATATTGTGCCTATGTGTCCATTAAAACAGGGAAAATTTTGCTTGACTGTAATAGACGACAAGGGCAGGAGACACTTGGGAACACCACCAGTTGTAAGTTCCCCTTCCAAGCCATTCACCATCCTGACCTGGAAATACATTGACACTGAAGGAAGGGCAATGAGTCAAAATCCTAGAGCTCTGTCCCTACTCCCACAGCATTGTGGACCTACCCAAACCAAATGGACTGCAGATTTTCAAGAAGGTAGCTCACCATTGGGGAACTAGGGATGAATAATAAATACTGGCCCAGCCAGCAAGGTCTACATCCTATGAATGAATTAAAAAAAAATTCCCTTCCTTTGTTCAGTGCAGTTCTGGCATCAGGCCTCCCACATAAATAATGGTCACTTAAGTGAGACACTAGAGTACCAAGGGAAGTTATGTAAATAAAGTCCAGGATGAGTTAATGCTTTCAGGATAAGCAAGAAAATTAATGAAAGCACTAATAAGGCAAAGATTAGGAATGGAGTTAAGCACACACCTTGAGCACCCACATTATGGCTAGTACTTTAACGATAACTCTTCATTAAATTATTGTAAATGGGCAAACAATGTTGTCTCTGGTATTGAAATTCCAATCAAAATGTTGTTAGATAATCTCTGGTTACAGGCCTTCTAATTTATGTCACAAAGTGGTAATCACTGTTGCTTCACAAGTCTAAATTTATGATCTTGCTTTAACGTTAAAAGCTAGCATTTTGTACTCTAATGCACAAAGCATATAGAATTCAATAAAATTCTCAACAAAATTTCAATGTCTTTGAAGAGAAGCTTGCATACCAAAATAAGACATAATGTAAACAATAAAGTTTACGAATACTTTTTATTACATTTGTGTAGCATGCAAAGTTTCTCCAAATTTCAATCAACTGATAAAACTTGACACAGACAAAAAAAGGGAAACAAAAGCAGAAACTCAGCAGATCTGGCCGTATCTGTGGAGAGAAAGCACAATTAATGTTTTGGGTCTAGTGACCCTTCTTCAGAACTGGAATACAATAAAAGGGAAACATCAGCTTGTATGATTTGCAAAAGCTATAGATAACTAAGTTTAACAATTTGCTGTGAAAACTTTAGATTTCCAATAGCACCAAGACTAAGCTTAATCTGTTTTTTACTGCAGTGCACTACAATACCATTAATAAACAAATCAGTTTTTATACTAGAATACATACAGTAGCTATGGACCCCCAGTCTAACAAGGCATTCACATAACATTTAGATGTGTAAGCACTTCGAAATCACAAATTGAGTGATACAGCAGTGCCCTTGACACATGGCAAAATTACATTTGGAACACAATCATAAGAATGTAAAGTAGAAACTATTCAGCCATTGCTACCATCGAACGCATCAGACAGTGGATATTGAATCCTAAAGCCCCAATGTCCTTAGGAGTTGTTGGCTCAAATGCTGTGATTTTTAAAAAACTGATCCATACAGATAACGTCAAAGCCAGATGTATTTAATTACATTTGTGTTCAACTAAAGTCTACCACTGTCTCGGTAGAGTAGAATCTAACTGCTGGAGTCCAGAAATGGTTGCATGTTACTTTTCATTGCCAAGCAAACTGAAATACAATATGCCCCTGGCCAGGATAAGCTAACAATTCTGTTCACAATAACAGACTCTATCACATTTCCTTTGCAAGAATTCTAGGTGCTGCACAAATCCACTCACCACAGGAAAAGATGTTTTCTCAATGCACTCTGCTATTAAAATAAAATTCATGACAAAATTCGCAAGATAGAAAGAAGAATGCGAAGACCGGAGAAACCCAAGAGAAGCTCAACATATGGAATTATTTACAAACACAAAAATAGGATTTTTAAAGACTGCTTATGATTATTTATTACCCTGGCAAACCGCTACCATGAAATTAAACAGCCAAAAACCAAGGCCAGGAGCATTTCAGTATCCCAACCCCACACCATAGTGGTGTCTGATACCCAATGTAATTTGCAAGAAGTTTGCCTTTTAGTCAACAGATGGCACATTTGACATCTGGTTAATGATGTGGAGCAAGGTTCCAGCTTTGGGGGCCAATAGGACTACCTTCAGCAGTCAAGATTAAACAGCCCAACCAAATGTGAACACTGATGACATAACTGCAGGAAAAGCTGGAGGTTTAGTCTGAAGAATGTTCAAAATTTTCAAATAAAACATGGCCATAGCAGCCAGAATATCATTGTACAGTGGAAGAATCTACATGGTGCAGCCTGTAGCTGCAGCCAGGGGCCCACGGTTAATGTGACTGCGAAGGAGAGCATATACCCTCTGCTCTGCTCTGCCACTTGCCTGCAATAGGGGTGTGTGTGTGTGTGTATAAAATTGGCCTTAATAGGTGCATTAATTGGTTTAAATTGCTGCTGCCACTTGTGGACAGATAACTATCTTACACCTGAAGCAGACTCTTGGAAAATGGTCTGAACATGCCAGCAAACTGACACACTGGTCAGTTGCAGAGTGTTTTTTCTGAAGAAGGGTCCAAAACGTCAACTTTTCTGCTCCTCTGATGCTGCCTGGCCTGCTGTGTTCCTCCAGATCTACACTGTTATTATCTCTGACTCCAACATCTGCAGTTCTTACTATCTCCAGTTGCAGAGAGTTGTTGTCCTGCTGTCTCCAGTGCTGCCTCTGAACTGCATGATACAGCTCCCATGGACTTCAGTATTTTTATGTATTGACTTTAGATTAGTTTTCAATGAAGTTATTAGGAAGTATTGCAACCTTTTTGGAAGCACCACACACCAGATTATAAGTAATACAGAGAGAGTTCACAGCACTTCTTTAATAAAGAAAATATCCCATTCGTGCCATTGAAATATTGATTTCTTGGATTGACATTCTGTTTGATTTGTTTATTTTAGTTGCAATATATTTATTGAAGTAATAGTTTGCAAATTATGACCTGTAATTACTCAGATTTGATTTTAGGACATTTGTACATTTGTGTAATTGGAGATAGTGCCCATATAAAGCAAGTGGTAAATGCATAGTTAGAGAGATGGAACACTAAGTCACCAAGAAAGCTCTGGATACTACAAAAAGATATTGAACCCAGAGCGAAGGAGCATAGCAAAATTATTGCCTCACTTGCCATGGTCAAACCTATATCACTTGAATTCATCAAACTCAGCAAGCCAGCATTCATGCAGAAAATGCACAAGGTTCACTGTCTCTAGTGAACAGAGGGGACAGTGCCAAAAGATATTGCATGATGTAAAGACTGTGATCCCGTACTAGAACAAGGTCAATTACAATGCTTGTAACAACTATCAGTGAGTGTATTCAACAAAAAGATAGATACATCTTAAAAGGTACTGTAGTGTTTGGGTCCACATTGACTTCATTAACTATAAGGTTCTTGACTGGCCTAGGTTAACAACCCCAATCAGGAAAGTCTTAGCTGGCCAATATAACTAAGAGGTTAGAATATTCTCAGTTAAGGCTGACTCTGAGCTGGCTGGCCACAGCCAGTGTACTGTGCACAAGTGAATAAAGGGTGACTTGGTAACAGGACCCCGCCTCTGTACAGTTTTTTAGGTACCAAGGGGTATAAGGAGAAAACAGGAATATGTGATGTGGAGATGCCAATGTTGGGCTGGGGTGAACAAGATCAGAAGTCAGATGACACCAGGTTATAGTCCAACAGGTTTATTTGAAATCACAAGCTTTCGAAGGAGAGCCCCTCAGTCAAGTGAAAAGAGACAGAAGTGCACAGGCACAGAATTTATAGGCAGGGTGATCAATGAGCAGAGAAATCAAAAGATTATACAAAGTGGAGTGTCAACAGCTGAATAACAAGCGAAGGGATGACCTATAATCTGATTAAATGAGGTAGAGAGATACTTACAAAAAAATCAAAAATAAGTGGTGCTGGAGAAAACCAAATGATTGGATTAGCATGATAAAAACCGAAAGTACTACGGATGCTGTAAATTAGGAACAAGAACAAAAGTTGCTGGAAAAGCTCAGCAGGTCTGGCAGCATCTGTAAAGGAAAAAACAAGAGTTAACGTTTTTGGTCCAGTGACCCTTTCTCAGAACATAGAACATAGAACATAAAACAGTACAGCACAGTACAGGTTCTTCAGCCCACGATGTTGTGCCGAACTTTTATCCTAAACCTAAGGTCTTTCGAACCTCCACCCCTACCTTATACTATCATCCATATGCCTATCTAATAGCCGCTTAAATGCCCCTAATGAGGCTGACTCCACTACCCTCTCCAGCAATGCATTCCACGCCCCGACCACTCTCTGAGTAAAGAACCATTTCTGACCTCTCCCCTATATCTACCTCCACTCACTTTAAAACTATGTCCCCTCGTAATAGCTACCTCCACCCTAGGAAAAAGTCTCTGGCTGTCCACTCTATCTATACCTCTGATCATTTTGTACACCTCTATCAAGTCACCTCTCATCCTTCGTCGTTCTAAAGAGAAAAGCCCTAGCTCTCTCAACCTTTCCTTGTGAGACCTTCCCTTCATTCCAGGCAACATTCTGGTAAATCTCCTCTGCACCTTTTCCAACGCTTCCACATCTTTCCTGTAATGAGGCTACCAGAAATGGACACAATACTCCAGATATGGCTGAACCAGGCTTTTGTATAGCTGGAGCATAACTTCACGGCCCTTGAACTCAATCTCTCTATTAATGAAAGCTAACACACCACACGCTTTCTTAACAACTCTATCCACCTGGGTGGCAGTTTTCAGGGAACTGTGGACATGAATCCCAAGATCCCTCTGCTCCTCCACACTGCCAAGAATCTTTCCATTAACCCTGTATTCTGCTTTCAAATTTGTCCTTCCAAAATGAATCACTTCACACTTTTCAGGGTTAAACTCCATCTGCCACTTCTCAGCCCAACTCTGCATCCTATTAACGTCCCTTTGTAACCTAGAACAGCCCTCCACACTATCCACAATTCGACCCACCTTCATATCATCCGCGAACTTGCTAATCCACCCTT
The DNA here is from genome assembly GCF_021869965.1 of Rhincodon typus. Lineage (NCBI taxonomy): Eukaryota > Metazoa > Chordata > Chondrichthyes > Orectolobiformes > Rhincodontidae > Rhincodon > Rhincodon typus. Next base: position 64,127,724 of record NC_063339.1, read on the forward strand.
CCACTCCTATATCCAAATCATTTACAAAAATCACAAATAGAAGAGGACCCAGAACAGATCTTTGTGGTACACCACTCGTAACTGAGCACCATGTTGAATATTTTCCATCCACTACCACCCTTTCTCTTCTAAGGGTCAGCCAATTCTGAATCCAATCACCCAAATTTCCCCCTATCCCATGCCTATTTACTTTCTGCATAAGCCTAGCATGGGGAACCTTATCAAACACCTTACTTAAATCCATGTATACCACATCCACTGCTCTACCTTCATCCACATGTTTGGTCACCTCTTCAAAGAATTCAGTAAGGTTTGTGAGGCATGATCTACCCCTCACAAATCCATGCTGACTATCACAAATCAAACTGTGCCTATCCAAGTCATCATAAATCCTATCTCTCAGAGCCCTTTCCAATAATTTGCCCACCACTGACGTAAGACTAACTGGCCTGTAATTTCCGGGGTTACCCCTATTCCCTTTTTTGAACAAGGGAATGACGTTTCCCTCTCTCCAATCTTCCGGCACTATACCTATGGATAGTGAGGACGAAAAGCTCATCGCCAAAGGCCCTGCGATCTCTTCCCCTGCTTCCCATAGAATCCTTGGATAAATCCCATCAGGCCCGGGGGACTTATCTATCTTCAACTTCCACAAAACTCCTAGTACATCTTCCTCACTAACATCGACCTCCTCTCGCCTACCAGCCTGTTTCACACTGTCCTCCTCTTCAACTAGGTCCCTCGCAGTTGTGAATACCGAAGAAAAGTATTCATTAAGGACCTCTCCTATCTCTTTAGGCTCCGTGCACAAATTCCCTTTACAATCCTTGATCGGCCCTACCCTTTCTCTGGTCATTCTCTTATTCCTCACATACGTGCAAAAAGCCTTGGAGTTTTCCTTGATCCTATCTGCCAAGGTTTTCTCATGCCCCCTTATAGCTTTCCTAAGCCCTTTCGTCAGCTCCTTCCTGGCTAACTTCTATCCCTCTAGAGCCTTTTCTGATCCTTGTTTCCTAAACCTTATATAAGCATCCTTCTTCCTCTTAACCAGTCGTTCGACCTCTCTTGAGAACCCAGGCTCCCTCACTCCATCGCATCTTCCCTGCCTGCTAGGGACAAACATATTGAGCACACACAGTATGCATTCCTTAAACAATCTCCACATTTCAATAGTGCTCTTCCCTGACAGCATCTGTTCCCATTTTATGTTACCCAGTTCTTGCCTAACAGAATTGTAAGTACCCTTCCCCCAATTATAAACCTTACCCTGCTGTGTGTACCTATCCTTTTCCATGACTATTGTAAAAGTAACAGAGTTATGATCGCTACCGCCAAAATGCTCTCCTACCAACAGGTCTAACACTTGGCCCAGTTCATTGCCAAGCACCAAATCCAAAGTGGCCTCTCCTCGTATTGCTCTATCTACTACCGTGTCAGGAATCTTTCCTGAACGCACTGGACAAAATCCACTCCATCTAAACTATTACAGCTAAAATGTTTCCATCATTATTTGGAAAGTTGAAGTCACCCATGACTACAACCCTGTGACTTCTGCACCTTTCCAGTAACAGCCTCCCAATCCACTCCTCCACTTCTCTGCTACAAAAAAAATTAGGGGGTCTGTAAAAAACTCCCAAAGTGACTGCTCCTTTCTTGTCCTGACCTCAACCCAAAGTGACCCTGTAGACATATCATTCTCGAACTGCCTTTCAGTAGCTGCTATCCTAGCCGACTAGCAATGCCACTCTTCTGCCTCTTTTACCACCCTCCCTATTTCTTTTAAAGCATCTAAATCCCAGAACTTCCAACAAACCATTCCTGTCCCTGAGTTACCCAAGTTTCTGTTATGGCCACAACATCATAGTTCCAAGTACTGACCCATGCTCTAAGTTCATCCGCCTGATTTGTGATACTTCTAGCATTGAAGTATACACACTTCAAACTTTCCCTGTGTCCACAATTACACTCCATCGACCGCATTTCTTTATTAACAACCTCACTCCCTGTTGTGTCTGTTGGAAGGCGGAATACCTCATCCTTTGAATTACAAATTCGGTTCCCCACCCCATGCCAATCTAGTTTAAACCATCCCGTTTAGCTCGAGCAAACTCCCCCCCCACCCCCCGCCCCCACTGCCCCCCCAGGATATTTGTGCCCTTCCAGTTCAGGTGCAACCCGTCCTTACTGTACAGGACCCACCTTCCCCAGAATGTGCTCCAATTATCCACATAATGAAAGCCCTCCCTCCTACACCAGCCCTGTAGCCACGTGTTTAGCTGCACTCTCTCCCTATTTCTTACCTCGTTATCACGTGGCACTGGTAGTAATACAGAGATAACTACCCTGTTTGTCCTGGACTTCAGCTTCCAACCTAATTCCCTGTACTTATTTTTCAAATTCTCTGTCCTTTTTCTACCTATGTCATTGGTACCGATGTGTACCATGACTGCTGGTTGCTCACCCTCCCCCTTAAGGATCTTGAAGACACGATCCGAGACATCACGGACCCTGGCACCCGGGAGGCAACATACCATCTGTTCATCTCGATCGCGTCCACAGAACCATCTGTCTGTGCCTCTTACTATCGAATCCCCCACTACAATTGCTCTCCTATTCTCCCCCCTTCCCTTCTGTGCCACAGGGCCAGGTTCAGTGCCAGAGACCTGTCTGCTATGGCCTTCCCCTGGTAGGTTCCCCCTCCCCAAACAGTATCCAAAACGGTATACTTATTATTGAGAGGAACAGCCACAGGAGATCCCTGCACTGTCTGCCTATTTCCTTTCCCCTCCTGACAGTCACCCAGCTACCTTTCTCCTGTACCTGGGGTGTGACCACCTCCTTATAACTCCTCTTTATCACCCCCTCAGCCTCCCAAATGATCTGGAGTTCATGCGGTTCCAGCTCCAGTTCCGTAACGCGGTTTGTGAGGAGCTGCAGTTGGATGCAATTCTCGCAGGTGAACTCAGAGGGAACACCAGCAGTGACCCTTACCTCCCACATCCTGCAAGAGGAGCATGCAACTGCCCGAGCTTCCATTCCCTCTACTCTAGATTTCCAGAAGATTAAAACAAAAAAGCCTTACTTTACCGACCCTCCACACAGTCTTTATTTTTGGTTAGAGGAGGAGGATGGGTGGCAGAGACTACATATGTAGTGTTTCGGGTTTCGCCAATGCCCGAATATATTAGTTCACTTCCTGGCTTGCGTCCTCACCACTCCAGCCGCTGAAAGCAAGAAGGCCGCTGCTGCATGAGGTAAGTTTTTATAAGGTTTTTATGAGGAAGTTCTGAAGAAGGGTCACCGGACCCGAACGTTAACTCTGTTTTTTCCTTCACAGATGCTGACAGACCTGCTGAGCTTTTCCAGCAACTTTGTTGTTGTTGTTATTGAATGGAATAGCACGATAGGTATAAGAGACGCATTCCGAGGGTCTAACCAGAGTAATAAGCAATCCAAAACTGTACAAACTAATTAAGGTAGAGAGAGCATCATTTATCAAGGTGACCATGTCAAAACAGGACAGTAAGGAAGCTTTTACAGACACAGAACAATGTGGTGGGGTCACATGTAGCACAACACGAACCCAAGATCACGGTTGAGGTCATTTTCATGGGTACAGAACTTGGCTATCAGTTTCTGCTCGGCGATTCTATGTTGTGGTGCATCTCGAAGGCTGCCTTGGAAGACGCTTAGCGGCAGATCAGACAATGAATGTCCTTGACCGCTGAAGTGTTCCCCGATTGGGAGGAAACATTCCTGTCTGGCAATTGTTACGTGGTGTCCATTCATCTGTTGTCGTAGTGTCTGTAGGGTCTCGCCAATATATCATGCCTTCGGGCATCCTTGCCTGCAGCATATGTAATAAACAACATTGGCCGAGTCACACGAGTATTTGCCGTGTACATGGTGGGTGATGGTAGTATCCATGTTGATGATCTGACATGTCTTGCAGTGGTTGCTGGGGCAGGGTTGTGTGCGGTTGTGTCGATGTTGTCCTGAAGTCTGGGTAATTTGCTGCGAACGATGGTCTGTTTGCGGTTTGGCAGTTGTTCGAAGGCAATAAATGGGGGTGTAGGGATGATCTTGATGAGATGCTTGTCGGCATCGATGACATCTTAAAGGCTGCAAAGAACATGGCATAGTTTCTTCCTCTCTGGATAAGTACTGGATGACGAAGGATACTCTATTGGTCATATGCTGTGTCTGTCTTCTGACGAGGTTGTTGCGGTTGTTCATTGTGGCACATTGGAACTAGCAATCGATGAGTTCAGCATTGTATCGTGTTCTTATGAGGGCGCCCTTAAAAACCTTTAGGTGTCCGTCGCATTCCTCCTCATCTGAGCAAATCCTGCGTATGCACTGGACTTGTTCTTAGGGGATGGCTTCGTTAACATGTTTAGGGCAGAAGCTAGAGAAGTGCAGCATCGTGAGGGTATCCGTGGGCTTGCAGTAAAATGAGGCACTGAGGTGTCCATCTTTATTGGAGATGTGTGTGTCTAAGAATAAGACTGATTCTGAAGAATAGTCCTTGTTAAGTCTGACGGTGAAATATGGCATTAAGGTAAAGAATCAGCCATAATCATACTGAATGGCAAATAAATAGATTCTAGCTACAGGTAAACAAATATGAACAATCTGTATATAATTGTACTTGTTAAAACTCTATCTCCTTTATATATACCCGCTTACACAGAAACAGGAAAGAAAAATCCATGGATGTAATGGACTGAGGGAAAGAGTGAGAAAGCAGTTCAGTGGTCCCTGTTCACAGAATCTACTGAGATGATTCTCGTACTGATCAGATGCTGTTTCTCGATCTTCCTTCTCTAGATGTTTTCAAGAGGCATAGGGTGCCTGGTTCACACTTACAAAAGGTCTCTGACTTATCAATTAAAGTCACAGCTTGCAGCAACTGAAGAAAGAATAAACTGATTTTCTTTTGGCTTAAAGTGGTTCTTACTACAGAGAACAGACAGGTCCTGAGCTGGTAAAGATCTGAAGACTTCTTCCTATCTTGTTCACAGCCCAAAACTGTTCAGCTCCCTGAGGATCAATCACATAGCTGTTGGAAAGCAGCTTTACCATTAATAACTGGTCACTAGTCCACAGACCAATAAGTTGTTGCTGCTCAATCTCCATTTGTACACACCCTTGACTCCTGCTTGTTTGCATCTTCTCCCACTACTCATTGAATCAACAGCTGTGTAAAAAATGCTTACAATGAGTGTCATGTCACTTTCTTGCAAAAACATGTACTATTGTTTCAGTAATCCTTGTTTTATTTTAAAAGGTAGTTCCTTTCTCATGTCAGTCTACAATCAACCTTGCAGAAAAATAAAAAGACTTTTTTTTTTTCATTACTATCATTTTACTGTTAGCTAGCCAATCTTCTATTCCTGCCAATGTTTGGCACCTACATCACAAACCTTTATGTTCTGCAATAAACTTTGATGTGACACTTTATCAAGTGCCTTCTGAAAATCTAAGTGCAATAATCTATCAGTTGCTCTTTTATCAACAGCATATATGTTTCTTCTTCAAATAACACCATCAAACTGGTTAAACACCATCTCCAGTCCATAATTTATCGCAAGTAAAAACAACTTGGGAGAAATATCTACATCTTTGTTGTGGTATGGAATTTGCTACCACAGCAGGTGTGAGACCTGGTCACGGAGCGTATTCATGGAAGAGATTGATAAGTGTTTACATATTAAAGGCATCAAGGAATATGGAGAGGAAACGAAAATATGGCGTTGAAATAGAGGCTCAGCCATGATTATTTTGAATGTGAGGAATCTCAAAGTACTAAATATGGCCTACTCTTGCTCCAGAGTTTTATACTTCTATTATTTTAAAATACTAGACTATTGAAAACTAATTAAATTGGTCCCATAAGAATGAGATAATGAAAATGAGAAAATTGCAAAGACAATTGAAGGAATAATATAGGTATACAAGGGCTCCCGATTTATGAACATCCCACTTACTAATACTTATACTTACAAACACAAACACAATCTCATACATGGGTGTAATTTTAAAGATACAACATATGAACATTTCATAAACTTACGATCAGCTCCTTTGCACTGTCCTGAATTGTGTTCTGGGACTTGGGCACAAATTGACTTGCAAGCAGACTCCAGAAAAGATCCATTCGTGACCTGGGGACTGCCTATATTACTTTAGGAATGTAGCTGAATGACTTTAATGAGCATCTAGATTAGTCATCTGTCACCAAGAAAAGTAAACAAACCAAGGATTTGTAATGGGCATTTGGCCTAACTCCAGGAAAATTGTGCTGCAAGATTGTATACTCAATGGATCTTGCAACCTGAAATGAAGCTCTCTTGACATTGATATACTTAACCTTATTTAGAGAAGTGAAGTTTCAGTGAGTGAAACTGTATGGATGGCTACACTGTCTTATTGATATAGATTGAACTCTTATAAATTTAACTGGGTAATTCATATTTTATTGAAATCTGTTCATTGAAATCTGACAATTAGTTAAATTTAAATTTGTTGCCCAGATTCTATTGCAGTCCTCAAAACAGTAGATTCTATTGCAGTCCTCAAAACAGTAGATTCAACCCTTCAAATGAATACTGCTGTTGCAAATCATCAGAATGAAACTGCATCACAATTAAGATGAAAGATCTTGGCAGTTGGATTGTAATGTGACTTTATGTATCTTATTATGAAAACTTTTTTTCCCAAAATGCTAAACACAAAGATGATTGATAATATCATGATTTCAGGAGATTGCTTATCACCAACAGCTGCAGGAGGAATCCACAAACATTAACGTGAACATTCCTCCCATTTCCTACCCATAAGCTAAAGTTCACCCAAAGGTTCTTTTGTATATGGACTGAGACAGTCTGAAAGGGTTAATACATGTTAGTATGCAGCACCCACCATAACGATGTCAGGTATTTGGACAGAGTAAAGAAGAAGCATGTAGGAGATAGATTTGGACAAGTTTGCTCCGAACAGCTTCTTTAGCTATGTGTCATACCATTGAATCTGTAAATAGTTGTATTATTTACTGAACAAGAGTCTTCTAGGTAGACCAGAAAGATGGATAGCCTAATCCACCCAGGCCACTTCAGACTTAAAAGAACTCACATATAACATAATGACAGCAGTTGGTCTTTGCCACATCATAATGAACAGTAAAGACCAGCAGGATTTCTAAATGGTGCCAATGGAGAGAAACTAGAATTCAGGTCATCCAGTAAAAAGCAGGGAAAAAAGGCATACTGGTGTCCCAAAAGACTTTAAGATAAACAGAGACAGCAGATAACTGACAAAAGTGAATTCAATAAATTGTGGCAACACTTAACACAGAATAATATCTTGGAGAATAGCACAGAAAGTATTTCAAACATGACAAAGACATGCAAGAATTGCAGAAATCTATAGTCCCAAAGCTGAGATATAGGCTAAATTGCAAGGCAGTAATCTGCAAAGCAGTCCCAGACATAGCTGAACCAGTGACCTAATCAGATATCAAGGACTGCTCAAATCAAAACCAAAAACTCTTGTACAAAAGACAAAACGTTATTGCAGTAACACTGGCCGAAAGGACAGTAACCATTTTTAAAAATTGCAGGTCCACTTGGGTATTGCTACAATAGCACATAGATACTACGAGACAGGACTGGAAAAACAAAGCTAACAGGGCCTGGAGGGAAAACCGAATGTGTATATTCCAGGAACAGAGGGAAATTGGTAACCATGGATTGGAATATCAAAATACATTGGACTTTTTTTTAAACTCTTAATACTTAGTGAATAAATGTGGGTGAATGAGCTAAGAACATTAAATAACAGTGAATGTCAACAGGCAAAACACATCTTACTTGAAATGATTATACGATAATGCCATTAAAATATTTAAAATTGGAAAATATATATTTACAATTGGTCAACGATAACAGTGTAATGAAACTTCTTCAGTTTTCTTTAAAAATACTAAATTTAGTTTGCAGTTTAATTCCCAATGGTGTCTGCTGCTGCTTTTAAAGGGTCAATCCCAGCTAGTCCACCATCATGAAGAATTTGGCGGGATGGCTTCACATTCCCGGCACTGTCAAGTTCTTCCTAGCTGGTTGCAAGGGAGGCTTCAGGAAGTGGCCATCTTGGAAAGCTGGCTCTTAAGAAAGAGGGCAGGCAGGAAAGAGGGTCATTTTTCTTATTCCATGAATGCCATCTGTCAGAACAATTCTGATATTAATCAAAAGTTCTGAGCCATTAACTCTGGAAACCCAAGAGGTGAAGCAAAACGAGGCAAAAGTTATTGCCTTTGACCAATTGTGGCTTCAAGGAATCCTTGTAAAATTGAAGTCAATGGAAATCAAGGGGAAAACTTTCTTCTGTTTGGAGTCACATCTCTCATAAATGAAGATGGCTTTGCTTGTTGAAGGCAAGTCATCTTAATTCCAGGACATTGCTGCAGACAGCTCTTTAGTGTGATGTTGTTTTATTTTAAGTTGCTTCATTAATGGCCTTCTCTCCAGAGAGTAACGCCAGAACTGGGGAAGTATTCCATACAATTAACAACGTCTCAAATGCTGAAGCAGTTCATTGTTACACACACCAAGACCTCGATAATATTCAGGCTTGGGCCGATAAGTAACAAGTAATTCACACTTGAGACAAGTGCCACATCATGCAGTAAGATAGAATCTAACCATTTTCCCTGGAGATTAAGCCATCGCTCAATCTCTCACCAACATCCTGGTCGTTGTCCCAAAACAGAAGTGGATCAACAACACAATTTCTACAGTTAGAAGAGCAGGTCAGAGGCTGGAAATTCTTAAGGAACCCACCTCCTGACTCTCCAAAGCTTGTTCATCATCTACAAAGCATGAGTCAGGAATTTCATGGAATATTCTCTAATTGATTGTTATCTCAGACAAAGCAGCCTACTTGATCAATACGTTATCTACGCCCCATAACATTCACTCCCTCCACCATCAAAACCCATTAGCAATAACGTGTATCATAAGTCGATGCACTGCTGCCGAGCCTCCTTCAACGGCGCCTTACAAACCTTAGGCAGTAACTTTTAATACATAGAAGGACATGGAGAGAAGATGCATGGGAGTACCACCACCTACAAGGCTCCCCTCCAAGCCACAAACCTTTCTGACATGGCAATATATTGCTGTTCCTTCACTGTTGCTGAGTAAAAATACATTTTTCCCTTCCCAACTTTGGGTGTTCCCACACCAGATGGACTGCAGCAGTTCAAGAAGGTAGCTGACCACCATCTTTTAAAGGGAAATTAGGGATGGCAATAAATGCTGGCTTAGCTAGCTGTTACATTCCATGAAAGCCTAAAAAACTACATAACACAAGGGCAAATTACAGCCATCAGAATGGCAAATAAACGTGTATGTGACACAGATGAAAACAAGCCATCTGAGAACTACAGTATGTTGGTTTAAAAAGACTATCTATAAATTGCATACTGTAATGATGCGATTATAACTAATTATATGAACATAGATTCAGCCGAGAAAGAATACTGCATTTACATGCTGTGTTTATCATCAGGGCAAAACAGCATTTGTCTTCACAGCATTGCTAAGCTTGAGTAGTGTAGATGTAAATTTAAGGGCTGATCCTTCTCTAGAATAAAGCACAGTGTAACTCCTTGCTTCTTACACTCATACCAAATTTACACAGTGAAACTATCATAAAACTTATTTTATGAAATGAGCATTTCTCTTTAAATTGTACATAGTTTGATTTAATGTCATGCAATTGTACAGTGCATACTGCTGAGATATCACTTGAAGAGAGAACATGGTAATTTTAAGGACAGAATATAGAACATATGACCAGCAGTCACTCTACTGTCTAGCTTGCAGCATGTGGTGTGAGGGATTTGCAGCTTCATTTTCCTATAATAATAACAGTTGCTGAATCTTTATAATAAATCAGTCTGCTGAGGAATCTCACAATATATCTTGAAACAAACCGAAGTTATGTTTAGTTTGAGACTGATTACTTTCTGGAAGTTTACCATAGAAGCAGAAAATTGTTCAAAGCTGAAAGATCTGTATTAAATGTAACACATGAAGGGAACACATGAAATTGACAGTGTTCAACTTAAGCTAGAGCACCATTAGAAACAGAAAACAGAATAGCTTTCAAATATATGGAATGCAAATGTCAGTTGTAGATGTTAACAGTAATTTAATTATTCTTGCTATGAAGCATACTTGCCTACAAATATACATACATATTCTTAAATTTACAGAAAGGCTGAAGCATCTGCTATAAACAGATTCTCTCAAGTTAAATTTTCTTGACAACTGTTCATCTCATAATCCAAGCAGTTGAGCTTGTACTACTAATTGTTTACGCATCATGGATACATGCCATGACAATACAACTCACAATAATCAATGCTTAAAGAGTATCAGCAATTCACAGACATGGTCAACAGAACAGTCTAATGCAAGACTGCCACATTAAAAAAGGATTCACTGTAAAAGTCACATCAAAGAAGGTGAAACAGCCGAAAAAATACAGTTACATTAATCAAATGTTATACACATTTGACGGAAATATCCTTCTTTTGTTGTGGTTAGCTAAACCAACAAATCCATTGGTATGCAGGTTTTAGCTTCTCGAACAGTGTAAGAAACAATTTCCAACTGATATTTTGATCCCCCACACAACAGAAATTTGTAAGTTACATTTTTTGGCTCTTATCTACTGTAATAAAGAACCGTTGGCAACTAAATTCATAATGACTTTATTGACAACATATTCAATTTGTGCTCTTTTATATTCGTCACCAGATGAATGAGTCAAATACATTCTGAAATAATTTACCAATTGTTTCTTATGTATAGCCTGGCCTCACTTACCTGATAATTCTGGTTTTGTAAAATGGATAATGAGCTGGTAGTCATAGGGAAATCATCATCCAAATTGAAAACTTGTAGTTTGGCATCTATCTCAGCCAAATGTTGTTGAACCATGGGTTCTGGAGTGTATCTTTCTCTTTCTGCCACAGATAATGCCCAAGGAACTGAAGTGTCCTACAGACAAATAAAACACAAAGCATCAATGTAAACTTTTAAGTAAGATGAGAACTCATTTGTACAACAGAAAACCAGAACATTAGCAGGAACCAGATGGCAATAAAATCTTTTCTATGCAGCACTAATATTGAAAAAAAAAAGGAAAGCAGAAACAAAAACAGAAACTGCTGGAGAAACTCAGCAGGTCTGACAGCAACTGTGGACAAAAAGTAAAGTTAATGTTTCAAGTTCAATGACCCTTCATCAGAATAGGAGCAGGAAAGCAAATACGACTGTAATTAATCACATGGGAGGGATCGATAAATTAATAGAGCAGAGTATTCAATGGGCAGCAATGACAATATCGCAATTGTTTTCATGGATTTAAGAAAAAAAAGCATAATTTTAATTTTTGATTGCTAGTCAACAAGTGTTAAATTTCTTAACTGTTACAGATAAGGTGTTTTTGTGAAAACTGCAAAGGAAATTCAATATTCAACAGATTAAGAAAGCCATAAAATCTGGAAATAGAAGTGTCAATAAATTCTTCAAGTAATAGATATATTTAAAGCACATCTTTATTATTGCAGATGTTTAAAGCACAATGAACACATGCAATTCTGTGGCATGAACTCAACAGTAATGATAGACATCTCTGCTACAAACACAAGTGTTCCACTATTACCCACTGTCTGCTCTACATGAACCAGCACAACAAATTAAAAGATGACTTTTGCTATAATTGCATCTCATCTGCTGCCAAGCAAACTAATTTCATTTGTCTATTTCCATTAAAAGGAATGGAGCAGTGTTGAATGAATTTCAAACAGTACAATTTGAAATCAATATCATATAACAATCTAATCTCTGTTCATCATTATCAGATAAAAGTCAAATTCCCCAAAATCCTCACATTCCAAGAGAGTTACAGCAAACCTCCAGACAGTCATGAGGTGCCCGTCTCTCGTGGCCCAACTTCCTTCCTGCTGAAACCTGGTGCTGCCTGAAGCATTGCAAGCATAAATGCAGAATTAATCCTGCTTTTAAGTCAGTTACTGTCACACATTTTGCTGTGACTACATAACTAACTTTAAAAAGAAGGCTTATCAACTTATTACTGGATATTTTGCCCAGAAATAATGGAATTTTTTCGCTACTAATTCTTGTAAATGTTCAGCAGTTGTTGTTAAACCTGAAATGATAAGAGCCAGATACAGCATTGGCTGAAAGAAATTTCACATCAAATGGATAAATTGATATAATCTGCTCCAGAATAAGCCAGCTTGTAAATTTTCCACCAGGAAATGGTTAGTGATTTATAATTGTTACAATAGTGGGGTCCAAGAAGAAGGTGTTCATAAGGAGAACAGAACTCATCTCAAATATCTTTGTGAAACTACCAGCTGAAACTAATGTCACAGCAACACTGAAAGCTTTTTTAAAATGAGCTTCAGTTTTTGAGCTATACCTTTCTTACACCTAAACAAACAATATATTTTGATTATACATTTTTAAAAACTGAGTGGTTGTGATGCACTTCTATTTCTCAGTTCGAACACAAGTTACATATATTGTTGTACAATAACACCCCTTCCTCTTGATCCCCAAACCAAAGTCAGTAAGGTCAGTACATATTAAATACCAACTATTGGTTCCTTATCCCAGCTTCTCTCTGGCTAGTACTTCTTTGATCCAAAGTTCATAGCTTATCTATCACCAAGACTATTGATGTTCAACTTCACAATATTACCTTCTTGTACCCGCACTTCAACCCACTGCACTCAAAATCTTTCAAAAGATTCTTTAAAATTCCTCTGCCCTCATTCTTTGCCTGTCATCCTACATCCATGACTCCTTGTTCTCTAATATATGATATCCAACCATTTCTTCTTCATCTATGAAACAATTTCATGAAGTCATTTATTTATGTCGTTAATCTTAGTTGATTTGATGTTTCCATGTCATGGCCTTCAGCTCCCTGGAATATGGTTTCTTATGCATCCTCTCTTCATTTGCAACACAATCTTCAGTCAATTCTGACACTCTAGAACCTCACTGCCACATTAATGGCAATTCTCTACAACTTTAAAACTACTTAAGTATTGCATTTGATAAAGTTATTGTTACTAACACAATAAACAAAAAGTAAACTTAAGCACATCTGTTCAAACGAAGTCATTTAATGAATTGGATTTGAGAGTCCAGGGACACTAGCCACACTCTATGATGATGGTTTATGCAACGATGGTCAACTATGTATTAAGAATTGCCTGATGTAGTCATCTCTATAGTAAGACAGCAAGCTGAGAAGGTGCATGATTCACTGGCCCCTGTTTTCTTCAAGTTCTCTTCTTAGCCAGGTCAGTTTTTCATTTTTGGTCATCTCTTCCAGTGCTTTTCCAGACAGCCAGCCTCCAGAGGTCACATATCTCTCTTGTGAACGTCCTAATAGCAGAGATGTTGTTAGCTTAGCAATGAGTGTATGCTCATAGAATTAGCATGCTCAAGGACTTCTGAGATGGTGACCTCATCCTGCCAATGGATGGTCAGAATATGGGACAATAAAGGTGAAAACTGTTCAGCTTTTTCTCCTTGAGGAATATGCTGACCACAGGTTGTTATTCCACTATTCTTACTCAACTTGGACATAATAGCTCTGTAAAGTCTGTATTGATTTCAGCTTCAAGTAGCATATTGCTGATGCTTGTGGAGCCTGGAGATGTGAAGTTTAGTGACTCAACCTTGTAAATCAACTCTGATGAGGACTTGGAGCATGTTTGTCTTCGAATTCAGGAAGGCAAGGCTGAACAGCTGTCTGTCCATTCTGGTATGAAAATAGACACCCTCTGTAGGCAACCTGAGGCTTTATGATGAAGTAGATTGAATAGGCTAGCATCAGCACCAGATGTTATACAGTCATAACTGACTTTAGCCATCAAGTTATCAAAGAATCAAAGATCACATTGAGCAGACAATTTTCTCGTAACTAAGAACTTTCTCTCTTCACACTTTCAAATGTCTTGGTGAAACTGATAAAGGCAAGATAAAGTGCCTTTCTTTGTTGAAAGCATTTCATTTGAACTGCTAGACTGAGAAGATCATATCACTTGTCAATCCACCATCTCTGATATCACACAGAAGCTGAACCACGTATTTACCCGGTATACTGTAAAATAGCCAAAAAAACACGCTGGTGCATCTTCCAACTTTACAATGTTCCTGATATAACCCAGTGCAGTAATTTAGCATTACTGTTCTGTCACAAGGTGATATGATGATATCTTCTTCCAGCTGATCTCCTAAATCAGGATCTCCAGTGCTGCATCTGAAAGGCAATGGGTTCCTAAAAACTACTCTTTGGTATGCAGGATCCTGAACTGCCTTGCAGTTATGCTCAGACAAAAAGCAACTTCCCTTTAAAAGGTGCAGGCTGCATTTTGAATAATATTAGGGAGGCCCAAATTTCAGCTCCCTCTAATTAAGCAAACCACCAATCAACAGAGGTACTGGCAACTGGCACTCCACTAAAAGGTACATGATGCCAAATCTGAGACCGCTAAACTTTTTGAACCAGGTCTCTGGGATAATGTGTCAATCCATACTCAGTTGATTTCAGCAGCAGTAAGTGAGCTATGATGAGCCCAAACACCCATGAATTGAAGTAGTGGAAGTAGGCATGTTTCCACTCCTGGTTGCTATCAAAAAGACTAGTACATGGGAAATGTTCAGCGAAGACAACATTAGGCTTGACTATGATGCCCTCCGATGGTTCTAATTCCACCTGAAAATCATTTGATGTTAGGTATAAAAAGAGTGATTACTACACTTGGTATCAGGAAGCAACCTTGAATTATTTTACACAGAGCAATCAAAATTAGCTTTACTATAAAAGGAATGTAGAGCTTTAATGTGTGAAACAACTGATCTTACTTCATTGTTTGATGAATCGGCTTCAACATCCATTAATAGATCTGCTAATCTTTTTTTCTCATCATCAGTCAGTAGCACAGGGTTCTTTGCTTCTTTTGCCAACTGCAAAAATTAGTAATTAGTTTTTAAATGACTAGGGCTAATGAGAGAAACACCCACAAACAACTTAAACCTGTTTAAAATTAGACAGATAAATCAAAGCTGGAAAGCCCAAAGCAGAGCACACTTTTGGTGGCATGGCATGGGCTGGTGTAGCCTGGAGCAGGATACTCTCTGCAGCATGGAGCAGTATGCTATAGCAGCGGAGTAGGAAAGGTTAGACTCTTTTTAAGTTATTTCTTTTATTTAATTCTGTGAATGGCGCTTACGTATGAGCAACGGTACACAGTTTTCACTATATTTTATATTGAAGGTGTGTGACAATAAAGGATATTCATTCAAAGATAATTTTTGAGATGAAAACAAAATTGGGCACGTGCAACAAGCCAATAATTGATCGAACACCAATATACTTCAAGACAATAAGCTACTGTTGCAGTCAACAGATTGTGGTGAGGTCAAAAATAATTCCACATACCTCAATGTTCTTCTTAACAAAATCTTTAACTTTGATCCTATTTTGGGGGAACATTTGGTTCCTTTGGTCTTTGTAATGGACACTTTTAGAGTTGGTTTCTGAAGTTAATTTAACTCTTTCACTACTGTCTTGGTAGTCTAACAAGAAAGCAAACAGAGTTTTGGCATTTATCAAACAGATTCCCGTCACCTGCTGAGCTGCTCCAACTCAATATACAGAATAATACAACACATCCTGCTCCAATGCTGATAGATGGGTGAGGGGCTAGCCAACAAATTTCAGTTGAATCAGGGTTGCTGTAAATTTCCATAAAACAGACTACTTAGAAATGAAAAATGATTTGCTCCACAAAAACATAACTTGAAACAAAATTTCTGCAAAATAAATTTTGCCTCTGTAAGTACAAACTGAATCCCTAACTTTCAGAACTGAACCCAGGTCTTCAGTGTGATGATCATTAAAAATAAGTACACGTGAAACCAATTTTTGGGCTTCATATTTTATATTTGGGTCAGAAATGCCACACAAAGTAGTAAGGAATATTAGTAAATGGAATTCCTTACTGTATAATATAATAACAACTTCACAGAATGCTTTTAAATGTAGAACAACGTCACTATGCTTTTGGCAGAGAATATATTTTTTAAAAAGGTGTCAAAGAAGGAGATATTAACCAAAGATTTGGTCAAAGATATGGCTATTATGAAGGTAATTAAAAAGACAGTAAATAAAGAAGTAACATAGGGAGGAAACTCTAGACTATGGATCTAGACTGTTGAAAGTAGCCAACAGAAGAACAAAAGGACAGGAATTGTAGGGAAGTCCAGTTTCAGAGTTTGCAGGGAAAAGTGGGGAGCTAGAAATGTTTACAAAGTGAGAACGGCAAGGTCATGAAAGGAATTAAATGTAAAAGGCACAGGGAGATCAGAAGCTGAAGACAAGAATGATAAGTGAGCAGAAACCTAGTTATGAATAATGAGATAATTTTAGCTAATTTTGAGAAGCATAAAAAGAGACAGCATAAAGCAAAGAAAAAAATTAAAAATAAGGAACAAAGTACAGATCCTAGAAAATGGAAAAAATACCAAATCAGCAAAGGATAGCAAAACAGAATGTAAGAGCTCCTACACGGGAGCATGAAGGAAATTTGCAAGGATACAAAAAACAACATTAAATATTACAATTATTCTAGGTAAAGGATAGTCTCAGGGGCATTGTTGGATTATAGCTGTCATGGAGATGCAACAGGATCTCTTAACTGATAATCATAGCTATCTGATTAAGAACAGTCCTGGCAGGTAGACTCGAACTGATCAGGACATTGTCATGGGGAAAGCAGCAGTGATTGGCAGTCTCCACAACCCTTTCTCAACCACAACAGTGACATGTACAGACAACATCTTTTTTTAAAAAACATAAAATAGCATCCCATGTGCAAATGCATGTAGTTTCTAGCACACACAAATGAAACCCACTGCAACCAGCTGATAATCATAAATTAGTTTCCAGTTTTTTTAAAAATTCATTCACGGGATGAGGGCGTTGCTTTTAGGCAGCATTTATTGCCCATCCCTAATTGCCCAGAGGGCAGTTAAGAGTCAACCACATTGTTGTGGGTCTGGAGTCACATGTAGGCCAGACCAGGTAAGGATGGCAGTTTCCTTCTCTGAAGGACATTAGTGAACCAGATGGGTTTTTCCAACAATTGGCAATGGATTCATGGCCATCATTAGACTCTTAATTCCAGATTTTTTTTTTAAAATTGGATTCAAATTCCACCATCTGCCATGGTGGGATTCGAACCTGAGTCCCCAGAATATTATCTGGGTCTCTGGATTAACAGTCCAGCGATAACACCACTAGGCCATCGCCTCCCCTTCCAGTGTAAATCTTAGCACATTCTGGATTATTTAGTAACTGTTGTTCCAATAGCAAAATCACATGTAGCAATGGATGCTATGTTGTAGATTTGGCAAGCACAGGCTTTTGAGTATGCTTTGCACACTACCCATTGGCACCATCCTGTTGCAAATACATATTTAACTATGGCCCAAATTCCGGATTTTTTACAACTCAGCCTGCTGAGAGTAAGAAAAAATAAGCTTTAACTTCCTGACTTTTCTTAGCATTGTTTCAGTTATGTACCAGCAAGGAATTAATTGTATACAACTTACTAGTCAATTATGATCACTTTTTGAGTTAATCTGAGAAAAAAATAAGATCTGTCTAGGAGAAATAGATTTAGTGCTCAAATTTTATATTTTTTTTACTGCTATTAAAATAAAGAATTTCTAATCTTGCAAACTAACAATATAACTTTAAATCACCCAGTTCAAAATAGCTTCCATTATCAGTTGAAAAGATACAACTTTTATAAGCTTACAACTTTATTATAAGATTTTTGAATTTTGAAAGTAGCAGTTAGTGATTACTTCAGCAAACAACAAGGGAAGAGGGGTTTAAATCAGAGCTCTAGTGCCATCTGTTGTTAAAGATAATAGCACAACATGTCTTTGAGGCAACCGATTCAAGATATTATTTGGCAATGAAGAAATGTTATATCATATATAAATCACAGGGTGAACCTACCGGAAAACAAAAATAGCTGTCGAATTTTATTCATATTTGCTCATGAAATGTGGATATTGCTGGCAACGTTATTTTATTATTCCATGTTACTGGCATAGAACTGACTTCTTGAAATACTACAGTTATTATAGTTTCTACAATGATATTAAGTGGAAAATTCCTGGATTTTCAACTTACAATAATAACAAAGGAACAGCATACATACTGCTGGCACTGTGCACCAGTGGCAGTGGAAACAGGCATGTAAGATAGCAGATGGAGTGTCGGTCAGGTTGCTTTGTCTTGGATCATGTTGAGCATCTTCAATGTTGTTGGATTGGGCTCATCCAGGCAAGTGAAAGGTGTTCAATAACACTCCTGACTTGTTACTTTGTAGTTAGTGGACAGGCTTTGGGGTGTTAGGAAAAGTGAAAGCAAGCCCAGCCCCAATCTGCTCTTGTAGCCACATTATTTGTTTGCTGTTCAGTTAAGCTTCTGGTCAATATTACCCGCACAATGTTCTGGCAATTTTACAGGTAAAAGGCAAAGTGAGCCAGATCACAGACTATAAATTCGGAGCCTTGAGGCATGCAAATTTCATACATGCAGATGGCTGATAACACGAATAATAAAGGAAAAGATTTTTTTTTCAGATTTCACACTTAACTTGTTAAACTGCACACAGATTTTCTTCTTAAAATGCAGCAAAACTGAAACAGAAGGTTACTTGAAGAATGCAGGTTGCAAACTTCAAATTTTGCCACTGTGTAGTTCACACACTTTCTCTCTTAAGAAGGAGGAAAGGAAGATAAAGAGGAGGAATAAATTACTCCAAGATATTTCATGTAGGTCAAATCAATCTCAGTAATATCATAAGGACTGGGAGAAATGACAGAGCATCACTTTTTGTTAAAGTTTCTCAGACATTATAGATTTGTTTTCAAGTTAAAAACATGATCCAGTCAGAAAGATTGATTACAAGACAGCATGCGCTATTGGATTTGACCTTTAAGACTTGAAGAAGGATAATATACTTGGAAGATTTGTATTAAGATACCAGTGAACAAAGATTTACCATTGTTAAATGCTCAAAATGACCGAAGACTGGTATCTTTTCTGAAAGTATATGCACAGGCATTGTCTAAAACCCATCTGTTTCCATTCCATGCAAGCTGAAGATGCAGTTTGCAAAATCTAATCTGGTTAACAAATTGGAGCTTTTTAATGGTACTTGTAGCATTCAGTTTTTCACAGGTCTTAAAATGCATAAACATAGAACATAGAACATTACAGCGCGGCACAGGCCCTTCGGCCCTCGATGTTGCACCGACCTGTGAAACCAATCTGAAGCCCATCTAACCTAAACTATTCTATTATCATCCATATGTTTATCCAATGACCATTTAAATGCCCTTAAAGTTGGCGAGTCCACTACTGTCGCAGGCAGGACATTCCACGCCCTTACTACTCTCTGAGTAAAGAACCTACCTCTGACATCTGTCCTATATCTATCACCCCTCAATTTAAAGCTATGTCCCCTCATGCTAGCCATCATCATCCAAGGAAAAAGGCTCCCACTGTCCACCCTATCTAATCATCCGATCATCTTGTATGTCTCTATTAAGTCACCTCTTAACCTTGTTCTCTCTAACGAAAACAGCCTCAAGTCCCTCAGCCTTTCCTCATAAGACCTTCCCTCCATACCAGGCAACATCCTGGTAAATCTCCTCTGCACCCTTTCCAATGCTTCCACATCGTTCCTATAATGCGGTGACCAGAACTGTACGCAATACAGTTGCACCAGAGTTTTGTACAGCTGCAACATGACCTCATGGCTCCAAAACTCAATCCCTCTACCAATAAAACCTAACACACCGTATGCCTTCTTAACAACGCTATCAACCTGGGTGGCAACTTTCAGTGATCTATGCACATGGACACCGAGATCTCTCTGCTCATCCACACTACCAAGAATCTTACCATTAGCCCAGTACTCTGTATTCCTGTTACTCCTTCCAAAGTGAATCACCTCACACTTTCCCGCATTAAACTCCATTTGCCACCTCTCAGCCCAGCTCTGCAGCTTATCTATGTCCCTCTGTAACCTGCAACATCCGTCCGCACTATCCACAACTCCACCGACTTTAGTGTCATCCGCAAATTTACTAACTCATCCTTCTACGCCCTCATCCAGGTCATTTATAAAAATGACAAACAGCGGTGGCCCCAAAACAGATCCTTGAGGTACACCACTAGTAACTGAACTCCAGGATGAACATTTCCCATCAACCACCACCCTCTGTCTTCTTCTCTAAAGGTAGATAAATCCCCGGGACCTGATCAGGTATATCCTAGAACTCTGTGGGAAGCTACAGAAGAGATTTCTGGACGCCTTGTTGAGATATTCGTATCATCGACAGCCACGGGTGAGGTGCCGGAAGACTAGGGGGTAGCTAATGTTTAATGTTTAAGAAACATGGTAAGGAAAAGCCAGGGAACTATAGACTGGTGAGCCTGACATCAGTTGTTAGAGGGGATTCTGAGGGACAGGATTACATGCATTTGGAAGGGTAAGGACTGATTAGGGATAATTAACATGGCTTTGTGTATGGCAAATCATGTCTCACTAACTTGATTGAGCTTTTTTTGAAGAGGTGACAAAGAAAATTTATGAAGACAAAACAGTAGACATTGTCAATATGGGCTTTAGCAAAGCATTTTACAACGTTCCTCATGGTAGACTGGTTAGCAAGGTTAGATCACATGGAATCCACTGGAAGCTAGCTAATTGGATACAAAATTGGCTTGAAAGGAGACAGAGGGTGATGGTGGAGATTTACCTTTCAGACCAGTGGTGTGCTGCAAGGATCAGTGTTGGTCCACTGCCTTTCGCAATTTACATAAATGATGTGGATGTCAATATAGGAGGTACTATTAGCAAGTTTGTAGATGACACCAAAATTGGTAGTGCAGAGTGAAAGAGGTTATCTCAGAGTACAACGTGACCTTGATCAGATGGGCCAAGGGCTGGTGAGTGGCAAATGGAGTGTAATTTAGATAAATGTGAGGTGTTGCGTTGTGGTAAGGCAAACCAGGGCAGGACTTAGATAGTTAATGACAGGGCCCTGGGGAGTGTTGCCAAACAAAAAGACGAAGGGGCACAGATGCATTGTTCCTTGAAACTGGAGTCATAGGTAGAAGGCGGCATTGGCACATTTGCCTTCATTGGTCAGTGCATTGTGTATAGGAGTTGGACATTGGTGAGGATACTTTTGGAATACTGTGTTCAATTCTGGTCTCCCTGCTATAGGAAAGATGTTGCTAAAATTGAATAGGTTCAGAAAAGTTTCACAAGGATGATTGAAGGATTTGAGCTTTAGGGAGAAGCTGAATAGGCTGGGGCTTTTTACCTGGAGCATTACAGGCTGAGGCGTAATCTTACAGAAATTTATAAGATCATGAGGGTCATAGATAAGGTGAATAGCCAAGGTCTTTTTCCCAGGGTAGGGGAATCCAGAACTAAAGGGCATATGTTTAAGGTCAGAGTTGAAAGATTTAAAAGGGACCTGAGGGGCAACTTATTTCACACAGAAGGTGGTGCATGTATGGAACGAACTGCTAGAGAAGTGTTGGAGGTGGGTATAATTACAAGATTTAAAAGGTGTCTGATGGATGAATAGGAAGGGTTTAGAGGGATATGAGCCAAATGCTGGCAAATGGGACTAGAACAGTTTAGAATATCTGGTCGGCGCAGACAGTTGCATCAAAGGGTCTGTTTTCCGTGCTGTATAACACATGACTCCATGATTGCTTAGCAACAATCTCACTGCTGATTCCGATGACAAGGGAGTTGTTTTCATTATGTGGAAACCCCTGAAAGAGTGTGGAAAAGCTGGAAAATTCAGAGGGTTCTGAATTACTTAAGTTTGATAGTTACCTCGGAAAGATTAGAGGGCTAAAAGTCCCCAGTAACTCCTGGGTAACTATTAAATAAACTAACTCACCACTGACTCCCCCTCCCCACACTTATACTTTTCCCAACCCCTTAAACCAAGCACCTCCCCCCGGATCCTGATAACTATCCCATAAACAGACAACCCTTCTTCCCCAAACTGATTCCATTCCAAATAAACCCAACATTCCAAAATCAGAGACCCACCCAAGACCTACAATCCCCACCCTCCGACCCTCCCCTGGCCAATCCAAACCACCACAAACCCTTTCCAAGGCCAGAACTACCTGGACTCTCTACCCCCATCCTGAGTTTTGTGATATGGGATTTGGAGTAAAACTCTGACTAGAAGAGTATATGCCTGAACTCTGTCTAACCAAATGGTGAACTCTGGTGTCGGTAAGTGGTAGCACAGAATACCTAGCTTTTTGTAAATCAAAGTTTGAAACTAATTAAGCATTATTTCAACCTAACACCAATTTGGAGAAAATTTCAGTGATATGGCTGAATCAAAATCTAAAGCAGGAGTGCTCAATTAACTGCTCCTGCTTTAATTAATTTTATATACCTTTTTTGTTTTACCTTGGTCTCTTTCTTTGTTATCTCTTTCATATTCCTCCATAGGGAGCTGTGTGTGGAATATTGGTGTAACCTCCATGTCTGCACCTGATGCAAGTAAAACAAGAGGAAAGGTTGTGTATCATAGTCACAGCTGAATATTTTAGAATATGAATAAAGTAAATTAGAAATTGTAAAGCAATAACCAATGTGTTTTCACTTTGTTACAGTTTACTAATTTGTGCATTGTAACTACAAAGCTAAAATTACAACAAGCTAAGGTCTAACTAGAAATTCATAAAGATTTAGCACAATTTCCTTGCTGCACTTCACTCCTCTGTTTATAAAACCAAGTTGTCCTTTCAATTTGGATTTTGCTTAAATGCGTTGAAGTCATACATTGATTTTCTAGAATGTTACATATAATGCCTCTTCCCTCTCCCAAGGATTAGGCTCCCACGTCTAAGGAGTAATGAACAGTGTAAATGTCTGAAACTTGTTTAGACTGGGCAGTCTAGATAGCCCGGAAGGTATTTTTGTTTTCTTTTGTGTTAGATTCATGAGGCCTGATTTGCTGAAATAAAGAAGTGTTTCAGTAACCGTCACTGATTTTTGTAAAGACTTTCAAGTTACAAAGTTTGCTTTAACCAATGGTTCCAACTTTATTTGCTTTAAGCAATTAAAAGATATCTTATTCCCGATGCAGGAGAAGGACAAATGAACATTGGGTTAACCAACATCAGTCAGGGCAGTCATAGAGTCAACACTAAAGCATCTCTAACACTTCTACCTGAAAGCAGATAGAGGGTTGGAGAGGAAGAAGGTAAGGTTTCTGACATATGATTGTTGAGCAGACGAACTGCTAGATGAAAAAAAAAATTAATATCCATCTCATTGAGCTTCTACCATCCAGGTGCTGTTGATAATGGAGCTGTTGATCAATCAATCTCTGTCAATGTGAATTTGAATTTGAAGTGTTCATTGTCACAGGTATTCAATATAAATGACAGTGAAAAGTGGGTACCTGCACTATGCATAGGTGCTGTTCTCATTAACGTAAAATGTAAAAAAGATAACTTAGAGAGACCAACTTTTCCTTCTCCACTGCCACAGTCCTACTCTAGGCTACATCAGCCCATGCCATGCCGCTGCCAGAGTCCCGCTCTGAGCTACATCAACCCACGCCATGCTTCTGCCAGAGTCCCGCTCTGGGCTACATCAACCCACACCATGCCACTGCCAGAGTCCCGCTCTGGGTTACACAGGCTGCCAACACTGTAGCCATGCTCCCTCTGAAGATGCCACCACCACTCCGGAGCCCATCAAAGCTGTCTTCCTACCAAAGAGCTCTCTTTATAAGGTTGGTTTTTGCTCAAACTTAAGATAAATTGAGAAAAGAGGAAGGGGAAGAAAGGGGAAAAGAAAGAAGAAGAGGACAAGCCCGGGCATAGGAGCCCGTACGCTGCCTACTCTGCCGCCACCATCTCAGTGGAGGGATCATTTGTAATCTCTAAGTAAATTTTGGGATTCATAGATCCAAAGTCACCTGTTCCCTCCAAAGCCTGCTGCACATACCTTTGGCCTCCAACAGGAAGTTCATAAATTATATCTGAAAATGATATTTTCTGAAATAGATGTTTCTAATTTGCATGTGAATGAATCTATTAAAAAAAAAACTGGTTCTACCATTTCCCCAGGAAGCATTTTCTACAGACTGATCATTTGCTAACAAAAATACAGTTTTTGCAGTTAGGTTTTGAATTTACCCCACGTTAAGCACATGTCCTCTGATACTATTGTCCTGGATATTGTGAAATAAATTAACACGTTTTTAGGCAAACAGATTTGGCATCACTGTGATGATTACATGGAAAAACAGTTTACCAGTGCTCATTGTCAAGGCATGCTCTTTAATCTTGGGTCTAACTAGAATCACCAAGGTTTCAATTTCAAAACTGGAAGGGGAAGCAAAAACATATTGCATAACTTGAGTACTGAGATAATCCAATGTCATTACAAGTTTTGCAAATTATAAAATGTCCTTCTTCATGTTCCCAACTGTATGGTAAAATTTGGCTTAATTGCATATTCATACATAAAGGCTGATGTTAAGTGATTTCACAAAGGGCTTTGCTAATGTTATATCAATTTGTCTTGGGTACTATTTTGTCATAAACATCAAAGGATTGCCAAAATGTATGTCATTCTTTCATAGTGTCAAACAGTAGATAGAAAGCAGTGTGGTTACAATAATTCCATTGGTTTCTTCACTTCATTTTGTACAATTAACACCATTAGATTTTCCCTTCACTCACCATTCCCGGTCGGTGTCAAAGCTAGAAAATTTTTAGTGTTTTCTGCCACCTCAGGACACACCACTAATTCCTCACTCTGAAACAAAGAAAATCATTACTTACTTTTCACCACAGCTGGAGCTTTTGGATTTTAATAAACAATTCCATTGTTACGATCTCACTATATGATTCTAAGCGTAAATGAAGTTTTCTCATTTATCAGTTTTATCATTCTTGTTTGAACAAAGTTCTATTATTCTTCTACAAGTATCTCATCCCATCTCTTAAACATTTTTCAAAGTTCCATACTGACATTATTGGTAGGACTGCAATGATAAGGATCACTCATTTCATCAAAAATAAATTACATTCATGAGGCATTTAATATGGGAAAAGGTCCCAAGCACTTCATACAAATGCAGTCATACAAAATGACAAACTGAGCAAAAGGTAGAGATATTTAGAAAGGAGACCAAAGGTTGGATCAAAAAAAATGCTTTGAAGAGTAAAAAGAGAAAATGGTGAAAAGGCTCAGCAAGTCTGGCAGCATTTGTATGCAGACAGAGTTAAAGCTCCTATAACCTTTCATCAGAACAGTGAGGATTCCCTGTACCTATCAGAGGCACTTAGTCCCCTCCCCACACACACAAACTTTAACCTTCCTCTCAAGTTGCTCCCCAACTGCCAAATTATCATAGCTGGACTCTGTTAGCATGCCCCTCCATTACTCCAGACTTATCTGAAGTCTAGACAGTATTGGTTCCTCTTCTTCAAGTTCTGACTGTAGACCCAGCAACTGATTTGTAAAATGTTCACTCTCACCAGTTTCCACTGTTGCATAGGCTACATGTGTAACCTACAACCTAACCTATAACCCTCAACATAAAATATTGATATTCTTTTGTATCTGAAGGTTGAACAAATGGAGAGGAATTAAAGGGTAAATAAAACTGCATATCGTGTCTTGTACTTAACAAAAGCAATAAAATCTTCATATGAAATGGTTTCCCTGAACTTACATTTTCTGCAACAGAGATTCCCATGTTCATATTCCTGCTGCTTGCTTTCTTCTGAGACTCTTTCTCACTTTTTTCCTACCAAATAATCAGGACTTATTGCTTATTAAGGATACTAGAGATTTTCATAATCTATATTCAGTGAACAAATCTTGCATTATGCTCAGTTTAATATAACTATCATTTGAGAATAAGAATCCACACTACTTGACTACCCCTACGTCCTGAGCATTAACATAGGATGAGTTTAAACAGCTTTCTACAGAGCATGGAATGTATGCTATGTATTGTGTAAAGGGGCTTAAGTCAAATGTAGTCCTAGAAATCCGGAGGCTGATAATTTGCTCCAAGGTTAGTCAGGTAGATCTGTGATGCTCTGGAATATGTCATACTGATCACAGGTGTTTCAATGGCTGGAAAAGAGTCAGAACAACTATGTGATTTTGTTTTTCTACTGTCACCTGTTTGTATCTTTATTTCACTACAATTTATTGGTCATACACATGGAATGGAGTAAAGAAAGTACGTAAATATGGGTAAGTCACTGTATAGTGACTCTCATACAGGAACCACAAGTGTAATCAGTGAAGACCTGATCCACTCTTGCTTCAATTGCCTGCACAACTGAGGAGACAGTAGCATAGTCATAAGGTAATCTAGAATCTGAAGTTAATGTTCTCGAAACATGGGTTTATATTCCACCATAGCTGGTGTTAAAATTTGAATAAAAATTTAAACATAAAAGGCTAGACTAATGGTGATCATACAACAACTGTTAATCTTTATAAAAACACCAAACAATGTCCTTCAGGAAGGAAAGTTGCCATCCTTACCTGGTCTGGTCTACATATAACTCCAAACCCCATTATGGTTGGCTCAACATCTGGGCAATAAGGATGGGCAATAAATGCTGCCTGTGCCAGCGATGCCCCAAAATCCATGATCAAATTTTTAAAATCTGCTATTTAATGTTAATGATACAAATTTGAGCTAGGCAAGTTTAACTAATGTCTTCTATCATCTTTGAGGTCTCTCAGTACCTTCACATACCCTCATTCTTATTTTGTTCATTTTACCTCCCTTGCTTGTTTATCATCACTTGCTTCCATAATTCCACATCATAACTTATATTTTCATCAGTAGCATTTGGTTGGTAAGTGTTATTACAGCAAATTAATCACCAGGGTAGAAACTGTATGATTTTCATTCCATAATGAAATGAAATCAGATGGATTTTGCAAAAGACAGAGGATGCAATCTGACAAACCATTTCTAGGTAGTAACAATGAAAATTCATCTCTATTTAATATTCTTGAATCATCTTATAATCAATAAGTGTACTGCTGCCCATTACATCTGAGACTTGGATACAGTTTATTGTTTAATTTCCAAGCTAGCACTTATGTCCTTATTTGATTCTCCACTTTTTAAATTTCAGGTTTTCCCAATTTATTTATTTTTTTATTAACATTGAAACCACCTCCTGTTTTCTTTCAATATACTTCAATGTCATGTGGCACATAAACTTAGGGGCTAATTTCATAACTTTTCTCATTTAATATATTTTTCTATCCTCTCATTCCTTTCTTTGTATAATTAAAACTTATTACCCAAATTCAGATTGTTTCAACATAGGTTTGAAAAATGCTTATTCTTTTATTTTGTGTTTTCAATATTGCCTGTCCTCATTATTCATTCTCATTATCACCTCACATCAGATATCGCAAAATTACCAACCAAACACTTTCACCTATGGAGAAAAATCACAATAATTTTGTTTTAACTTCCGTTTCAAAGTCCAAATCTTATGACCTAGGAGTAAATCCAACTGAGAGAACAGGCAACGAAACAACTGTCAGGTCAAGTTGAACAAGAGGGAAAACAGATTAAGAGGTGGCCCTGTGTTTTGAAAGCTCTGCTAAAACATCTACAACAGCTTCAAGAACTATCTAACACCAAATAAAAGAATAACAGGAACACCATCATCGTTACTTGTTTAAGTAAAGTTTAAGTGTATACAGCTGGGGACGGATTCTTGTGGTACAGTGGGAGTGTCCCTATCTACAGGCCAGATTAACAGGCTCCCAGGCCATTGCAAAGGACTGACGGCTTAATAACTTTAATTAGCTATAAATTTTAATCTGCGAGTCAAGGTCTTCATCATCAAATCCATTAGCAACATCATAACCAACTACCAAAGCACTCAAAGATATTATATATGGAATTTCAGTGTGAAATATTTGTGGCTTTTAATTATTTTAATTTCAAATGGTCAGTGTTCTTTTTCTTTTTGACTTCAGTAAAGGCTCTAAGTAAAAATCAGTTTGAAAGCATGAATGTGGAGTTGGATGCTGCAATGCATTATTTGCCTGTCAGCAAACGGATAAAAATGAACTAAATAAGTTTATGCAATATGTGAGAATTACCATGACTGAACTTTTTACCTGTCACAGAAAATTTTTGAAGGTATCAACTCAGTGACAGAGCTAAGAATTTTTTTAAAATTACATTAAAAACATAAATTGCACTCATTGCTCAATATGTGACATTAAGCAAAATGATAGAAAAGGATCAGAACATTACATGGGTTTCTTGATGTTGACTTACCTCAAGCTCCTCCCAAAGCTTTTTCCTTAGCTCTTCTCCTTGTTTCTTCACTTGCCTTTCTTTCTCCTGCTTCATAACCAAAATTTTATCCAGTTTTTTCATTTTCACTATTGCCTCTTCAAGTTGGGCATCTTCACCTTTATGGTCCAAATCTGCTTGCTTATTATGGTCTGGCAAAAGGCATTCAATATATTAGCAACACACAGAAGGTTGAATATCATCACAATTGAGGAAGTTCCTTCATCGAGACCTAACGTAACCTACTGCCAGAGGGCAGTCCGACTCGTGCAGGACACGGACGGAGTGGGGGGTGTGGTTAGTGGTGAGGAAAGCACCTTGGAGACAAGGTAGTTTTCTTCAGCAAACTAGGGCTAGCCAAGCAGTCCCCAGCAATCATGGCTGATGGTGGTTGTTGAGGGGTGGGAGTAAATGTTCCAGCAACAAAGTGCCCTTTGCCACCGAAGGGCTCCTTAATGAGCCAGAGAGTAGCCGTGAAGGAATGTTTCTCCACATGAGCCCATGGATAAGTCTTCCCTTGGAGGCACAGTTCCTCTCCTGACTCTGGTAAAATGCTGGTGGAGGCAAGGTGCAGTCCTTGATTAGTTACCTAGTTGTCTCAAATGGCTACCCACTGGGTAGCTGCTCCACTTCAGGTACCTGCCTTTGGTAACATGTCATGATGGAGGGAAGAAGTTAGGCTCCCCAGCCCACTTTCCAACCTGATACCAAAAACACTTGGCAAAATCTAGCCCCTAAACAAATAAAAAACAAAATGTAATCAGGACTTAAAGTCTGTTTATTATACAGCATTTATGATCATTAAAGTACCAAGTGATAAGGCATACCTCACGGTGAAGTTTTATTTTGTCTTGTTTTGAAAGGGGTCCTTTCATAAACAATTGAAATAGTAATGCCAAGTTGGTGGAACATGTAACAAATGTTGAAATGTTGCTCCTTTCCAATGGGAAAGACTGTCATTTTGCTTTCTCCACTTCTTTATTATGGATGTGCATGAGGACCCAGATGTAGCAAGATACAAAAGTGAATAGGCATGTAATAACCAATTAAGCATGATCTGCTATCTTCGTCGCAAATGCCTTTCCAGGTAACATATGCCTGTTCTTCTCATAGGGCAGAGAAAAGCAGAGAAAAATTTCCAGTTTTATTTTTGTGTAATAAATTAATCTTAGGGTCACAGCATTTCTTCTGTGATATTCTGAGGGTCTAGGAAAACTCTGTAGCAGAATAGAAACCTAGACAGACCAGCAACATGGGGTCTTACCAAATATAACAGTGGGACTCTATCTTTTGAAATTATTCCATTTCCAACTACCCAAATTTAACAGGCTCCTGGTTGGGAAAATCAAAGTGTGAAGACTGCAGTCAGGACCATTGGAATGGTTCCCCAGCAATTATAATAGGAATAGGCTATAGTTCAAGGCCTGATGTTGGGAATAGAGTCAGTAATCCTGAAAGTGGCTAGTCAGAGGTTGCAACCTACAGAAGAAAAGGGGTTGAAAGCTCTTGGAGAGAATCACTCAAACTCTTCCTGGTGCACAAGGAGATGTAAAACGGACATCCATTCACAAAATAGGAACTCCTTCCTCCATTTCACTGCCGGGTTTCCCAAATCCCCAGGAACCCACAAAGACACAGTTATTTGCATCTTGGGGGTGGGGGAAATGACAGGAATATGTTATTTTCTGATTCTTTGAAATATTCACACACCACACTACCAGCCAGTATAAAAAAGGTGACATGTGCTCAGATTGCATTTTTAAGGATTTAATCCTTTGACATGCCTGTTCTCACAAAGTGCCATTTGTCATTGCTGGGGTGTAAGAACAATATCAAGAGCACTGTATTTGGAATATTTGAAAACTTGGTCTAAACACAATCTAAAAATGATTTCTATTGTTTTAATGTAAAACAATCACAAGGGACCAGATATAACCACAGTGTCTACCTTTTGCACTTCAATTCATATTTGCCATGATAAAATTTACTTAAAATTTCTTTTGCATAAATAACTTATAAGCATATTCTGTGTGTTTTTCATGGATTTCCGACCAAAGGAAAATGAACTATTATTGACTCTCACACGTAAACACGATAATAATAGATTTCCGGAAAATTGGATACTGCCTCCTGAATTTACATGAGGAATGCTGGATGACTAGAGAAATTGAGGATTGGGTCAAGAAACAAAAAGGAAGCATATTTCAGGAACAGACAGCAGGGATCAAATTAATCCCTAGAAGAGTATAAAGGCAGTAGAAGTATTCTTAAAGAGGGAAATTAGGAGGGCAAATAGGGTTAAGGAGAATTCAAAGGGATTCTACAAATACAGTAAAAGGACGAAAGGGTAACCAGGGGAAGAATTGGGCCCTTAAAGATCAGCAAGGCCGCCTATGTGTGGAACTGCAGAAGATGGAGGAGATACTAAATGAGTATTTTGCATCAGTGTCTACTGTGGTGAAGGATTAGGAAGCTAGAGAATTTGGGGAAATAAATAGCAACATCCTGAAAGATGTCCATATTTCAGAAGAGGTGACGTCTTAAAATGCATAAAGGTGGATAAATCCCAGGACCTGATCAGGTGTACTCTAGAACTTTGTGGGAAATGATTGCTTGGCCCCTTGCTGAGATATTTGTATCATCAATAGCCACAGGAGAAGTGCCAGAAAACTGGAGATTGGCTAACATGGTTCCACTATTTAAGAAAGGTGGTAAGGAAAAGCCACCAGTGGTGGGCAAGTTGTTGGAGGGGATCCTGAGGGACAGGATTTACATGTTTTTGGAAAGGCAAGGACTGATTAGGGTTAGTCAACATGGCTTTAAGCACAGGAAATTGTGTCTCACCAACTTAAGTGAGCTTTCTAAGAATTAACAGGCGTGATGGAGGCATAGCGGTGGATGTGATCTATATGGGTTTCAGTAAGGCGTTTGACAAGGTTCTTCATGGTAGACTGGTTAGCAAGGTTAGATCACATGGTGCAGCTAGCCAACTGGATACAGAACTGGCTCAAAGGTAGAAGACCGAGTGTGGTGGTGGAGGTTTGCTTTTCAGACTGGAGGCCTCTGACCAGCGGTGTGCTACAAGGATTGGTGTTGGGTTCACTGCTTTTCACCATTTAGATAAATGATTTGGACGTGAACATGCGAAGTATGATTAGTAAGTTTGCAAATGACACCAAAATTGGTGGTGTAGTGGACAGCCAAGTGGTTACCTCAAAGTACAATGGGACCTTGATCAGATGGACCAATGGACCAAGAAGTAGCAGATGGAGTTTAATTCAGATCAACGTGAGTAGCTGCATTTTGGCAAAGTGAAACAGGGCAGGAGTTATACACTTAATGGTAAGGTCCTGGGAACTGTTGCTGAACAAAGAGATCTTGGACTGTAGGTTCATAGTTCCTTGAAAGTAGAGTTCCAGGTAAACAGGATAGTGAAAAAGGCATTTGGTACACTTGTCTTTGTTAGTCAATGCATTGAATATAGGAGTTGGGAGGACATGTTGAGGCCATACAGGACATTAGTTAGGCCACTTTTGGAATACTGCATGCAATTTTGCTGTCCCTGCTATAGGAAGGATGTTGTGAAACTTGAAAGGGTTCAGAAAAGATTTACAAGGATGTTGCCAGGAGTGGAGGCTTTGCTCTATAGGAAGAGGCTGAAAAAGCTGGACTATTTTCCCTGGAGCGTCAGAGGCTGAGGGGTGACCTTAAAGCAATTTATAAAATCATGAGGGGCATAGGTAGGGTGAATAGCCAAGATCTTTTCCCCAGGGTAGTGGAGTCCAAAACTAGAGGGGATAGGATTGAGGTGAGTGGGGAAAGATTTAAAAGGGACATAATCGGGCAACTTTTTCATGCAGAGGGTGGTGCGCGTATGGAATGAGCTGCCAGAGGAAGTAGTGGAAGTTGGTACAATTACAGTATTTAAAAGGCATCTGGATGGGCACATGAATAGGAAGGGTTTAGTGGGCCAAACACTGGCAAAAAGGACTAGATTAATTTAGTATATCTGGTCGGCATGGATAAGTTGGACCAAAGGTTCTGTTTCCATGCTGTGCAACTCTATGACTACATGAACGGAATCTCAGCATGACTGCCAATTTTTCTGAGGGGTTACCTCAGAATAACTGGTACCCTTATCTGGAAATATACATGCATACTAATGTCAATTTCTCTGTTTTTAAATTAATCATAACTGTCAACTTCGTGACAAATTTGTGAATATTTCACAAATGGGTTTATACTGCTTGAAATAACTTCCTGCAGAACATTTTTAACAAGCAAGATTAAGTATCAATCTAGATTTAGTTTATTTGTCACATAGATAAAACGAGCCAAAAGTGTGCAAATGGATTAAATTATATCATTTTTCTAATACTGAAAATAATCTAGTCTTACCAGATTCCTCCTTCGATGGTTTGGTTTGACCTGCAGTAGACAAATGATTCTCTGAATCCACTTCACAATCAGCTGAAGTAAATAGAATTTCTGAATGAAAGGAAAGAGGGGGAAAGACAATGCAGGTGATTATAATTGTATTTTCTTTAATTGTACTACATATTTTCTGATAATCACACTGAGGTATTTTTAGCTTCCACATATTTAAATTACATTGATATTTGAGAACTGAGAGCCCTGATCCCAAGAACAGAGTATTGGTTAACTAAATGTACAACTAAATTCAAAAACAGATAGTCATTTGGTAATACAGAAAGTTAGCATTTGTGAGACAAGACACATTTTGTCAAAGGTCTTCATCTTCTGCTCATTAGGACAATTTGCAAAAAGTACCAAAGTAAATGGAAAACAGCATTTATACTGCATGAGAGGACAGAGCTGATTGATTGGCATTGCTTTGACCAGTCAGAGTCAACTTACCTAGTTTAAAATTGGCAGCTAACTGACAGTCAACATTAGCTGCTATCTCTTCCGTAGCAATCCCTCTACCAGAGACGACCAATATTGTGCACAGTATTTCAGCTGTGAACTCAACAGTGCCTTGTAAAGGTTGGATATAAAAGATTCTACAAGTTATTAAAAAGAAATCAGGGAGTTCATCTGGTGGGTTGGTTGACATTGAATGCTCAACCAAGGTAAATTAGAGCAATTTAACTGGATGTTCATCTCACTTACAGTTTATAGGACCTCCGGTACACAACCCATTATTAATAAAACATTGACCATACTTCAAAAAATACTTCAATAGATATAAACTGTTTTAGGACTCCCTGAAGATATAGTAAAGCACAGTATAACTGAAAGATTTCCCCCCTCCCACTTGCGCATTAAAAGATTTGTATTCAGAAACCCATAACTTCTTTACAAGCCAACCAAAGTGTGAAGAGGCAACACAGTTTCAACCCAGCCTGACATGTGACCATAGCAGCAGTGTGCATTTGATTTCTTTTATTTTGAGAGATCTACAAAAGGAAATTATATTTCTCATCAACCAGCTTCTGAACTTCTCTATAAACTATTCCATTGTAAAGTTTCTGACAGAGATTGAACAACTGTCATCTTTAATAACACAAATTGAACACAATGGTTACATACTCAAATTTATGTTTTACAATACTATTCAGAGACAAGTTATAGCCTGAATGAGCCCTTATAAAGCTATGACAACCAACAAGGTATTTCATTTTAACAAGAGGTTCACTGTTTCAGAATCTAACCTCCCTTGGGAACTACAACACAACTCTTTTTTTTTTTACAATCAGGAAAGAACATTCTTGCATTATATGCAGGACACTGACTAAGCATTGTACCGTTTATTTCAGGAATTTCAACACAAACTGTTGTGTTCACATGATGCAGTGACTGCATGAAACCCATTTCAAATTGATTTAGCATTGTCTGTTTTGCATCCAGTGGAGCGCAGGCACTTATCTGGTACTCAAGTTTAGAGTGGATATAGGCTTGTTGCACAAAATTATCATACACCAGCATTTCATCGTCAGCCCTACTGAGAGGTTCACAAGTTGCTGGGGAGAAATGGGAAAGAAACTGTACTTGTACCACAAGGTATGGATACTCTGAATTAAAGACAGAGGAGCTTGATGTACTCAGCATTCGGTCATACAAAATTTGATCTGTAAGCTCTCAATGCCATTACTGAGTAACTGAAACAGGAGGAGATCTTTCTATGTACACTCAGGCATGAGAAAACTGATCCTCACCAGAAACAATACTTTTCTGTGAAAAAAACCATAATTCTCTTGAAGTTTCCATTAAGTTTTAGTGAGACTGTTTATGAGGAGCAGCAATATTTGATCTGGATTCTAAAGAACTTATCTGAACTGCATCGTTAATTTGAAACCAAAGGTAGAAGAACATGCTGTAGCTTGACAATTTTGGTATTCAGAAAGTCACCTCTCAACCACAAATGTAGGCGTAATGGAACACCGCTCTTCTGAAGGAGACGATGAATAGAGGAGCAAAGGACTTTGCTGCAGCTTAAAAATCAAAGCAAAAATAATCATACAAGTTGTCGTGATGGGTCAGAATCCTGAAGTACCGTGGACATTTTTAAATTTTAATTCCAAAGTGTGTTTTTTTCAAAAGATAGCTGATACACACAACCAAATATGGCTGCAGCTACACCATAGGAAATAGAGACAGAAGTAGGTTGTTCAGCACCCCCAAGCCTGCTCTGCCATTCAACGAGATCATAGACGATCGGGCATTCTTCTTATCCACGTTCCTGAGTTTTCCTCATAACCTTGATTCCCCTGCTAATCAAGAATCTATCTCATCCTTAAACATACAGAATGATTCTGCCCCCACAGCTCTCTCTGCGGGAAGGAGTTCCAAAGACTCGCAACACCCTGAGAGAAGAAATTCCTCTTCATCTCTGTCTTAAACTGGTCACCCTTTATTCTAGACTATACTTTCTGGACCTAGACTCTCCCATGCAGGGACACATCCTATGAACATAAATTAAGTGGCCGTCTGGAGAGATGATGTGGAGGTGCCGGTGTTGGACTGGGGTGGACAAGGTCAGAAATCACATGACACTAGGTTATAGTTCAACAGGTTTGTTTGAAAATACAAGCTTTTGGAGTCTTACTCCTTCTTCAGGTGTTAGTGAGAGAGGTAGTATCAGACTCAGAATTTATAAGTATAAGATCAAAGGGACACACCATTGATGAGGATGTACTAAACAAACCTAAGATGCTGGAGAGAGAGTGACCAATGAAATGGAGCATCTGAAGTGCTGAAAGAGACTTCAAATGAAGTGGACTGTAATCTCTTGTGACTACAAAGATAATGAAGGGCTGGTAATCCTTGCTCAATAGCAAGCCATCCCTAACAGATTACTTCTCAAACTGTAGAATCATTTTGCGTATTCTTCAAAAATTAAAATACAAGGACTAGGGTTAAAAAGCCAGTTTCAATGATACTGGAGTGGGCTATTGGGAATGAAGACTCCTGTACGTACCAGCCTGTGTTCGAGCTTTGGCATGTTTTGAAGGTCACAGTTGAAGAACTATCCCCTAGTTAACCTTTTGTTGTAGATAAAGAGCCTCCCTTACTCTAAGTGCTATAAACCAGTTATAAAAACAGAAATTGGGTCAAAAGAACATTGATCATCCGACAAACCCAAGAATCTCAAACCCGACTGTTCAAAGGCCAATGTCAACACTCCCCGTATCCTCCATTGCAATAACAGCAGTGTTAAACTATCCGCTCCCCACAAACAATTCAGAGACTAATCCATATAACTGTTTTGTTTAAAATTGTATCCGTTTCCTGTTTTTAATCATCGCTTCTTTCTAATTTGTCAGTATGCATGTTGCACTATTGACTCCTCTTGCACTGAGTAATTAATAAACTCACTCATTATTAACTCAAGGAAGCTTGTTAAATTGGCTTTTTATAAAGCACAAGATTATTTAGGTCCGGGAGAAAATATCCACAAGGGAAGGAATCCTTTTGAAATTAACCTCATTGTAATCAACCGAGGTGGTGGGTGAATAAAGAACGGGAGTCAGTTCATCCCTCCTCACTCAGAAGCCTAACAGTTTGGGGTATTCCATCTGGGATTGTATTAAAATGGGGAACCTCATCTGTGATCACATCGTATCAGAACAAAGATCCACTGTTTTTGAGCAAAGCAGTGACAGAAGAGATGTCAGAGTATGTCAAAGGATCAGAGGAACCAAGATTTATAAAGAAGTGGGCTTCTCACACTCGAAGAAGTTGTAACAATTCGGAAAAGCAAAGAATTTTATGCCAATTAAATGCAAGATTATGCATTTTAAACCTGAGGCATTGCATGAGAAGACTAAATGCAGGATCAATGTAATCCAGGTTAATGAGTGAACAGGTCATGATACAGGAATGGAATGCATGCAGCAGAGTTTTAGATGAGTTGAAGTTTGGAGAACAGTGAGGTTGGAGTGCTGGTCATGGCATCCATCCTAAACATGACGAAGCACAAATAAGAATTTCAGCATCAAAGTGGTGAGACAGTCAAGAGTACAGAGATAGAAATGTGTTGTTTGATCACGGAGAAGATATGTAGTCAGGACACAGGTGGTCAGTTCCAGGCCAAATACAATAAATTCACAGTAAATATGTGTGAATAAACTATACAAAAAGTTAGTGGGAGACACCCAAATGAGAAAGTAAGCAGTGAAGCCCAAAGAAAGTGCTTGGGATAAAAACAGGCAGAAATGCCAGCACAATTAGAAAGATCTTTACATCAGGTTAAAAAACACTACTCAACTCAAAATATGTGAAAGAAAGAGACAAAAAAAGGGACTAGAAAGAAGAGGAATAGAAAAGTCGTAGGCAGTCAAAAAGAAACAATAGCTAAAACAGGAGAGATAACACTGATCTCTGATCATCGCCATCAGAAATCTGATCCAGCACATTCTTGCATTGTAGAACATGAGTGTGTCTATAAAACATCTCATCCTCCAATTCAATGAGCTTGTAGAATTATGCCATATAAAGATGAAATCAAAAACAAAAATGATCGATAGTTCCCTCATGCCGCAAAATATAGTGTGCATAATCAAGGAATCTTCATGACCAGTTCACAAGGGAGGCAAATGGCCACAATTGATGATAATGCTGACATTTCCTCCTGATACTTACCTGCATCAAAATTAATGAAGCAAAGTGGGCAATTATAAGAAAGCACAATAGAAATGTTAGAATTTTGAACTATTGCTGTATGCAGTAATGTTACCTGATTTGTCTGAAATATGCATCTCCCGTATAATAATGGAATCCAA
The DNA here is from genome assembly GCF_021869965.1 of Rhincodon typus. Classification (NCBI taxonomy): domain Eukaryota; kingdom Metazoa; phylum Chordata; class Chondrichthyes; order Orectolobiformes; family Rhincodontidae; genus Rhincodon; species Rhincodon typus. Next base: position 64,165,540 of record NC_063339.1, read on the forward strand.
ATGTTCCTCTGGTGATAACTGAGACTCATTGGGTGTTCTAGCATCTACACTGTCAGTATCCAAATTGTTCACTCCATCTTGCTCATTAAAGGTTTCATGTTCACTGTCCAAATTCTCAAAGGAAGAATTTGCTGTGGAATCCATGGAGTTAATATGATTATCCAATGGGTCAGACCTTTCCTGCAATTAAAAAAAAGGCAAAGTTTTCCTAATAAAGTGCTTCAATTTACCCAAATTGAACTATTTCTAAACGTAAGGGAGTAACTACAGAGCCTGTAGACAGATACAGTGGTGATCATTTCAGTTGCTCTATGAACACAGTGGTCCCAACTTGTCTAAAGTACAAAAGAGGACAAAATAGGATGAGGAGGAGGTACAATTAGACTATGATGTTTTGTGGACAAAAATTAATTCAGCTAAAAAAGATTACCCCCCCACCACCAAAAGCAGGGTCATCATAAAGTGTTAACCTTTTATCTCCCTATCCAGTTTTGCAGCATTTTCCCAACATTTCCTGTTTTTACTTCAGATTCCAAATATTTGCAGCATTTTATTTTTGTATCACAAAATATCAAAAATTTTGTGCATCCAAATTCAAGACCATCCATATTGTGGGCTCCACAGTCAGCTTGCCAAACTCACTCTCAATGTCTCAAATCTCAATGTTCCTTCAGTTATCTTCTCTCCTCTCTGCAATTTTCTTTCTATCTTTCCTTCAAGCTTGTCATCTATTCCAACACGCCAGTTTATCACTTCATCCAAAAGACAGAACATATGACCATGCAATCCCTGTAGAGGGGATTGAACCTACTATCTTTTGTCACATCCACATGTATTAACTCCACTTACATTTCTTGCTGCCTCAGGAAGGTGGCCAACATAATCAAAAACCCCTTCCACCACTGTTATAACCTCCTCCATACTCTTCCATCAGACAGAAGATATAAAAGCTTAAACACACGTACCAACAAATTCAAGCACAGCTTCTTCGCCTCTGTTATTAGACTTCGGAATGGACCTCGCAAATTTTAAATTTAATGTTGATCTCGCTCTTTGTGCATCTTCTCTGCAGCTGTAACATTGTATTCGTCACTCTGTTCTATACCCTAATGTACTTTGTATGGTATGATCTGCCTGTACTCCATGCAAAACAAAACTTTTCACTGTTACTAGGTATATGTGACAGTAATAAATCAAATCAAAAGTGCTACCAGTCACCAAGTGTCCCTTTCTTAAACGTACACATGTACAGCATGTGAAATGCTATAAAAGTGTGAGCTACTTTTCTTAGTTTATGCAATAAAAGAAAATTTGCCACTTCTTTGGAAACAACTTCATTACTGTCATCATGGCATCACATGTAATAAATTCTCATAGACATTTACAGCACAAAAGGAGATCAATCGTCCTACCATATCCACACAGACTAGGGTCCAACTGCAGTAACCCTATTTTTCAACTTTTGGACCAGAGCTCTGAAGGCTACAGCCATTCAAGTGAAGATCTAAACCAGTTTCAATGTTACAAGAAATTCTGATTCAACCCTTACCAGCAGTGAGTTCCAGACTCCCAACATCCTCTAGGTTAAAAAAAATCTCCTCAACTCTCTTTTTAGCCTTCTACCTCTTACCTTAAATTTATGTCCCTGGTTATTGGGCCCCCTACTTTTGGATAAAGTGCCTTCCTATCTGCCCAATCTATGCCCCTTATAAACTTACGTACCTCTAAGAGGACCTCTCTCAACCTTCACTGCTCCAAGGAAAACAATCTCAGCCTATCCAATCTGTCCTCATAGCTCAAGCCTCCAGCCGAGGTAAAAATTTGGGAAATCTCCACTGCGCCCTCTCTGATGCAATCACATCCTTCCTATAATGTGATTACCAGAACTTCACACAGTACTCCAGTTATGGCATAACCTTAACTAACAAAGGTAACTATTTAATGTGCCTTCCAAACCACTTTAACTACCTCCCTTGCTACCTTGAAGGCTCTGTGGATATGTACACCAAAGGCCATCTGATCTTCAATTCTTCCCAGCGGTCCTTCCATTCATGGTGAGATGCTCTGCCTTGTTGGTCCTCCCCATGTGCATTACTTCACACTTTTCTGGGTTGAATTCTATTTTCCACTGTTGAGCCCAGCTCTCAATTCCGTTATATCCTCAATATCCTCACAAAACCACAAGATTTGGGGCAGAATTAGGCCATTCAGTCCATTGAATCTGCTCTACCATTCAATCATGGCTAATATGTTCCTCAACCCCATTCTCCTGCCTCCTCCCCATAACCCCAGACTAACCAAGAACCTTTCTCTCTCTCTCCCCCTCTTAAATATACTCAATGACTTTGCCTACACAGACTTCAGTGGTAACGGGTTCCACAGACGAACCACCCGCTCACTGAAGAAATTCCTCCTCACCTCAGTTCGAAAGGGTCATCCCTTCACTCTGAGGCTCTGCCCTCCGGTCCCCATCTCTCCTACTAGAGGAAACATCTTCTCCATGTCCACTCTATCCAAACCCCTCAGTATTCTATAAGTTTCAATGAGATACCTTCTAAACTTCATTGAGTACAGACCCAGAGTCCTCAGTCACTCCTTATATGATAAGCCCTTCATCCCCGGGAATATTCTAGTAAACCTCTCTGAACCCCTTCCAATGCCAGCACATCCTTCCTTACACGAGGCCCAAAACTGCTTGCAACATACCAAATGCAGTCTGACAGAGCCTTATACACATTCAGCTGTATGTCCCTGCTCTTGTATTCTCGCCCTCTCAAAATTAATGTTAACATTGCATTCCTAACTGCCAACTGAACCTGCATGTTAACCTTAACAGAATCCAGAACTAGGACTCCTAAGTCCCTCTGTGCTTCCAATTTCTGAAGCCTTTCCCTGTTTAGAAAATATTCAATGCCTGTATTCTTCCTACCAAATGCATAACCTCAGAAAAGAAATAAATTCTGTCAAAATAATTACTTACAAATATACGTCAACACCCAATATCAATCTGCACTTTAAGTACTGCATTGACAATTTGCACAAAATAAATTAGTAACTTAGCCTTCATAACTTCTTTTAAAAAAAACAGTCCATCCACAATTTGAACAACACCACTGATGCTCTGGAAAATAAGTCAAAGGTAGTGTCTTGTATCTCCAGAGGTCCTTCCAATTTGAAACGGAAAACTCTTGCCTACACCATTCCCATCTCATCGCCTCAACATTCTCTTTCTATTCTGCTTTTGAAAACCATAGTCAGGCCAATGGTCACTCTTGTAGCCAACTGTTTATAAGTTCTGACTATGTGATTGCCTGAAGAAACAATTCAGAAAGGAGTGAGGAGGCAGGGGGGAAACTGAGTTTCAAAGAGCTGGCATTTTACCTGGGGTAAAATTGGTTCAGGAGTTAAAACTACCATAGCTCCTGAGGATTGCACACTCAAGTGTCGCCTGTCTGGTGATGGTCCGCTTGCCACCCGGCTCCCAGGACGAGTTCGAGAACCAGATGCTGGGCGTGAAATCTCATCAAGCTGGCCTCTGACAATGTCCATTATCATCTAAAATTATGGAACCAATTAATTAAATCAGTTTTCAAGATACACTGCAGCAATTCATCCAGGTTCTTTTGCCAGCAGTTCTAAATCCCTGATCTTTACCATGGGAACACCATCTGCAAGTTCCCCTTAGATCTACTGACCATTCTAGTTTGGAAATAATCCCTGTTCCTTGACTGTTGCTGGGTCAAAACCCCGAAATTCCCCCTTTAAGGGCAGTGGGTGCACCTACACGCCTAGGACTCACCACACCACCTTCTCATGTCAATGCTGGCCCAGGCAGACGTGAACAAATCCCACAAACACCGAGAAATCAAATTCATGGGAGTCTCACATCCATCCGCAATGAGTTTACTCCTGATATTTACTAACATCGGCGAAAGACCCTGATTCAGTACCTAAAGATTGACGCTCGAGGCGGGGAAAACGGGGTCGCTCACGTTTACTAGAAACTGACTCGGTGTAATTCCAGCCCAGAGCAGATACACGCCTCCTCCGCCAGGCTAGGGGTGAGCGCCGGATCCTGGAACCCTCTCCCTCCTCTCCTCACCCTCTCTATATCCTTTTACCTTTTACCCCCTCCCCCCTTCCCCCTTCCCCCTTCCCCTTCCCCTTCCCCTTCCCCTTAACCCTCACCCCCTCTCCCTTTACCCTCTCCCTGGCGGCGGTCCAGTCCAGCTACTAAGGACGCTCAGATCCCCGGATGTGTTGCTATTCAAAACAAACCCAACTTTATTTGTCGTTTCTGCGCTGGGCGTAAAGTTCGTTCCGACGTCGTACTTGCGCCCCCGTCCCCGTACCACAACACACTTCATTGGCTGCTCTACACTCCCCTCCCCGCGAGTTGGTTTCTCCCCTCTCACCAACCGC
>NC_063339.1:64170061-64173818 GCF_021869965.1 Rhincodon typus
CTTCACTGGCTGCTCCCCATTCCCCCTCCCCACATTGGCTGCTCCCAACTCCACACCCCCATTGGCTGCTGCACACTCTCCTTTCCCCGACTGCTCCCTACTTCTCCCCTTTGCTGGCTGTTCCTCACTCTCCCCTTTGTTGGCTGCTCCCAAAAAATTAAAGGAACATGGCCATTTAACTGTTGCAACAAAAAGTACTGTGCCAGCACACTCTCAACACATTAAATATGATTTTCCAATTGGACAACATTTGCTGGATAATCCCACACATGAAGAATTACGCTGACAAACAATTTCAGATCATCAGTGAGGAATGCTTGCATGTACTGGAAGCTACATATGTTAATACACAGGGATATGTGCTTCGTAGATAGAAAGAACATGAACGCACACTTTGTGTGTGTCAACGCAGCTAAATAGGTGACAGCTATTCACTGATTCATTTCACAGGGCAATGCCTTGACCAATCAGACTCATCATGCCTGGTTTTACATTTAAACAAAGCTTGGCAATAACTGTCATAATCATTAACTGGTGCATTCTCCATACCAGCCCCTTTGCCAATCAGAATCCACTGGCCAGCCAAACAGCCCTCTTCTTACAAGTATAAAAGTATATAATTTGGTTGGTACAAAAGTTAGTATCCCTCTCACATTAACGTTCTTGCAAATTGGTTTGATAAAATGTTTCAACAAAAAAAGCATCCTTTTACAGCAATACATGAGATCTCTACTGCCAAAAGACTATAATTTATAAAATACAGTTTGTTATTGTTTATATATTTCTACCAGTTTAATTACCTGTTTTGAATCATGCTCAATTCTTAGTGCTTTCACATCCCTCAGCTTTTCAGAAGAAAATTTGTGTTCGGTGTCCTCCAATAGAGGGCGGTCAAATGTTTCTCTCTGAAGTTTGAGATCTCAATGCTACAAATATCTTGCAGCGATTTGTTTACGACAAGAAAAGGAAGGGTTTCGGATTTCAAAGCAAAGGAGTGAGATACAAGCAATACAGAAATTATGTAACAAATCTTCTGGGTTAGAATCAACAGGGTGTTTACTAAACAATGACAGAAATTGTACAGGGCATTATTGAAACCACAATTAGAGTATTTGGCCTCATTATTTAAAGACGAAGGTATATGCATTGAAGGCATTTCAGAGAAAGGTTACCAGCCTGGTAGGGAAAGGAGAAGTCTGATCCTGCTGAATGGTTTCCTAAGCAGACTGTCAAAATCATTTGGCATTTTGCCTCATTGCAAGAACTTTCCAACAGGCACTAAGACGTAGCTGGATGGTGTTGAGAGGGCATGAGTCATCAGATCTCTCCTGCATACCAGGACTCTGTTCCAAGATACGCTGCCCTCAAGATAACTGCAGTGGTGAGGAGATCATTGGACATCTCCTTCTGGAATATGCCTTTGCAAAGAAGCACTGGAGAGACTTAGCTAACATCATCAGTGTGCCTCCAGTGAAGCATCGGTGTTCTCTCCCACTTGCTATTAAGTGTCTCGGTTTGCTGGATTGGATGGCATCACTTCCAGATTTGTTTCTTAGTGGTTGGTATATGGGGTGCTCTGGTTTCCTACCACAGTCCAAAGATGTGCAGGTTGGATAGATTGCCCATGCTAAATTGTTCATAGTGCCCAGAATGTGTAGGTTACATGGATTAGCCATGGGAAATGCAGGGACAGGGCAGGGATATAGCTCTTCAGAAGGTCATTGTGGACTTGATGGGCTGAATGGCCTGCTTCCACACTGCAGAGATTCTACAATTTCTCTAGCAAATGATCTGCTGTTATAGGACACAATGAACAAACGCAATCTAATTGTGCCCATATTTAGACTTACAATAAAAATGCTGTCCAGCAATTTTTAGTTTTGGATGCTCATTATACAGAAGAAAAACATCGTGATATTTGACTTATTTTCAGCATTACGGATTCTGTTTTAGTCACAAAATGGCATCTGGGCTACATGTGTGCACTTTCAGCATTGCTTGCTCTAAATGTCACTTTGGTGATGGCATTTATGCACCCATTAAGAACACAATCCAGAAGTGACATCTGGCATGCAACATTGATTTCACACAAATGGCACAAGTTATCACCTCAAATTTCCAGCAAATGTGATCTTTTAACCTTGTACACTGAAAACGTAGTCAAAGCTCAACAGACCTCCACCAGCATTACTTAAAGTGACCATCAACTACTTTCAGATTAGTAGCTGCCTGGTATCTTCCTGAGTTTGCTGAAGTGATGTGAATTTTCTACTGCTGTTTAAATTCAATGAACAAATACGAACTGCCTAACAATGATTCACCTGAAAGTATGAATTGCATTTTCTAGCTCACCACAACTTGACAATGAAAGCCATCCAAGCTAATGACAGTTCAAGATTAATTAAAGACAATGGATTAACTAATATGGAAGCACGAAGTGACAATTTTAGGATAGCAGCCTTTTTAATCAGCATAAGACAGTCTGTAAGCAAACATTTTAGGCAGAACCTTCCACCACCTCCAATAAGAACTCTGAGAAGCAATAGTGAGAGTTCTCAACTATAGGGAACAGAAACGGGAAGGAATATAGAAATCAACTGCTGTTCTGCAAAGTCTTCGAATCTGCAAATGCTACAAATACAGATCTAGTGAGGAACAAGAAACATGCTCTCTTTTCTCTTCAAATCCTGCTGATCTGCTGAGTCCACCTGTGCAGGCAAGATACAACAGGTATAATAAGTATCTTCACAATTTCTTGCACAAAGATCTCCTTTTCCTTAGCCTGAGGCTTGCCCTTTAAGCCACTTCCAGAACCATAACATTTTTCTCTCAACTAACACCATCACCATTCACCCAATTACAGTTTGTGGTGATTAACTGTACATGTATTTTATCAGAAATAGCATTGTTGTCCTATCGAATTGTGCACATATAACAATGTACCTCAAGAAAGCCAGAATTAGAATTTGCTGTTGTGAGAAATAAACATGAATTTCAGAGATAGATACCCATAACTTTAGAGATTTATACAAGAAAGCCGTGTGGTTGCATTTTCAATCAGACTCACTTGTAAATTTTCAGTTAACTTTCCCAAAATAGTACATTTGATGACTCAGAATTGTCCCTCAATCATGGACTGAATATTTATTATACAAATAGGGTTGATAGATTAGCCGGTATTGCAACCTTATTTGCATTATATACATAAATATGCTAATTGTAGCAATGCTATTACCAATCACTCAATGATGGTAATTTAGTTTAAGTGAATTTTGACGACTAATGTGTTCTGTTATAAAGCAGAATATGGATGAATTAAACTAAGTGAGCCCACATTATGCATGCAGGTCATTTTAATTATAAGGATACTCATTACTAACAAATAGTAATATCTTTTAAGTAGGCAGAGTAAATTGGCATTGAAATGTATTTTAACTTTATACCCATTATTTGAATGGAAAGGTGAAACTATGCCAGTTCTGAGCACTCAGCTGAATTACAAAAACAATTGGGATAAATTATCCTATGTGGCTGAATCTTATTTCTATTTTGGCTAAGAATTGCGTTCAGTTTTTTGGTGCGATTCTTGTCACGAAAACTACCGAGACCTTTCACCATATTTTACTAAAAACACCTCACTGATTATTTAAGACAACAAGGTGCAGGGCTGGATGAACACAGCAGGCCAAGCAGCATCATAGGAGCAGAGAGGCTGACGTTTCGGGCCTAGACCCTTCATCAGAAAAGCTTGGGTCTA
>NC_063339.1:64178818-64246338 GCF_021869965.1 Rhincodon typus
CTTGGGTCTAGGCCCGAAACGTCAGCCTCTCTGCTCCTATGATGCTGCTTGGCCTGCTGTGTTCATCCAGCCCTGCACCTTGTTGTCTCGGATTCTCCAGCATCTGCAGTTCCTACTATCACTGATTATTTACTCTGCCCATGACTTCCATCATGTCCATTTCTATCACTATCACAGAACAATAGCTCAAGAGATACGCATCCTCATCTCAATCTCGTGTTCAATTGGTTTGAAATTAAATATCTTGGCAATATTTGCCAACCCAATGGAAATTGAAAGATGGTACAATGTTTGACAGGCTAAAGGCTCATTTGGTGTTCCTGTCCTAGAACAATTAAATCCCAAACTTGTCTGAGTCTCTGTCAGTGCTACTCTGAACTTCCCACAAGACAGCCATGGAGAACAGTCTTGTTGTTCTTTTTCATTAAAAAGAGGCAAATGAGAAATGAGCAAAATTTGTCAAAAATTATGAAGTGTAAACAACAGATATCATTTGTATAATGTGTATAATAGAGAAAATTATTTCAAAGCATGGATTGACTAGTTGGGCCAAATTGTTTTGGCTGCATATTCTATTTAATCCTACATATGTACAGTACACTGTCTCTGGTGCCAAAATTAAAGAGGGAATTCTTAATATTACAAAAGAGGATTCTACACCATTGATTCACAGTAAGCAAGTGTTTAAACCTTGGGGCAAAAAAAGGCTCATAAGACTATGACAAATTTTCTTTGAAAGCAAGTTTATCAATTTCCTTACTTCTGTGATCTGGTTTCATTAGCAGGCACATTTTAACAGCTTGGCCAACTGGATTTCCTTTTTAAAAAATTAATGTTTTCACAAAAGATCAAGGAATCTTAAACTGGTCACATCCACCGTCACACAAGGCACAAAAGCAATTACTTTCAATGTAAAATGATCTCCAATTAATTCACCCTTTCATACATGTCAATAAATGATGATGCAGTTCCTTCTAAATTCTGTCTCAGAATGCAAATCCCCATGACATGATTTTGACAAGAATTTAATAGTCCAATGATTTCTTGTGATAGAATCCGTGAGGTAACATAAGAAAAAGTCCCTCACAATATCTGAATTGTTCAAAGTAAGCCATGAATCACTTCTCAACACTTCTGTGCTGCAAGGATCGGTGCTGGGTCCACCGTCATTCGTCACTTGTATAAACAATTTGGATGAAAATATAGGAGGGATGGTTAGTAAGTTTATGCACGACACCAAAATTGATGCTATAGTGGACAGTGAAGAAGGTCTTGATCAGGATCTTGATCAACTGAGCCAGTGGACCAGGAATGACAGATGGAGTTCAATTCAGATAAATGTGAGGTGCTTTGGTAAGACAAACAGGACAAGACTTACATAGTTAATGGTAAGGCCCTGGAGAGTGTTGTCAAACAGAGAGAGCAAGGGAAGCAGGTACATACTTTCTTGAAAGTGGCGTCACAGGCAGATAGGGTGATAAAGAAGGGGTTTGGCATGCATACTTTCATTAATCAGAGCATTAAGTACAAGATTTGGGACGTTACGTTACAGCTGTACAAGACATTGATAAGGTCACATTTGGAGTACTGCATACAGTTCTGGTCTCACTATTATAGAAAGGATATTACTAAACCGGAAAGAATGCAAAAAAGATTTGCAAGGATGTTACTGAGACTAGAAGGTTTGAGATACAAGATGAGGCTGGATTAGGCTGGGGTATCTTTTCCCTGATACACAAGAGCTTAAAAAGTGATCTTATAGAGATTTATAAAATCATTAAGAGCATAATAATGCTGCTAAAACCTCCTGCTGTATGCACATGACATGAATTGTGCTGCATCCATCAGAATAAAGTCAAATACAGGCATTCCATAGCCCTTCTGACCAAAGTCCACCATGTTGCATTGCATCAAGGACAATGCTAATTGTTATTTGTGTGTGGTGCGAATGCTGACTACTCACTTTAAAAGACCTGTCCCTTTTCTGCTTTCTTCCACACAGATTCATTAGAACTATGATCTGTGGATCCAGCCAAAGCAGGAGTTAACATTGCTGTGACCATGATGCAACAAAATCAGATAAATCAAGGAGGAACAAAAGCACCAGCAAACCCAGCACTAGCAGCAATTCCCAGTGCCTATGAATACCCTCCATATGAAGAAGTCGTAGCTGAGGATTCCCTCAGGAGGTAGGAAGGTTCACAAGACCGGGAGTCTACTGTTCTTGATGCCATTGCCTCCAGATGAGTGAGGTACCGTATCATTGCAAACTGAACATGTTGTAGAAACATAGAAAATAGAATGAGAAGTAGGCCCTTTGAGACCGCTCTGCTAATAGCTTAATAATGATTATAGCTAATCATTCAACTCAGTACCATGTTCCCAATTTCTCCCCATCCCTTTAGTCCTAAGAAGTATATCTAACTCCTTCTTGAAAATGTTCAAAGTTTTGGCCTCAACCACTTTCTGTAGCAGATAATTCCACAGATTCAATACTAACCAGGTGAAGAAAAATCTCCTCATCTCAGTTCTAAGTGTATCAGTAGATAGTGATCACTGGGAACATCTGCTTTGTGTTTAGTCCTGTCTATTCCTGTTAGAATTTTAATAGGCTTCTATGAGATGCCTCCTCATTCTTCTAAACTCTGGTGAATGCAGTCCTAACCAATCAGGTCTCTCTTCATACATCAGTACTGTTCTCCCTCCATAGGCAAAACATTCTTCCTAAGAAAACTGCTCACAATATTCCAGATGTGGTCTCAGTAAGGCCCTTGCTCCTGTACTCAAATACTCTCACTATGAAGGCCAATATGCCATTTGCTTTCTTCACTGCCTGCTGCACATGCACGCTTGCTTTCATCAACTGGTGTACAGAGACATCCAGATCTCATCGCACCTTCCCGTTTCCCAATCCATCGCCATTCAGATAATGATCCGTCTTCCTTTGCTCACTCCCAAAGTGGATAACCTACATTTGTTACCTCATACTCATCTGCCATGCAATTGCCCAATCATTCAACTTGTCCAAACAACATTGAAACATTTCCACATCCTCATAGCTCACCCTCCCATAGCTTTGTGTTGTCTGTAAACTTTATATTTACATAAATCATTGATGTATATTGTGAATAACTGAGATCCAACCACTGATCCCTGTGGTACCCCACTAGTCACTTGCTGCCATTTGGAAAAAGATGCATTTATTTCTCCTCTTTGTTTCCGGTCCGCCAACCAGTTCTCTATCCATGTCTGTACACTTCCCATAATCCATGCTTCAATTTTATAGCTAATCTCTTACGTGGGACTTTATTGAAAACCTCCTGAAAGTCCAAGTAAACCATTTACATTCCCCCTTATCAATTCTATTAATCACAATCCCACATGCTTTAATTTTATATGTTAATCTCTTATGCAGGACCTTATCAATTCTATTAGTTACATTCTCAAAGCATTCCGGTATATTTGTTAAGCATGATTTCTCTTACATAAATTAATGCTGGCTCTGTTTAATTCTGTCATTGTCTTCCAAGCGTTCTGCTATTAAATCTTTTATAATGTACTCCAGTATTTTCCCCATTACTAACGTCAGACTAACCAGTCTGTAATTCCCTGTTTTCTCTCTACCACCTTTTTTAAATAGAAGGGTTAAATTAGCTACTCTCCAATCTATAAGAACTGTTCCAGAGTTCACAGGGTCTTTGATCCACTGGTCTCCTATGCATTAAAACTTAATGTTCGTTGTTTCTACCATATAAATGCACCACTGTGGATACGTTTTGCTTTCAGCTAAAGGATTCCAGGTTCAAACTCTTGTCAGTGTTGAACTTTCAGCAAGGACATTTATGCAGATCCCACATTTGACCTCAATTACCATGGACAAAAAAGTGACATTTCTTGCTACCTGTCAACTTGTGAAACTTGCATAAAGGTGCTTGCATGCAGACAACTAATGAATATAAGAATGCATGCAGAGTTCACGTGGAAGAACAGCCCCCTTGATAAGAATTAAGAAGTCTTGCAGATCATAATCCATTATCTCCTAACATGAGTCAATTCTTTCAGAAAAGTAAAGAAAGATACTGGAGAAATCTGGCAATGGGATGCTACTCTCTTCAATGCCATGTATGTTATTCTTCTGAGTGGGACATCTCCACCTTTGTCCCTTTGCTAGGTGCTCTCATTAATGGTAAAACCTGATATCCTGTAACAGAATAGACTGTTAACTTTAATTTATTTTAAAAATCTACAGATTTACACCTACAGGGAGACAATTAATATATGTGTCACGGTAATGAAAGCAGATTAGTTTATTGGCAAGCAGAGCTAATCTTGAATACTCAAGCTGCAAACACAAGATGTTACAACTTTTTTACAGAGCATGATTTGGATTTTAGAGATAATTGCCAAATCAGAGAAAGATTACAGAGATGATATTTGACCTCAGAGATGGGAAATATCAGAGCAGATTTTCACAGAATCCCGACAGTGCAGAAAGAGGCTATGCAGCCCATTGAATCTTCACAGACCCAGACTCAGACCTTCACCCTACCCTGTAACCCTGCATTTACCATGCAATCCACCTAGCCTGCACATCCCTGAAATACAAACAATTTAGCATGGCCAATCCACATAACATGAGTATGTTTGGAGCACCCGGTTGAAACCAACGTGTACACGGGGAGAATGTGCAAACTCAATACATGTAGTCACCCAAAGTTGGAGTCGAACCTAGGTGCCTGGCATTATGAGGCAGCAGCGCTAACCACTGAGCCACTGTGCTGCCCATTTTCATTGCATCAGAGTTATATTCCAGCTTCTGGAGTCACCAGCAACATCAACTTGCTTTTGGTCTGCACATAGATTTATAGACACTTATAGCACACAAGGAAACCATTCAGTCCATTGTATCAATGTAGGTTAACAAAGGTTTGACTACTCTAATCCAATTTTCTACCTCTAAGCCCATAGTTCAGGAGGCTACGGTAACTCAAGTGAATATTGAATTACTTCTTAAATATACGAGAGTCTGACACAACCACTCACTTGGGCAGTGAGTGGAAAGGCTTCTTCTCAAAGTCCTCTTAGCCTTCCACATCTTACTTTAAATCTATACCTCCTGGTATTGACTACTCTACTATTGAAGAAAATGCTTTCCCATCCATTCCAGCTGTCCTGAAATTTCAACATCACACTTAAGGAACTCAATTTGGCCATTTTCATTCTGCATTCTGATGGAACTCAGTTACTTCATCTTTCATAAAATAGAATTAATTATATTTTCTGTGCTTCAGTATATAATTAAAACATACATACTATTTAGCCAATATGATTCATTATTTTGTTATTTCATGGGATGTGGGAATTGCTGGCAAAGTCAGTTTTTGTTGCCCATATGTAGTTGGCTTTGAGAACGTATTGGTGAGCTGCCTTCTTGACCAGCCACAGTGCAAGTGCTGTAGGTACACCCACAGCGCTGTTAGGAAAGGAGTTCCAAGATTTTCAGGTGAAGACAGTGATATCTGGAGTTTGGATTCGGGAGGAACTTGCAGATGGTGGCGTTTCTATGTATCTATTGCCCTTGTCAAGCTAGTTGCTAGAGGTTGCCGGTTTTGAAGATGGTAACTTGCTGTTTGTAACTTGCAGATGGTACACCACTGCCACTGTGAAGAGGGGAGAGAGTGAACGTTTCAGTGATGGATGAAGTATCAGTGAAGTAGGCTGCTTTGCAGAAATGAGACTGACTTTTCTTTCAGTTAACTGCTCCTGGCACAATTAGCTGGATGCAAGTGCTTCAAATGCGTCTTTCCTACATCCTCTGTGTTTAGAAATCAGACGGACTAGTGAGTTCTTGTTGTATCACTATTTTCTCAAAACAGAAGGGTAGAGAAGTAACTTTAAAATGATGGAATATTTCGATAAGGTAGAGACAGGAAATACTTCCATTTAGAATCAAACACTTTTATTGGACAAAAAAAGGCCCTTCAGCCTATCCTGTGCATCAAACACCTATCTAGTCAAATTTTGCAACACTTGGTCTACAGACTTTATGCAATGGTGCTTCAAATATTTATCCAAATACTTCTTAAATGTTGTGATAGCTCCCACCTCCACCACCCTCTCAGGCAGTAAATTCCAAAAGTCCACCACAATTTGGGTGAAAAAACCCCTCTCTAATTCCCTTCTAAACCACCTAAAGTTTAACCTTAATTCTGTGGTTACTGTCCCCTCTGCTGTGGGGAACTGTTTCTTCCTATCTACCTCTCTGTATGCCCCTCAAAATTTTATACACTTCAAGTCCTCCCTCAGCCTTTTTTGCTGTAAGGAAAATAACCCCACCCTATCTAATATCTCTTCATGGCTGAAAAACCCAACCCTGGGCAAATCTTGGTAAATTTTCTCAAGTGCAATCACATCCTTCCTACAGTGTCACAACCAAAACTGGTGTAACTGATGTTATAAATTTCCATCACAAGCTTCTGCTGTTGTATTCAATGCCTTGACTAGTAAAGGCAGGTATGCCAAATGCTTTCTTAACACTCGCAACAATCTTTAGCCAGAAGTGCCGAGTGGATGATCCATCTCAGCCTCCTCCAGTGTTCCCAAGCATTACAGATACCAGTCTTCAGCCAATTCGATTCACTCCGCGTGATACCAAGAATGGAAATGGAGCATGAGTTAGTCCGGTTGATCATACACTCCATGTAATTCTATGTAAAGACATACCAGCTCCAGCAAAAATTTCTCATATGTCAGAAAACAGACAAGAAATGCTGAAAAGCTAACCAGCTAACAAAAAAGAAGAATCCAGCAACTGATATTAATGGAGTGGATTAGCCCTTTAAATAGTGGTGCAGAAGACTCCTTCCTTCTATTGGCATCACAAGTTGTTGTTGGATGAGTTTACAAATAAGGTCTTGAGGTGTCCAATGTCAGAAAAGAATTCTGTAATAATGCACAAAACCTTATTTAAATACTTTAGTCATTATTTAACAAACTTCAGTTGTGTAACCATGAAGCAGCCTGATTTTATTTAGCATACAGTACATAAAGAGAGGCTGCATACCACCTGCCATATTGGATTCTTAAGCACCCATTGTCCATGATGGGATGGCCATTGTCTTTTAATGGATAGTGTTGAGGTACTGGTTTAAAACAAAAATTACTTATATTAAATGTTTCAATGTTATATTGTTTTGCATTGGAAATATTCACTATTGGTTGAAAATACATTAAAAAAAAACACAGGCACGTATCAGTAATTATAAACACACTTGGGAAATTTTATGAAATGAGAGATATTTTTGATTCCAATGAGTGTGATTTTCTTTCCATTTTAATGAAAGTGGAATGCAAAGCTTTCATTCAGCTGAATTTCCATTCAGTTCATTTTTATTTTTAATTGATCCCTAGAGATTCTATCATGCATACTGCTGAAATTGCTTAGATTTCTATCAGAAAACAAATATTTTCTGGATTGAGAGTATCTGATTAAAGAAATAAATTAAGGATATTTATCACCCAAGCAATCTCCATTAAACCTCAGGACTTCAAGATAGGATTGAAAATGATGGCCGAGTCAAGAGGAACAGCAAAAGTTAATGAAATGTTTTTGGGCTTGTCTTATACATTATGCATGTAATGGAGAGAGAGATCTGGCATAGTGCCAAGTAAAAATCTATTAATTATGGTAATAACATGGGAAAATAAAAACAAAATACCATGGATGTTGGATACATGAAATGAAAACCAAAAGTGCTCGAAACACTCATCAAGCGACTGACAATCGTTCCCCATCACTGTACTGAGGACTCCCCTTTTAGACTTCCAGACTTGGCCATTTAGCTACGTCACATGCAGAGTGTTTGCCGTGTAAGCTGCTGCCACAAGCTGTGTAACACTGAAGTAGCACAAAGCCATACACTAATATGTCCACTCGCTGATTGCTCAGAGCAAGTAAACATGACAAGTTGCCTGAATAAAAGCAAAATATTGCAGATGCTGAAAATGGAGAAAATGCGGGAGAAAGTCAGTCTGGCAGCATCTGTGGAAGAGTGACAGAGTCCAATATGACTCTTTGGAACCAAAGATATGTTGAAATGTGATGGATTTATACTGTTGAAAAAGGGGGAGGGCTAAGTGGAACAAAAGGGAAGGTCCAGATAAAGCAGGAAGATTGCTGAAATGGGCAAAATAAAACTAATTCCAGCAATGTCAAAGGTTGGAGTTTAAGACAGAACCCAGAGAAAATTAACCTCTTTAAATTTTGTCAATTTACATGTCTTGTGTTAATCCGATTAATAGGCAGCAGCACTAAGTACAAGAGTTTTGCTTACAATCTTAGAAGTGACAAGGTACAAATCAGGAGTGTGTTGGCATACTGCCCATTTGCTTGAGTGGGTGCAGCTCCAAAAACATTTAACTAGCTCACCGCTGAGTTGATTGAAGGGATGTATTTTGAGAATCTTGGATCATTTATGCAATATTTCATGTTGTTGAAATGATATTCATTGTAGTTTAGTGGTCTAGATTATTTTAAATGCTCAGTGGAATGGATAATGTAGAATCAAGCAGGTTTAAAGGATCAAATAACAGAAACACCAAATATATCGACATCAAACATGATTTTGTTTAGAAGAAAATTTCCCTCCTGCTGCGCACTGGGATAAGTCACACAGTATGTAATAACTTGAATGTTGACACAAAGTATGATAAAATACCTGGTTAGGAATAAAACTGAGACGTATAAAAAATCATTATCAGAATAACATATAGTGATGATGTCTGACCTTTATGTATACTATGAAGAAGCAAAACAATAGTTCATTGTTGGATGAGATAGAAAGATGGATTGGATTTGTTGGCATTTTGACAGATTTCCAGATGGAAATTCTGCAGAAACTTTATCCAAGATTAATAAGTGTTTGATGGAATCCATAACATAGTGATTGGACATATAGTACTGAACATTTGCCTCAGGAATGAGAACCAACAGATAAAACAGGACCTGAGGGGATGGAGGGTGCAAAAACAGTCACTCTTTGGAGTTTTGACCTTGGAGCCCCTTAATTCACATGGAAACAGGTTCCCTGTCCAATTACAGGTGACTGGCAGGCTCTCAAATCTGTAGTAAAAGGTAAGTGTCCAAGAAGGCACTTCAACAAGAAGCCACTTTGTAAAAACATAAAGTTACATAATACAGAAAACAAGCAGAAAACCAAGCTGATGGGGAGAACCCCTCAATGGGACAGCATTGGTTCTAACACCACCCAGGCTGGTAGGCAATGGAAAGTCCAGTGGGCTTCCTTAATCTCTGCTTAACAAGGTTCTTAGCAATACATTTATTGCTTGCCTGCCTCGTTGCAGTGGCAGAGTTACTGGACCACAAATCTGTATCAACCACAATGCTGGTTACAGGTTCAGAAAGCTGGTATGCCTGCTGGCCTGCTAATTACCTGTCTTTGTTCCTGTTGTCAAGGGGTCTTGATAATTTAGTCCAGTATGTAGAATACAACAGGTTTGACATACCAAATTGTCTTCCTTTAAAATAAAAATCCATGACATCTGCATTTGCAGAGAAATAAAAGAAAACTCGATATTTTGGTTCAGAGATAGTAGGAACTGCAGATGCTGGAGAATCTGAGATTTCTGAAGAAGGGTCTAGGCCTGAAATGTCAGCCTTCCTGCTCCTCTGATGCTGCTTGGCCTGCTGTGTTCATCCAGCTCTACACCTTGATATCTCGATATTTTGGTAAGTGCTTCAATGCAGATAAGCAGAATGAAAAAGATTAATCAGTATGAAACTGTATTTATACCAATGTTTAGTGATAAAAGTAAGCAAATGCTTCAAGTAATGTACCGCTGCCGCTACTGGCACATTTCACTTCGACAGATTTCTTTTCCAATTCCAAATAGTCTCTACTACTCAGGAAGGACTGTAAGGGGAGCATTTCTGGTGTTAAGATAAAGGTACAGGAAAACTGAGGATGCTAAAACATCTAAATCAGTACCAGTTTCCCATCAAGATGAATGAGGGCTTTATTTAAATTTTAATATTCTTTGAAATGAAACCAATTGTCCATTAAGCTAATGAATGGGCTGGAGAGCCAAGGGGCAGGTAACAACACTGACACCCAGGTTCCATTGAAGATTTTTTTAAAAATTAACAAGAGTGAATTTATTTTTACATGAAAAATAAATCATTAAACACATAGAATAAAATGCTTTAATCAGAATTGACTTCTTTGAAATTCAGCTAGACAGGTAAACAACCTGATCAGATATAGACAACATAAGTAAAAAATACGAAATAATCAAATGCAGCATAATCAAAATTAAAGTTCCTTCAGTACAAACTTCAACTGCTAGAATTTAAATGAAAACTTCATTTTTATTTAGCACAGCAACATATTCACTGTTCTTGAGAGTACTTTATTTACAAAATGCAAGTCTGCCATGTGTTCTTAAACATATGAAACGTGATATGTGCATCATCTGAGAGAAATTAACAAAGCATAAGTATCGCTTTCTCGAATTTATCCTAAATACAACTTTGCAGATATCTGATTGTTTGCAATTTCAGGTGGTGAAGGCCTTCACCTGTCTACACCAGCGTGACAATTTTTTAGACTGGTAAAAATAACATTTCAGAAAGTAGATCACTGATAATAAATGTTATCCCTAATACTGTGGCCTGGATTTTCATGGCATCGTAATGACACCACAGCCTCTTAAAAATGGCAGGCAAGACCCCATTCAGGGATTCCTGCCTCCATTTCTAGTGTTCCCAGTTTTTTATAAGGGTGCAGGCGTCTCCATTGTGAGGATAAATACCTCCTAGACACCACAATTTTCATAGAATCTTGACCAATTACTCCGTAACTTGTGGGAACCTTTTGAAAGGTAAGATCAAACATTCTTACCCATGCCCTCCATTTCAACCCAATGCCAATTCGTATCCATTACACCTCCATGCTAGGTCACGGCCCCCCATATCTATTCACCCAATAAATACTATGTAAAGAGACAATGTGACAATAACACATGTGGAACTGCTCGGAGTAAAAAAAAACATCAACAGAGCTTCAAAAAACCTGCTGTTCATTAAACAGTATAAAAATGTCAACCAGATATCAATGAGAGGTTTCAGGAATGTTACACCTCCTAATCTTGTGCAAATAAATATTGAGACGTTGACAAATGGGCGGCACAGTGGTTAGCACTGCTATCTCATACCACCAGGGACCTGGGCTTGATTTCACTCTCGGACTTTATGTGTAGAGTTTGCACTTTCTCCCCGTGTCTGCGTGGGTTTCCTCTGGGTGCTCCAGTTTCCTCCCACTGTCCAAAGATGTACAGGTTAGATGGACTGGCCATGCTAAGTCGCCCTAGAGTGTCCAGGGATGTGTGGATGAGCATGGTAAATGCAGGATTTTGGGAATAAGATGGTGGGATGTTCTTTGGAGATTTGGTGAAGACTCTATGAGGTGAATAGCCAAGGCAGATCAAATGAGACAGGAAATTTAGTGGTACAAGCTTGGTGAAAAACAAAAATCTTACCCTGCGTATCTATGCTGTTCAGCGGTCTCTCATGTGTGACACTGGGCCAGACATTTGAGCTGGTTGTGGGATGCAGACTGCAGTTGGGCAGGCATGGAGTTGAACGTCACTAGGCTATGTTCCAGTTCACCACACCATCCCAAATCCGAGCCATTTTCAAACTCAACTTACGGAAGGGAATGACTGATAGTTACAGGGCCATTTCTGGACTGTCTGGGAGCTTCATGGCAGGGTATTAGGGGCTGCAGCAATCATACATGGGGCATATCCCTTGTGCCAATCTCCCCTCCCCGACAGCTTGCTCCACGACCCAAAGCAGTTTCTGGATCATGACTGTGGTCAGTGGTCCTCCCATGGAAGGGCTATCCCTCCAGAATCAATCCACAGGACAATGAGCCCATCCCTGCCATCAATTGGTCAGATACTGGGTATATATGTCTGAAACAAACCATGTGGAATAAGGACCCAAAACCAGCACTGAAAATCCTGAACAATCCACTTTACAAGGTTGCCATAAAACAAACATCAAATAGAATCTTGTCCATCAATCTAATCTTTTCCAATTACAACTAAACACAATCAGCATATTCTCTAGCAATCAAAAAATCTCCAGTAAAATTCTGATTTACTAAGAAATAAAACTTCTTTAAAACATGCACAGATGTGAACGTGAACTGGAATTTAAACAGGAATCTTATCAGCCATGAATTTAAACTTGACAACTTGCTAGAATTTCTGTTAAAGAGTAATCAGACTCAAAACATTAACTCTGCTTTCTTCCCACAGATGCTGCCAGACTTGCTGAGTTTCTCGACCAATTTCTGTTTTTGTTTCAGATCTCCGGCACGCAACATTTCTTTTGTTTTATTGATACACAAAAGGTTGGATCCGAGCCCCAAGTTCCCTTCATTAATTCACGTCGTCCACTTAGTGCATTTGGAATTCTTCTTTCTTCGTGTCTTGTAATTTATTTCTGGTACTACATTGCCATTCCAGGAGTTGGCAGGTGGAGAAACTTTCCTGACAATTTACCTGAGACCAAAGGTTCCCAAATATAGCAAAGAGACTGGTACTGGAAGAAGTGAAAATGCTGACAATTTGCATTTATAGAAGCACCATTAATAGAAACAAGAAAGACCCCATTTCCCCACCTCCAAAGTGATAGTGACAATCAACCAATTTCTTGGAAGGGCTCCATTTTGAAACAAAACTTTTGTCTCCTATAAACTTACATTAATATTTGCCTCGGCTTCAGGTACTTAAAACTGCTTTTTTGGAAATACTGATCTTTGAATTGCTTGTCACTTGCTACATATTAAGTAAGAACCAAAAAAGCACATTGCAACAGCATAAACAGAAAATCAACCCGTTTTAAACAGATCTACATTTTTAAAACAGAAATAAACATAATTTCACTTAAGCACACAATATTAAATAAATGAAACATAAGTGGGATGTTCTTGCTATGAATGCAAATATTTAAATCTAATCTGTTTTACTTAATTGTCATGTAAGGAATATTTGAACAGTAACCTTCAACAAAGAGAGTGGCATTGCATTAAAGTTAACAAAAATTTCTTGTGAGACAGTCTATTGCCAATCAATTTAAAATTGTGCTTTGGCACTTACCCGAATGTTTCACCTTTCCCTTACACAAGTCCAATGACGTTCCACTTCTAGGGAGGTCTGGGAAATTCTCCAGAGGAGCTGAATTTTTACAATAAAAACAAGGTATATGCTTTAAAATGTGTGAAGTGTACTTATTTAAATGTACGTTTATACAAATAGGTATGTCATCAAAGGAAATGATGCAATATTATGCCCACAAATCTAAAATCAAACTATACAATGGTTCTAACGTAAAACAATATTCATTGATTCATCTTGGAAGTGTGACTTGCAAAGATATAATATCAGGACAATAATTTCTTTTAATACCACATCCATGACGTTTATGGCAAAGACATGGAGCTATACGTGGCTGTAACTGTAATGTGAATTGTAAATACACAGAAGGTAACAAACAAACACATTCATGCTGCTAAACTGGCTAAAATTTCTGCCAGTCAACGTTTCAGGCCAATAAAAAAGGATAAAAATATTTTTACATTATAAACAATTAACTTAACAACTTGAAATGTAGAGCACAAACATTTGTTTCACATTATTTTATAGCAAAAATACTGAACGACATAACATTATGACAATGACATTGTGGAAATTTTTATACCAAATATGCAATACACTAACTAGACTGATGAAAAACTTGTGTTTTTCCATAAAATATAACACTGTAATACTAATAGTATTGAAAAATAATTGAAATAATTCAGCCGCTCAATATAGTTCAATCTGCATCTTTCTTTTGGTTACAATAAGAGGTCACATACCAGACAGACACAGTACTTTACAGAACAATTTATAGTCAAGTTGGTCTGTCAGAAATGGTGCCTCAAAATAGAAAGGTGATGGCTTTGCAGTGCATCAACAAAACTATAATTTTAGGATAAAGAAAACTGGCAGGAACTTGAAGAAAATACATTTGCATCGCTGTGTGGACAGTGCAGGGGAATGATACTGACCAGCTCAGATTGCTCTGTAGACAGCAAACATGGTCTCCTTAGGATGAATGAACTTTTCTGTGCTTTTACTATCACCCTATGACTGGGTACAGTACTGTGTTGATTATGGTACTGGACTAGTACTCTAGAGCTTGGAGTAATAATACAGCTAGTGTGGGTTCAAATATCAGCCTGGTAATTTGAAAGTTTAAGTTCAGTTTCAAATAAAGCTAGAAATAAAAGAGTGGCATTAGTAAAAGTGACCCTGAAGTTGCTGGATTGTCACAAAAATCGTAATAGGTTCAGTAATGTCTTTCAGGAAGGAAACGTTGCATTCTAGTCAAACCTATGAGTGACTCCAGTCCCATACCAGTGCCATTGACTCTGAACTGTTGCCTAGTGTGATCCAGCGAGTCACTCGGTTGCAGCAATCCACTTAAGAGGAATGGTCACCACCATCTATGCAGGGCAATGGGAAATGGGTGATAAATGCTCTTGATACCCACATTCAGGAAATGAAATTTAAAAACTGCTGTAAAGCATTGAATGGTAAGAGAGTCGCAAATGCTGCCCTCACATGAACAAATGGGGTCTCTGTATCATTATGGGTGTGTCAGTGATGATGATATGATGACGGTTAGCAGGAAAAGGATAGGAAAAACCATCAAATAAGATGCGTGTGCAAATTACCCAGAATTCAAAAAGTTGCTGTTTCCCCACATTGTCACAATAAATGAGACTAAACATCAGTTTAAAAAAAGTTTAAGCAATCCTCTATAAATTGTGTAAGAAAATAAACATTTTTCAAACACTTGGTAGTTTATTCACTTTTGAAGTGTAACAGTTTAAACTAAAATACCATCCACTCATTCTTTCATATTAAAATATGAAACATGTGCACAATTTTGAAGGTATGGTGAAGAGGATTCTTCAGCTGAAACAGAACAAAAACCTTAGAGGCAAATCCTTCTAATAAGAATGCTCAGGAATGTTGTTTTCTATCGAAAGAAGTATCTGCTATGAACCTTGTCCTTTCTTTACATATGATTACTTTGTCAGACAATACAGTACAATGGCACTCTGTGCTGTGGTGTTCCAGGGCACTGTGTTTCCAGAACACCAGCTAGATTCATTCATAAGACTAAGTGTCCACTTTCGGAAAGATGCTGACTTTATTATTTCGACTTATTTTCCATTCTGTTCTGAACTTTGGTTGCTTTTCAGTTGTTTGGATCAGTTCCTCCGGTGTGTTGCCCAAGGGAGGCAGCAATCTTTTCTTGCTGTTCCGTGTCTCAGAAAGCCACTGTGGGGGCAGTTCGAATGGGCCAAAGCCAAACTGCAATGCATACTTGTCAGAGATTGCATCTGACTCTGGAGGTGGTGCAGCCACCGCTCCAGCTGTTGTAGGGGAATCATTGGTAGTAGTGTGTGCAGTAAACTTTTCCACGAGGGTCTGTTCAACTTCCAAACCGGAGGTGGCTATTATATCTTTCTGCCGGCACTCTGTCGACCCAAGTGACTTAATCTCGTTTTCATCATCCTCTTCAGAGGGTTTGAAGATCTGCTGCTGCCCAATGTGGAACATTTCCAGCAGCTGACTACCTGAACGGACACCAGGTTCAAGAGTGGCATCCATCAGGCCACCAGAGCTGACAATGTTGCGTCTACTGTACCTGCGATGGAGCTGAACCACAGTGCCCACCAAACATTTCCGAACACACTTGTTCACAGTCAGAAAGAGTAACGGGTTAGTCAGTAGGGACACCTTCGGCAACCAGACCGCGGTAAGCATCAAAAAGACAGAGATGTCAGCAATGTTGAGAATGGTTCTATAAATCACAAAAACCACATAAGGAACACTGCAAACAATGAAGATCAGCACCATTGAGAGAAGCATGGCATGCAGTTCAGCTTCCCGCTGGGAAACATATGGTATGGAAATTGTGTTTTGCGGAGTTCGTAATGCAGCAATGATTACTTTCTTCTTCTGGCTGGCACTGAGAGCTCTCCGGATCAGAATCATAAACAAGAACACCACGGCTATGGGCAGGATCACTGTGGTGATGTTATACACGATTACATAAGCCAAGTGTCCAAAGGAATAGCTCCATGAACTACTGCATGTAGACATGGCGTAGATATCTGAGACATTGGTCACTGCAAAAACTGGAACACTTGCCAAAACTGCATGAATCCAAATGTAGATCACCAAATCCCGGGACTTTGTCTCTGAAATCTTCCTTTCTAAAGGATACAAGACAGAGTAATACCTGTAATTGAAACAAAAGACAATGAATGAATGCATAAATCTCTCCATCGCTTTCACTCTCTTTATATCATGTGCAGTAAAAGTCTTCCTACATTTCAAACCCTTTTAGCATCACTTGTAATTATAAAATTTAGAGATCTGACATCATCATTTTCCACTGCACTACTGACTATCTTGATAATTTATTGGCTGTTACAGTGAGCTGCCAACTTTACAACAATTCCTCTGAGCTCACTAATGCTACACTATTTGTTATAATTACTTCTAGTTAGCTGATTCATGACATGAAATTCACTCTCTAGCTGGTCCTCTGAATCACACCTGCCAGATTTATTTTTGGCAGCATCAAAACCCTTACCTTCTAATGAATGAATTAGCAAGTCAAAGAAGTCCCAGTAAGCATTCCCCAATACAATTTGGCTTCTGCTCGAGATTTTTTTTTTCTGATCAAATTGATTACTTTCAAAAATTTTTAAAAATCCAAACAATGTCCTGTGTGAAAATACATAGTTTTACTTTGAGTCTCTTGGTGGAAAGTTGAATTGTTATCTATGCACAGGAGCACAGTGACAAGAAATGGATCAATTAACTCCTCAACCCAGTCAGAGAGTCATACAGTCATAGAGCTGTACAGCATGGAAACAGACCATTCGGTCCAACTTGTCCATGCCAAACAGATATCCTAAATTAATCTAGTCCCAATTGCCAGCATTTGCCCATATCCCTCTAAACCCTTCCTATTCATATACCTATCCCAATGCCTTTTGAATGTTGTAATTGTACCAGCCTCTGCGACTTCCTCTGGCGTCTCATTCCAAACACATAGCACCTTCTGCATGAAAAAGTTACCCGTTAGATCCTTATTAAGTCTTTCCCCTCTCACTTTAAACCTATGCCCTCTGGGTTTGGACTCCCCCATCCTGGGGAAAAGACCTTGGCTAATTCTCCCTGTATTCCATGTGATCTAACCAGGTTAACCAGTCTATCATGTGGAACCTTGTTGAATGCCTTGCTGAAGTCCACAAAGATCATATCCACTGCTCTGCCTTCATCAATTATCTTCGTTACTTCTTCAAAAAACTCAATCAAGTTAGTGAGACATGATTTCTCATGCACAAAATCATATTGACTATCCCTAATCACTCCTCGTCTTTCCAATACATGTAAATCCTATCCCTCCATGCAGTGAGATTATAGTTGTTCACTGCTCTCATAGCTAACCAGCTGCTTTGGATCCATATCCTATTATGCCATTGTTTGGCAAAAAATCATCAATCACAGATTTGAAATTATCAGTTGACAGTGTAATTACTAATTCTTGTAAAGAATTCCACACTTTTCACACACTCTATATGAAGAAGTGGATCTTTGATTCGAAAGGCTGCCCAATGCTACTTAACCTGCAAAGAATAAAGTTTCCATCAATCTCAAAACTTCCTTTCAAAATCTCCCTAAAAAAAACCTCAATTTATTCACTGCAAGCTGTGACGCAAGTATTTTATATTCATTCATGGAAATTGAGCATCAATGGCAAGGCCAGCGTTCATTGCTCATCCCTAAAGATCCTTGAGATGAAATGCTTACTTATGTCTCCTCTTAATCGAATCATTGACGGTCTGATAACCGTCTTGTGACCCTGAGCAGCGCTCTTACCTCGGTCAATATAGAATCGTACAGCAAAATTGTTTAGTGACCTGAGCTATGGTGAGAATTCACACAAGAAGTTCAGCAAGGCTTGTCTCAATTTTGGGAACAACTCACTGCAACTTTCAACTAGCTTCGGCATCAAGCCGAGATTCTAGTTAAGCAGCAGCAAGATGGCTATTACAGGCAATTATTGTTTGTTAACAGCCTTATTAACTGCACGTAAAAGCAAAATACTGTGGATGCTGGAAATCTCAAATAAGAACAGAGAGGAACTCAGAAGGTCTGGCAATATCTATAAAGAGAAAAACAGAGTTAATGTTTCAAGTCTGATATGATTCTTGTTCATAAGCCCAGCATTCTGTGTTTTTATTTATTGCACACCTTGCCTCATTAATACGCTGCTTCCTATCTTAGCAACTGCCGCGAGCAAACAAGATGCCAAGAATTCTGAACATGAAAATCAGAGCAGATACCTGCTGACTTCAGCTGACTGCTGGCTGTAAAGAGTTTCTGTGTTGGTCACCACTCAACGGCTTCTCAGGGCACCCTCCATGACCACAGGCCACAGACATCAGAATCTGACAATGTGCCAACCTCTAAGAACTCCATGGCACATCGCTGACCCATTTACAGGACTCTTCTGCACTTCAATCCTGAACCTCGGGCTGCACTGGCAACTATGATTGTAATGATGCAGCGAAGACTGGTCCATGCCGCATTTGTGGGCGCCTCTCTCGCTCTCTCAGCACTCACTCACTTTGAATCTACTTGAATGTTCTCAGCATTCCTGCTCTTCTTTATCTTTTTGAGCCTTGCTCCTCAGTCAGATACCAGACTCACAGTAAAAATACACTGTCTTGACATTTAGCACAGACACAAAGCTAGGAAGCTTGTCATGGCTGTCAGCAGTCCACAGTTAAATTAAGACAAATAGCCTTGCTTCCTGGGGTCCAGGTGGTAGTAAGTCAAGGGCAGCCTCTGATATCAGTCCAGGGCTTGGACTCAATCAATCAGCTGCTTGGGGCAGTCAGAGTTAGGGCCAAGGAAACCAATGTCAGACAGCCCACCACCCGACTCGATTCTATCTGCTCTATTAGAAGCTGCTTTCCTCCTGAAATGAAAAAGAGACAGACTTATATTAAGGGAGATGGAAGTGGGCGGCATAGCTGTTATGTCTGGTGCATGTGGACAGTAGGCAGTGTGGAGGGCATGCAGGGTTAGTGGTGCCAGGGGTTGGGGTGGGTGAAAGGGATTGGGGAAACGGTGCAGGCAATAGTGAGAGTGGCTGAGCATGAGGTGGATATGGTAACAGAGATAGAGTGAGTGCACGTGAGATATCACAGAGAAGATGGTGGCACTCACACTGGCAGAGTGGGGAAGGTCATTGACCTTCTTTCTACATTGCTGTGCATCCCTTCAGACAGCTGAGTCTGCACTGACCAAGGTGGGAACATCAGACCAACCAGGCTGGCGCAGTCCTGTGTTGTAGCCTCCCCTGCTGGTCCTGAGGGAAAAGCGAGTCCCATCTCTGTCCATTCAGCAAGAAGTCCACATCCTTGCCTGCAAAGCAAGGTGCCAATTTCTCCTTCTCTGCCATATCTGTAGCCAACGTCTGCAACTGTTCAGAGTAGCTTCCAACTGACAGTGCTTATCTGGGTGCACAGTGGTGTTTTAAAGATAATGCTGGCAGCAGGGATGCAAATCCATTCCAGGGTAAGCTAGTAATGACAAGCTGTACCAGGTGATAGAATTGGGTGAGTCTCAGACAACAGGGATGCCATAGAGATGGAGTGGGTAGCTAATGAGGTAAGGTTGGTAAGATGCAGCAAGTAAACTCACTAGGCCTCACAGCGAGGACCTGTCCATGAAAAGAAAGCAAGACTCTAGGAAGCTCAGAAGAATCTTGGCATGTTTGACCACAAATCCCTGAAGGCAACAGGGCTGGTTAATAGGGTACTTCAGAAGGGTTATCAGACACTTGTCTTTAACATTGATTATAAGCGCAGGGAGGTTATGTTGGAGCTTTGGTACAGCTGGAGTACTGTGTGCGGCCCTGGTCACCACAGTATAGGAAGGATGTGAATCCACGAGGAAGAGAAGAGGAGATTCATCAGATGTTGCCTAGGATTGAGAACCTTAGCTATGAAAATAGGCTGGTTGTTTTCTTTGGAGCAGAGAAAGCTGACAGGGAACCAGATAGATGTCTACAAGGTTATGAGGGGCATGGACAGGGTGGATAGCAAGTAGTTGTTCCGCTTTGTTGAAGGATCAATAATGTTGAGGGGTAGGGGGCACAGTTTAAGGTGAAGGGCAGGAGAGTTACAGGGGATTTGAGGAAAAGGTCTTGCAGCCAAAGAGAATCTGAAATGCAGTGCCTGGGAGGATAGTTGAGGCAGGAAACCTCACAACCTTCAAAAAGTACTCGGATGAGCACTTGAAGGCTGTAGGCCTAGCACTGGAAAGTGGCACGAGTGTAGATTTAGAGTTTTTTTTATTGGTGCAAACTCAATGGGTTGAAGAGCACCTTCTGCACTGTATGATTCTATCAAACTCAACAACTTAGCAAAACAAAATGTAAGATTCATCCCAGGAAATGGTTACAGGACAGAAAGAAATTATTTGGTCCATCAAGCCACTATCATCTCTCTGCAAGTGTTATTTTTCTGCTCACATTCAAAGGAATTAGTCTCCAAGTAAGCTCAGGATGCTCTTTTTATTCACTTGTGGGATGTGGGTGTCGCTGGCCATCACTAGGTGCCTTTAAAAAGGTGGTGGTAAGCTCCCTTCTTGAACTGCTTCACAGAATCCCTGCCGTGCAGAAGCAGGCCATTCTGTCCATCAAGTTCACACCAACTTTCTGAAGATATCCCACCCAGACCCACCCCCTACATTATCCCTGTAACCCTGCATTTCCCATGGTTAACACACCTAACCTGCACATCCCTGGACACTATGGGCAACGTAGCATGGCTAATCCACCTAACTTGCACATCTCTGGAGCACCCAGACAAAACCCACGTGTACATTGAACCACATGCCCTTGGAAAGGGAAATCCATGACATTGTCCCTCTAGTTTCGCTGGGTCAATGAAAAACTGGTGATATATTTTCAAGTCAGGACAGTGTGCAAGTTGATGTTGCACAGAGCCAGTACAGTCATGATGGTTTAAATAGCATTCTTCTGTGCTGCAACCATTCTATGCTTAGCCACAAAATAATCTGAACTGTCATTATAGATTTACTTGAGAGGACAAACATGGAACAAACAATTTGATGATAATTAGCCTGTGCGATTTAAAAGATCGTACCTGTCATTTTTATTTCTTCAGATGAACTATTATGCCACAGATATTTCCACAAATATCACGGTATAAGAATTACGTCTGCATCCATCTTAGCTGCTGTGGAAAGAAACGGAGCTAGGTTTGGCGTCTAGTGTCATCACTGATGGGAGAACTACATTGCTGTGGCTGCATTATTAAGATTGCTTCACCTTCTGGCAAGGGGCATTGATGTGATTACTCATGTTGTGGCCATGGACCAACGCATCTTTGAAACAAACAACTGCAGCCACAGCATTTTCCAGCTACCTCTCAACATAAATTGCTGGTTATTTTGTCCTGTGTTTCCCACCACTGTTCTAAGATTGTCCCTGTTCAGAAGCAAAGGAAACTCAAGCAAAGTATTTTCT
The DNA here is from genome assembly GCF_021869965.1 of Rhincodon typus. Taxonomy (NCBI): domain Eukaryota; kingdom Metazoa; phylum Chordata; class Chondrichthyes; order Orectolobiformes; family Rhincodontidae; genus Rhincodon; species Rhincodon typus. Next base: position 64,200,543 of record NC_063339.1, read on the forward strand.
TAAGTCAAACAGAATGCTTTTAATCAACCTTTTATTTAACTCCTCTGGGACTGGTGGGATTTGAACCCTAGTTTAGGGATAGCAACACTACCACGGTACTGGAAGGGTACTAGCCAGAATCTACAGACCAATCATTTAAAAACAGACATCTTACACTCGTGTCTTTGTTCAGATGATTAAAAACAAGCATGTTGCATCCTATCATGGTGTACAGTCCTGTAATGGTCATCTTACTCATTTGCAGAAGGATAGATTGATAATCCCCTCTTTCTCAAGAACTTATTCATAAACTGGGAGAAGGAAAAAAACCAGACAGAAAGATAACACACCTCCAGCCCTCATTTTGTGTGAATTCCCTCAGCTCACAGTGCGTGCACCAGCAGAGGCCACAGATCAATATTAAACTCCTTAGCACAGCATAGGTTCCCTACCCCTTCTCTGGTGATCAGGACTTGGGGCCTCGCTCTCTAGTTCTGCTTCTTAAAGGATATGGGAAAAAAGGTATTTAATTAGTTAGATCTGCTGCATGACACTTTTTTTAAATGGCCATTTTTATTAATTACTCACTAACATAAATTATCAGTTCGTTGCTTTGGAATTCCTTTACTTTTAGAATTCATGCTTACTGTCATGTTATTATTCTGAAATTTGATCATTAATTGTCGAAGAAGCAGAAAAATTGAAATGTACCCATGCAAAAAGTCTGGATAAACCTGGTTTAAATGTGTTTTCTTCAAAACTTTGAGATTATCAGGCTGAAGCAATTCCCAAAGTAGTTTATACGTGGCGACACAATGTTAGAAAGAAATGGTTTCAAACATCCGCGGGGGTAGGAGAGTGATTTTCTAGAGTATTAGTTTCCTTAATTCCTTAACATGTCCTTTTATCTGTGATTTTGACTACCCCAGCACAGTTAAAGGAGGGGGAATGTTGTCAATCATGACCATCTAATTAGTATGTTGTGTGACAGGCTCAATGGTCCTGTTGTCTTTGACTACCCATCAGTTTTCTTATGTAAGCTCCAGTGGAAATAGTCTTAGCCCATGAGGAGCGATAGGCATCTCTGCATCAAACAAGACGGTCCAGTAGTTACTCACAATCTCACAGTCTGTCGTGGACACACTGGAAGGATTGGCAAATTGGTTCCCAACCGGCTTGATTGCATCATGAGGCCAACAGGTCCTGAAGAAGAGATTGAACCTAGAGTTTCTGGCTCACAGCCAGGGGAGTTACCTACTGAACCACCAGACATTGGCCCCACAGTAAGATACAAAACTCAAATTTAAGTAAACTGTAAAGTTATTTTTTCTTTTGAATATGTAACTCATGCTGCGAAAGCTGAGTGATGCTAAGGAGTCTACCAATCCCCAAAGTTATTAGCAGGAAGTAAAAAAACCATCATCCAGTGGCTGGTATTCAATGCAGAAAGATGCTTTAATTATTTCACCAGGATGTCAGATATCAGAACTTATTTCCACTCCATTAATTCAGCACAACTATCTTCCCTTGCACTATCCTGAATTACATTGAATGCTTGCTATGAATGCCTATTAAGCATATGGTACAATTAGCTCCCTAAAAGCTCTTGTGGCACAGAGGTAGCCTGAGCCAGGAGACCTGGGTTCAAGTCCCACCTACTCCAGAGGTGTGTAATATCATCCCTGAACAGATTGATTATAAGATATCTGCACTTAGCACCCACCCTTTTCCTACTTAAGTCCCTTCACACAATCTTTGCAGAGATTCAGGCTGAAACAACAGTCCCTTTTAATGCAGGTAGACGTCATCACATCCATCGCGAGCTGTATGTCAATACTTGGTTATCAGTGTCATTGAGAAAATTGCGGCCTGTCATTTCTGCTCTGTTCTCAGCAGACAGCTTATAAACAACAAAGAAAGGATACATTCAGAAAGTGGGCACCCAGTAATCAACTGCTAAGAAGAGAAAACCCAGAAAATGCTGAAAATAGAGAGCTATGAAGGGAGGGGAGTAGCCCAAGATCAGGGTTCATGACAAATCCTCTCTATTACCCTCTTTGTTAATTTTAAATCCATCATTCATTCATCAGAAACAAACAATAAATGGGAGCATTTCATCATGGAATCTTAGAATAGTTACAATACAGGAGGCAAGCCTGCTTTGATATGCTAGCTTTCTGCAAGAGAAAAGTTGTTCCCCAGTCCTATCCCATAGTATGCCATTTTCTCTCTTCAGATGTTAGCACAGTTCCATTTTGAAAGCCAAGACGGCATTTACAAAGAAGGGTCTAGGCCCGAAACGTCGGAAGAAGGGTCTAGGCCTGAAACGTCAGCGTTCCTGCTCCTCTGATGCTGCTTGGCCTGCTGTGTTCATCCAGCTCTACACCTTGTTATCACGGCATTTACCTTTGTCTCTCTCCCGCTCTCTCTCTCACAGATCTTAACCACACAAGCAAGGTTCTTCTTCATGCTTACTTATTTTGGCAATCACCTTATAAATCGATATCCTCCAATTTTAGACCCTCCAACAATGGAAACAATTCCTCTCTATAAACTCTGTCTAGACTTTTCTTCCTTGTAAAAATAGTGCCAGCTTCTCCAATCTATCCATGTAGCTGAAGTCTCTCATTACTGGAATTATTCTTGTCGATCTTTTCTTCATCCTCTCTAAAATCTCTACATTCTTCCTAAAGTGTAGTAACCAGAATCAGGCATTATATTTCACTTGAAGCCCAACCAACCTTTTACACTGGTTCATTACAGACTCCTTGCTATTGCATTTTATTAATAAAACCAAGAATCCCATGTACCTTTCAATCATTATCTCGACATGCCCAGCCATCTTCAATTATGTGTGCACAGCTCTCTCTGGTCCTGCACCTTCTTAGATTTGTATGTTTTACTTTCTACTGGGTCACCTCATTATTCCTGCAAAAGCTTTATAATTTCACACACCTATGCACTGAATTTCATCTGCCAATCACTGCATTGACACCACTGGACATCTCTGTAGGAGCTCTTCAGGTTAGTGTCCTTGACCTAATCATCTTCAGCTACTCCATGAATGATCTTCCCTCCAATATAAGATGAAAAGTGATGATGTTCATTAATAAATTGTGTTCAATGTCATTTAAAACTCCATGAATCAGACTGCCCGTACACAGCAACATCTGGACAGCATTCATGCCACATTCATGCCTGGCATTAACCATCACCAACAGGAAAGAATCTAATTAAATCTGCTTGACACTCAACAGCATCACTATTGCTAAATCTCCCATCACCACCATCTTGGGAGGTCACTATTGATCAGAAACTCAACTGCGGCAACTTGTAAAGATCAAGGTTTTGAATTCTGCAGTGAGTTACTCATCCCATAGCTCCGCAAAGCCTCTCCTTTATCTACAGGGCACAAGTCAGGTACATGAACACAAAGAAGGAGTTTTAAACTTGAGGCACTGTCAACCAGGAGGTAATGTCTTTCAGCACGCGCAGGGAGGATGAGTGAACAGATGCAAGTTAGGATAAGGACAGCAGAGGTTTGGATAAGCTGAAGTCAATGGAGGGTGCACGATGGAAGATCAGCCAAGGAAGTGTTGATGTATCCACTCTAGAGATATTGAGGGTAGTTCTGTCTCAATATTACAAGAAGCCATCAGAGGCACAAAGGAGGAGCAGAACATATTTATTTATAATGGTGATTTCATAATGGGGAGGTCATAACTATCAGGAGAGACTAAATAATCTGGGTTTTGTTTTCTTTCGGAAAGAGAACACTCAGAGGTCAACTGATAGAACCCTTTAAAAATTTTAAAAAGACAAAATAGAGCGGATTTAGAAAAGATGTTTCTGCTTATAAGTTAGCCATCATGTAGTCACTTCTAATTCCAAGAATGAATTGCAGAGAAACTCCTGTGACCAGAGAGATATGAGAATGTGGAGTTAACCACTACATAAACAAAGATAAAGACTAGGCCACTCAGCCCTTCAATGCTCCCTCATTCAATAGGTTTGTGGCTGATCTGATTTTAACCCCAACTCTACATTCTTACAAACCACTGATAATCTTTCATCCCTTAGGTAATTAAGAATCTATCTTCCTAAGCCTTACAACTATTTAATGATTCTCTATCCACTGTCTTTTGCAACCACTCACCATTTTAATAATTTTTTAAAAATTCTTTCTGCCAGAAAGGACAATTTCACATTTTCCCATGTTATACTCCATTTAGCAGATCCACACAGGGTCTTGGAATACATGAATGCAGCGTAGCATATGGCCCTTCAACTTGCCTCCCTTGGGCAGACAGATTTGTTCACTCAGCCTTGTTCACTCAGCCAGACTCCTGATCCCATGCCTGTCACTCTCTCGCCTCCCTCCTTCCGTCATCCTTCATGCCCCTGTTCAATGTAAGCCGACCAACACCCATTCTCAATCAGGACGTGATAAAGACAAATGCTCCCAAAGGGAACCAAACAGTGACTACTCACTTCAAAGTCTAGCCAGTACAGTACCTCACGTTCTGCACACTCCATACAGATAACTCAATTGGGAATTAATTCCAGTGAGCTGGTCATTTAATGAACATGCATAACATGCGTAAGGACTTTCTCAAACTCAGTTGTCATGAAGCTTGACCCGCCTTTAAAGTTCCCAGAGATTAATTGTAAATTTTCATCCTGCTTTGGGAACAGAGTTTTTTGCCTCTTGTACAATCCCACCCACCTTGCTTCCCACTCAAAGGAGCAACACAACACTCTGCCTAATTGCATCTTATTCGCTCTTATATGCAAAGCTGGGGATTAGTTATTTTAATCATATGCAACATTTTTAAAGATAAAGTACACAGGACCACATTACAATTGGCACGAGAGCTGTATTATTTAGAATTGATAACATGGACGATGTTGTAATCTTGTGCCAATCATAAAAGATAACATCAGTAAATTTGTCCCATCACAAGGGATAAGTGAATGCCACTGTAGTTACGCTGTTCCAAACAGAGGCTTGGCACTCCAGCACAGCACGGTGAGCTTTCCTCTTGTGTGAGAATCTAGAACTAGGGGACATGGATTGAACATAAGTAGCTTCCCACTTAAGATATGGAGAAGGATGCATTTATTCTCTTGGAGGCTATTTATTGTTTGGAATTCTCTCCCACGGACACAAATGGAAGATGGGTCATCAAAATTATACAAGGCTGAGTTAGACAGACTTTTAATTGACAAGGCAGTCAAGGATAATGGGTGCAGAGAAGAAAGTGCGGCCGAGGCTGCAATCAGATCAGCCATGATATTATTGAATAGGGAGCAGGCACAATAGGCTGAATGTCCTTCTGCTCCTATTTCCTAAGATCCTCCCGTCTTGTTTTCATTTATCAATGCATTTTTTTTTTGAGTTGTCACTTCTACAATCTGATCAGCAGAAAAACCCTCAAAATTACAAAATAAAAGGCAATATGAAATGATTTTGGTCACAGTAACATATTCTAATCCCAATCAAATCTAATTCCAACACCACCCACGGCTCTTAAATGTGAAACGCAAAACTCCACAGATGCTGGAGGGCTGAAGTAAAAACAGAAAAAACAAGTAAAACTCAGCAGTTCTGGCAGAATTTATGGAGCGAGAGTGAGAGAGAGAAAAATAGATTTAACGTTCCAAGTCCAATATGACTCCCAGCACCTATGATTGGCTCAGTTTCAACAGCCACTTATTTTCTTACATTCCTGGTTCTCGTAACCTTTTGCATAAAGTTTTCTTTTCACCTTCCCCTTTGTATTTCATGTGTTAATCCTAAATATTTACCTCCCTACTAACAGTTCAACAGTGGAAAACATTTTCTGCCTTTTAATAATTGTGAACACTTCAATTAGATTCCACCTTTAACCTTCTTAGCTCTAATGAGTACATTCTTAGATTTTCAAGTATCATCCTCACATCCTAGTATCATCAGAGAACCGTCAAGTCTGTTCCATGGCTGCGATACTTAAATCTTGAGCATGGCTGAGATTTTCCAATTTGAATGATGGCGAGTGTCATATCCACCGATGTCCAGGCAAAGTTCTCTCATGCAGTCACGCCCTTCTCCATTCATTCTCAAGGTGAGAAAAATGTGAGAGTATTTCGGTGTATCACATGGACGTGCGAGCCAGAGGTTCTCACTATGGGAAGGACATTCTGGCATTTGCCCTTCACTTGTGAGGTATTTTATTATTGTTGTTTTCATCTTGTTCCATTGCCCATGTTATCAACATTGAATAATGCCAACTGGACACTGGCTGCGAGACAGAAATTTTCCAAGGACCTATTGTGGTTGCCCCCCCGCCAACCCCAGAAGCCCAGAATATTACTTTTGTTAAAATTCATTCACAGGATGAGGGCGTTGCTGGCTAGGCCAGCATTTACCACCCATCCCTCGTTGCCCAGAGGGCAGTTAAGAGTCAACCACATTGCTGTGAGCCAAGTGTGGAAGGGTTACCCTTGTCGCCTGGCAATCATCATTGTGTGGGCAAAGGGCCTTTGAAAGAGGCAGAGCTATTGTGAATGGCCCAGGATGTAAGGGTCAGGGTGGCCTACCGGAAATCAAGTGTCAACCTGACTGTTTTCAGTCTGCTGTGGTCACGAATGATTTGAACATTAAGGGAACGGAATCTTTTTAACGTTGACAATGAATGCTGATTTATGAGAGGGTGCTCTAGATTACTATGTGGGCACTACTGATGAACCTGTGAGAAAGCAGTAGTGCCTGAGAATCCTTGCTGCCTGACTCCCTGTGTTAGTGGTGCCACGGTGATGAATTGGCGGGCTCTTCCAAAGAGATTGTCAGTGACATGACAAGTGCAGTTAGGATTTGACACCCATTAAGTGCCACAGGGGTCCCTGCTAGCTCCCTGAAATAATCCACTCACAAAGCAGTCACCTTTAGGGCTGCAAGGATGGGATTGCCACCCAGTGATAGACTGCAGGTCCCCATCCAGCAAAGGTGAAAAATGATGGTTCAGGGCATTCAAGGTCATCTTCTCGACTGGTTCTTACTCATTTCCAGACAGAGGCTCCTAAGCCTGTAGATCCTGTTTCACATGAGAGCTCTCCTTTAAGATGATGCTCTGTCGCTGCCCCGTCCACAGGAGAAGCAGCGTGGTGGACAGGGCTGTTGCTGAAGCTGCAAATGTCCCCGATGTCTTCTGTGTCAGTCCCTGTGCAGTCATATCACTCCATGGAGACCTGCTGGGTTAACCTCTACTGGGCTTCTTTGCTTTCAGCAGATCAGAGTGAGAAGGAAATGAAAGCACACACTCTTAACAAAGGGCCATTTTAGCCCTGACACAAAGCTGCAGATTATGTCCTCAGCGAGGTTAGTCTCGGTCCTGGACAAGGCCTCAACCAAGCGGCAAGTGTTCCCTGTCATTCTGTTTTGAGGTCAGCTCCTTGCCACCAGCACCACCAAAGTTTGGAAGCAAATATGACTGTTGGATTGGCCCATAGCCTGACAATAACCATCCCACACTTATTAGCCATTCCTGGCCTCATGTAAGGTGGTCCAACAAAAGTGCCAATATGACATGGTATGAAGCAAATACCAGGAGGCCACCACCACAAACACACAGGAGTCCTTTCTTGTGTGTGAGACTTCGACAGATACAATGTGAACTCTTGTAGTCACTCACACTGTGACTTGACCAATGAGGAACATGGGACTTTTATTGAATGTGCCTTACCCTACTGACTCCTCTTGACCTGAGAGATAAGCAGTTACCAATCGAACCACATGTACCCTGACTTAGTACTTCAGGAAATGAGATATGATGATGGAATGAGGCTACATCCTGAGGTGGGACTTTGAACCTGGATTCTGTGGGTCAGAGCTGGGGACACTACCACAGTACCACAAGAATTCAGTATTCCTGTTTCCCTGATGACCCTTCACCGTCACCTTATCTGTGAGCCCCTTCATGTGACCATTCATGTCCTCTTCAACATCCCAAAGCCCGTGACTATTGAGATTACCATGTTTTTGTGGACTGTTTATCTTCCCCATGATGAGCCAAAGTGAACTTGACTTATCTTGACTGACCCCCATCAAGACCAAGGCAGTGTATTTTCCAGCTTGGGGCTGCCTATATGGAACCCAATTTGCCAGTAGTTTTTCTTAACAAAGATTATAGTAGGTGACACTGAAAGCATTTTTCCAGTTACTACAAACTCAAAAGCACACAAAGAAAATATGTGGTACAATATTTTTGTTAATTATACCTTAGAATAAATAACTGCAGACTATGGCATAGTGGTAAGTTCTCAGCTGCACAAAGATACAGGATATATTCACCATTGACATTTTCTTCAATCACCAGCAGATGATAATTAGAGTTCATCAAAGGACTCCTGTGCTGATTATGTAATTGTGTGGGCCAAAAACGCTGCTCTTCAAGTGATGTTGAATCACTTTGATTATAGTTTATAAATAGAATGATGCTGCCTAATTTAACTGTAGGAGCGTCCTGGTTTGAGTTGCTTTGTTTGCAGCTTTCAAAGAAAACGCGGAACCTGAAATTAGCCTTTTGATAAGGAGGAGCAACTGTGGGAATAAAAAGCTGCAATTGTTTCTGATCAAACATCTGAGGCATGAAAACAAAGAGATAAATCTTCGTTGCCAAAGAACAAATCTTGCTTGCAGTGAGATATCTTGTCCCTGAATTAATAACATAGTTGTTCTAACCCCAGTTCAGTTAAGATACATTTATTTCCAGGGCATCAATCTGACACTGTTTTCTTGACTTCATGCCTAGGGACTGTGATGCTCATTACAAGAATGTTTTGTTTATGTCCACTATTGTCGTAACATTTCTTTTGTTACAACAGGATTTTCAACTAACTTGAAGTGTATAATTTAGGCTGATACTTCAATGTGATCATACAGAATATCTGTGGTCCATAAACTGGCATATCCCTAGTGTTGTCTGGTTTCTCCTTAAACAAGTTACAGACCAGAAATTTATGAATGAATATGCCCAGGTGTCCCACAATGCTGAAGCAGTTAAACAAATATGAACACTGTAGGTGGCAAGGTGGCTCAGTGGTCAGCACTGCTGCCTCACAGCACCAGGGATCCGGGTTCAATTCCATCTTTGGGTGACTGTGTAGAGTTTGCACGTTCTCCCTGTGTCTGCATGGGCTTCCTCTGGGTGCTCCGGTTTCCTCCCACAGTCCAAAGATATGCAGGCTAGGTGGACTGGCCATGGGAAATTGTCCATAGTGTTCAGGGATGTGTAGATTAGGTGTGTTATAGGGGGATGGGTCTGGGTGGGATGCTGTGAGGGTCAGTGTGGACTTGTTGGGCCGAAGGGCCTGTTTGCACACTGTAAGGATTCTATGATCTATCTAAAGCTGGTACCAATACAAAACAGTCCCAACTTTACTAGGAACAAAGTTACAGTAAATTTTAATACTAAACTAATCTTTAATACTACTTGGCCTCTTCAGGTTACAATACTTCCTGAGTCTCCTGTAGATTTACATAGTCACTCCCTCTGTGGCTCTGTCTTTGTGGCTGGAAAGTTGCTTTCTTCCTCTCTCTTCTGGATGGCCAGCTGGCCTCTGCTTCTATTAGTCTCCTCGGAAGGCCTCAGACAATTCCACAGATTCCAAAAGCGGTTCCAAGAGCCAGGTCTGCAGGAAAACTCTGTTTTTGTACCATTCAGATGGTTTTCTGGAATTTTGTATAGTTCTGACCAATCAAGGAGATACTCTACTGCTACTGTTAAGTTTCTTTCTGTAATAGGACCCAGTGGCTTTCTGTCTGGGCCCTCTTTTGTTTAGTGGATAAATTGTAGGGGGTGTTTGTCCAGAATAACTAAATTAGAACCTGGCTGCCATGTTTGCAGTGTGCCTGGTGTGTGGATTTTGTGATTTTAGAGTTTATTTGGCCAATGTACCCAGCATCCTTTGCTGTTTGGCCAATTTAGCAAACTATCTGTGTTTTAGCAGCCAGGAGGCTGCTACATTAGCTAGATCTAGCTTGCAGTTGGTAAAGGTCCCACCAGGTAATTTGGAGAAGACTGGGAGTTCTGCACGTGTCCTACTTAAAGGTTGGCCCTCATTTTTAAAGGTTGGCCCTCATTTCCCACCCCTTGCTCTGCACAGAACAAAGACAATCTGACAGAATTGTTTTGAATATGAACCACTTTGGAATCTCCTAAATTATGTTAATGAAACACTTCAAAATTGCACGTTTGCTTATTCTTTCTGGGTGAAAACAAACACACTATTTGCAGGGTCGTAGGTTCAAGTACCACTCCACATATTTCAGGATATAAGTTTATGCTGACATTCCAGCACAGTACCAAGGTACAGCTGTACTGATCGGATGAGATGATAAACATTACATGCCCTGTCAGGTGGATGTAAATAACTTTATGGCTCCATCATGAAGAGGAGCAAGGATTTTACCCAGGCTGATATTTATTCCATCAATCAACACCACAAAAACATATTATCTACTTGTTATCAGATTGCTGTATGTGGGAGCTTACCATGTGAGCACTGACTGCTGCATTTCCTACAGTACAACAGTGATTACACATCAAAATTACATGACTGGCTTGAAAAATCTCTGAGATGTCTGGTGGCCATGAAAGGTGCTGTATAAATGGAAGCCTTTATTCGCTTTCGAACAAGAAAGGAGCAAAGCAGTTATTGTGGAAACGCCAGAATTAATTCTGTACGCTTATATAACAACGTGGTCAAAAGGGTTTATTTTTATTGAGAAGCCTGGGGACCGTTGCTGTTATTGCTTCCTAAGAGCACACAACCTCTTCAAATGGAAGAAGGCGTAAGGGACTCCTCAGGAACTGCTACTTATCCTGTTTTCTAATAGCTCACAGTTGTGTAGGCTTTTCAAATTTTGTCTTCTGTTCAAAAAATCCATACCTGTTGACATGCATTCTTCTTAGCGCGACTCTATCAATCAGAGCTGTGGCTGGTATTTGAATGACAGACATTTGCGCCATGAAAATTAGGAACAGGTTGACTCCCTCAAAAGGACGCAGGATTCTTATTGAGATAAGGAGCATCAACAATACTGCACGATAATACCATGCTCAGGATGGCCAATCTGTCTGGGCCCTGTTGAAAAGCAAAAAATGTGATGGTTGCACAGGTAACCTTCAGTCTCCTTTGTGGAAAATATCTCTGCAGTACTTCAGAATGGCAAATAAACTGCCAAGAAGCAGCCTTAACTATTATTTAGCTGAAAAATAAAATGAAGAACTATTTTATAATTTTGTTTCCGATAAGCACCAAATTGAGATATCAAGTAAAGAATAATAAAAGTCAAGCAAGGTTTACAAGGCAATATTGTGACTGAGGATGGTCAGGCAATTCTGTAATTTTGCCTCATTTCCAATGTAATGGTCGGAGTATTGTATTCAGTTCTGCTGATTATGCTACAGAAGGAGAAAATTCAAAATTCTAATGAGCACTTGCAATCACTACTAATCAACTTTTGATTAATAATTATTTCCACCCAAAGCATTAATGTAATTCGTTCATGATTTAATTCTTTACAACACATTTGACGGTGTCTTGGGGCACAATGTGGAGAGTTTCAGCCTCTGAGGTAGAAGCTGCTGATTTGAGTCATACCCCAGGGCTTTGCAGCCAGACAAGGCGTATTCACAATCCAACCAAACAAGTTCAAATCATTTTAACATATGCAAAGGACAGGCATAACTGCAGGAAAGTTTCTGGGTCAGCCATATGATGAAATGAACACTGGAGTCTCTAACATCATAGTTAATAACACATGGCTACAATGTGCAAGCTAAAATCATATGTTGCCACTGCAATTTTGACTCCCTGAATGGACAGGAAGATATCTACACCACCAAGTTAGCTTACCAGGCTATTTTCCTGTATATTGATGTTTAACACAGACCACAGCTGCCCATTATATACCCATTGTTTTAGCTGATTATCACAACAATAATGCATCATAGAATATCACATCTATTTTAACAGCAACCAGAAACCACAATTAATGAGACATCACATTTATTAAGAAACAGAATGAAGAACATAACATCAGGAAAGCCAGTTTGTAACTATAGAAGAATTTCTTTAAAATATAATGTCTTAGGGATACCCCATAACATGTCTGGATCATTATCAGAAAAGATCTGCCCATACATATTGATTTGATCTAGGATATAATATTTTGCTCATTCAGCCAAAATGTACATCTGAGAATTGCTCAGAGTGTATGTTATAGCAGTCTAGTCATAAGATGTGACCTACCTGTCCAGTGCAATGACAGTAAAGCTGAGAACAGTGACAGAACAGAAGACTTTGTGCAAGAATTTGATAATTTTACAGAAGAGCAGGGTATAGATCCACCAGCAGCAGTGTGGACTGGCACTCAGGATGATATCGAAAGGCACACAAAAGACACTTGCACAGATTCCAGCACAGGCCAGGTTTTTGATGAAACGGTTTGTGACAGACTTGAATACTGATGCGCGGCATGTGGACCATAATACCATCAGATTTCCTGCATCAAATAAAATGGCAAACTGGTGAGAGACATGCTGGAATAAAATGCAGTAAAGGCCAAATTAAGAGACAACAAGGTGCAGGGCTGGATGAACACAGCAGGTCAAGCAGCATCATAGGAGCAGATGATGCTGCTTGACCTGCTGTGTTCATCCAACCCTGCACCTTGTTGTCTCGGACTCACCAGCATCTGCAGTTCCTACTATCTCCAAGGCCAAATTAAGTTTTGTTTTACTAGTCATAGTGTCTTTTTCACATAACCAATGTCCTTTAAAGACATGGCGTACAAAAAGAAATCACTATTTATTTTTTGGAAGTGATAACAAATTTGAATAGATAATACATAGGGAAAAATTGCCTTGAACTTATTTGCTTTCTGTATCCCATTATTCTCCCTAGCTCTCCTGGAAATACTAAGTCATGCATTATTTCAAAGACGTCAGTAGCCCTTTGCTACATCCTTTGTAGCTATTCCTTCACTGTCAATGCACATTATTGGGCTATTTGGCCATTTGCAAAGTTACAAGCATGTAACTGCATGTCTAGTTGGCTGAAAAAGTCAGCACTGGCTAACTCAATTTTTCTTTTGCATCTGAAACATTTTGTTGCATTTCTAGTCTAACTACAACCTCAGTTGAGATCAGATCTCTCAAGGTTAAAATCAATTTAAAACCGTAAGTCATGGTTTTGTATGATTCAGTTACACAACAGATGGTGTTTTAGATTGAATTATAAGGGTTGTCTGACATCTATTTGCAAAACAAATTAACATGTTGACTTTTCTGGCTATTAAAAGGCTGGTTATTATTTCTTTTGTCAGAAGCCTCAGTAGCTATTTCTTTGTTCCCATGATGAGTGCACTTTCAGATTACCCTAAGCATTTCTAATCTGCCTATAATAAAGGAATAAGGCTGAAAGGGTAGAATAACAAGATTTGAAAAATATTGAATGTAAAAGATGATTTTGTCAAAACAGACTTTAAACCTCATGAGGAATGGTACAGGATTTCAAAGAGGCTGTAGCAACTCAGCAATTCCAACCAGATTCTAGTTCCTTGAGATTCACTTCCATGTAGATTGTTGGGAACTGTTGAGCTTTTTAGATATTGATTATCTCTAATGGTGTGCCTCAATTCTAGTTGCTTGTTTTTAGAACGTTAAGTCACTCACTTAAAACCCTCAATCCCACAATCTCTGGAGGACTGGAATGAAAGTGTATACGTGTTGATGGAGCAGGAATGCTGTTGGAGTCCAGCAATGTAGATTATTCTCATCTCTGCTACAAATTGATATTTAGGTTGGAACAAGTTGTACTCAGGAAGACATTTAACCATATCTCAAACTCATTCAACTACTATCAAACCATTGCAACAATAGTACTGGGAATACAAGCAACAGGTTACTACAAACATTTTGAAGTTCTGAACCAATATTTTTACCAAACTAATTGCTTCTTTTTTATGTTGTATGATGTCAAATAATGTCTCAATAATCTACTGTATGGTAAGGAGCATAAGAGATTATTTTTTAACATGATGTAAAACATTGCCTTAAGGGGTTAACAGATCTTGGACTAATTGTCAATCACTGCTCACATGGAGCTGGAACCTGAGGGAGAAAGGTTCTTATGAAGTCTTGCAAATTCCTGCCTTGCAAGTTGTGCAAATCCTCTACAGATGTTTATTACATTATGTAAGTATGTTTTCCAGCTCTTCTGGCAAAGACCTGTGGACCCCAATTAATGGTATTAATGCAAACATGGCACCCATTGGGAATTGATTTAAAAGTATTCCTAGAGGGATTTTCATCTTGCTAAGGTTTATGAACCAGCTCCAAAGATGTTTAAAATCAAAATGCTTTGTTGGATGAGACAGAACTAAAGAACAACGTAAAAAGAATAACAAGTCCCTGGCAGCTACCAATAGCATTAATCTCATTACGACAAGTACATCACCTTAGAAATTTATATCCGCTATCTGAACCTCAGAGCAAAAATTACAGCTTTGAAATTGCCTAGCTTTGCTGACTTTTTTATGTAATTGATATGCTGCAGAGTTCAGGGATTGGTTTTATTCAGGTACTTGTTTGTAAGCTTTTTTGCTGCCTGTCACTAGCAGATGCTGATGGGTAACACATTCTGAAGAATTGATTTATGAAAATTATTCACTTTGCTGGGTTAATGATTGTGTCTGTGTTGCTGCAGGTTTATCCAGTAATAATGCATCACTGATTGCTAAAAAAATAACTTGGTCTATAGTTATACCTTAATATTTCTAATGTCAGAAGTACATCTGAATTTTTCTAGGCAACACAACTTAGCACAGGCATTAGAATTATTGGTAATACAGCCAAAAAGAAACTTGTACAAACTAAAGTGTCAAAACGCCAGCAAGAGATCATTTAGATACTGCTGTGTTTTAAAGCATTTAAAATTCTGCACATTTTTCCAAGATTGATATAAAAGAGCTCTACCGAGATGCACAGCCATTTGCAAAACTGTGTTTATCAATCCTTAAAGAAAAGTCACAATTTAATTTCAAATCAGATACAGAAAGAAATTTTCATGCTCCACAGTTGAAATGGGATTTTTTTAAACTTGTCAAAAGATCATTGAGCACAGTAACGCTGCAATAAATCTGGTTACAATTGAACCTAGTATGGAACAATGAATTATATCTCTTTCTGTTACCTGTTCCTTTACTCAGATGAAACTGATTAGGAAGTTTTTCAGTTGTGCAAGGTACACTTCACTGTCTAAGCTTTAATTGCTATCATTTGACTGATGAATTCTCAGCTAAATCTTTTTCAAAATGCACCACATACTATCAAACCTGATTTAATTTGTTCTGTGCCACCAAATCTTTTTTTCCCTCCATTGATGGGATTAGGGTGTCACTGGCTAGGCCAGCACTTATTGCCCATCAATGCCCAGAGGGCAGTTAAAAGTCAATGACACTGCTGTGGGTCTGGAGTCACATATAGGTCAGACCAAATAAGGATGGTAATTTCCCTTCCCTGAAGGACATTAGTGAATGAGATGGGTTTTTCCAACAATTGACAATGTATTCATAGTCATCCTTAGCCTCTTAATTCCAAACTTTTTTTATTGAATTTAAATTCCACCCTCTGCCATGGTGGGATTTGAACCTGGAGTCCCAGAACATCACCTGGGGTTCTGGTTTAACAGTCCAGCGATAATACCACTAAGCCATCATCTCTCCCAATCTACAAGTGGGATTGAAATATCTGCAAGTTGGTATACTTTCTCAATCAATAAATCACGGCATCAAGCAAAACTGGAGTCAATGGGAGTCAGGGGAAATTCTCTGCTGCTTAGAGTCATACCCAGCACAAACGAAGTTGTCAGACATCAGTCATCACAGTTCCAGGATATCCCTGCAGCAGTTTGAAAATTTTAAAACACTTGATCTTGAATTTTGCAGTATTTGCAATGCAATTCAACTTGTTCCTATACAGCATATTCCACTCAATACACAGGGAACTGTCTCTTTTTCTTAACATTTACAAAATGCATTCCACATCAGATGTACAACCAAGAGCAAAAACATTTCAAATTGGAAATTACAGAAAATGCAACAAACATAAAACACTATGCACAACATTGTAATGTGAAACAAAAACAGCAAGTCTAGCAGCTGGTGAAACTCAGCAAGTCTAGCAGCTTCTGTGGAGAGAAAGCAGAGTTAACCCTTCTTCACAGGACCTTTCTCTCCACAGATGCTGGCAGACCTCCTGAATTTCTCCAGCAATTTCTCGTTTGTTTCTGATTTCCAGCATCTGCCGTTCCTTGTTTTTTCTTATATGTGTTTCATTCCAAGGTGCCTTAATACACTTTAAATTCTCTTGTGTCACCATATACATTGTTTGCAAGGCACAGAGCTCAAGGGGTTCTACAGTTTGTAATACACCAACATATTGTGGCAACGCTTTGCTCTTTGCTCATCTGCCCCAACCTTCAGTGTGTCCCTCAACTAACAGTTCTGGACCTTGGAATGTGCCAGCATACAACTCTTTGCACTAGAAGGCCAGCAAGTTTTGGACAGGCCAAAGAATGTTTTTTTTTCCATTGAGTTGTGGTCCTCCAGTTTGTCTTAGTGTGCATCTCCGGAAACACAGAGTCCTGTATCACGGAGCTGCTCCTGGTGAACACCAACAAGTTCCATTACATCTCTCTCTCTCTCTAGGTGTTCTTTGCAAAGGCATTTTCCACAAGTCCCTTACGTACTCATGGAGAGACATAATCAATGTGGCATATTACTGAGGACAGTCCCTTCTACAGAATAAGTGGCAGACTAATCACCATAAATTCAGTGAATGAGGAAGCTATCACTGCTTTATGGTTTTGAATTTGCTCAATAGAAAGTAATAGTTCTTACAATATTACAGCTTCTCACCTGAGATTAAAATGCATCGAAACTTTGGAGCAGGGATTACAATCTGAACTCTAACCTAGAAACAAGAGTGTGAGTACTGAGCCAATGTTTTATCAGTCAAAACACCAACCACAACAATGTCAATAAATAACATTTAAGAAAGTAAAAACTTCATCCATCCTGTAGATTTTGAGTTGGCTTACCCAGATGAATTTAAACTCACATGAATTAATCATACTACACTAGAGATAATTACATGAGCTGCTAAACCGAAGTGAGATGGTTCAGGGTTGGAATAGTTGTTGACTTCATCTTGTGAAATATGTTATCAGTTATTTATATCATAACCTCATGTCTGTCAGAACGATCGTACACTATCATTCTGAATCTTTACGAAATAATGAGAAAATCTGTATCATAACCACAATGAGCTTATTCATAAAATCAGCTGTAATTATGGCAGAATACTCATGATTAATTAAGCTCTTTTTTCAATCTGTTGGATAATTTATCAATGCACAGTAAATTGATGCTGAAAGGCATTCAGTAAGATGCTGTACAATCCTGAGCGGTGTAGTGAGTCAGAACCCTGCAGTTTCAGTTTGAATCCATTCCAGCTACACGAGATGACATCGCTAATATGTTAAAGAGGCTCTTGTTGGCTTGATGACACATCATTGAAATGTTAACTTTGTACCTATTCCTCTCTCTTTTTCTCTCTACAGATGCTCCACCTACTGAGTGCTTTCACTGTTTTATGTTTTTATTTCAGCAGCTGTGACATTTTGCTTTTATCTCATTGACTCGAATTGTGGCAGCCACAAAATGGACAATGCAATTCAGAATTTGGAACCATTAGGAGCGATAGAAGTATGAAAGGCAGAAACATAATTCTGAAACAGTGGTTGACTTGCATTCAATAATATTGCTGGAATCCACTGTAAGAGGAGCTGATCTGTACATCCCACAGGCCCCAGTGTTAATGTAACCAAGACAATGGTTCCATTTTGCTAATTCTTCACCTTGATAAGATCAAAGTTTTGTTTGGAGATGATAAACGTTGTGTTCACTTTTTCAATTTGCAATCATTTCCCACTGAAAACCAATAGACTCAAAGGCTAAGAAATGTATACAATATTTTGGCATTAATGGACTAGGATGCTTGCTGAGGGCAGGTATCCCACAATGCAGTGTATACTTTGGGTGCCAAGACTAGTTCCATTTGGCTACTTCATCCTACTTTCACTTATTAAGAGATGCCCCTTTAATGCTGTCAACGGCCCTAATTTATGGCCTCCCTGCCTGTGTTTCAGCCTTATCACATTAACTTAAAGTAAAAAAGACTGAAGGTATATTAAAATAAATAGAAAATTCATTCATGCAGACCTGCATGTTTTATTCAACGTCTTTCTGTTGATACAGTTCTTGCCAGTGATAATGATTAAATTTAGAAGTCATGATGCAGTTTAAAGCCAGGTTAGTCTTTAAATATTTCCAGATTTGACCCTTAGTTTGAGTCCAGTGTTTCTGGTCCAGTTTCAATGTTGCCACATCTGATACCTGAGCTGGTCAATCACGAACACAATAGTAAAACACTGCAGATGATGGAAATCTGGAATAAAGTACTGGAGACTCAACAAGTCAGGCAGCATCTGTGGAGGCAGAAATGGGGTGAATGTTTCAGGCCATCATTGAGAAGACCCTGTTTTACAAGCTGCAATTGGAGCACACTGCAGCTTCTTGTTCAGTTCTCAGTCCTTGGCATTTATTCAATTATTGACTTAACCATAGCAAAGTGTCGTACTTTTCTGAGGTGAAGGCAAGGTGTGCCACAAGTCTTTCTCAGCTGCAATAGATATTGATCCCTGTGCTGTCGGCTCACTATTCTGATCTGCACAATAGCCATCTTAAGCTCACCAGTGACCTCATATTAATGCAGCATCACATTAAAGGCACCTTATTTCCATGTAATGTGCTGGAATATGGGCAGATCCAAACTTAGTCAGCTGCTGACACGTTTTACAGGCAGCACACATACTACTTATTAATTATTTAAAACAAATGGGAAAACGTCACTTTCAAGGAGCTCCTTTCATTACTGACAAAATGTCGAAGTGAAACTGTTTGCTGAGAGGCTTTGGAACTCTCTTCCTGAAAAGGTGGTGGAAGCAGACTCCTTGAATATTGTTAAGGCACAGGTAGGTAGGTTTTTGTCAGTAAGTAAAAGTAAAGTCATCGTATTCTTAGCAGACCATAGGGCTGCTCTCTCATTAGAGAGAGACGACTGGTAATTGTTTAATCTAAGGCTCACCATGCCGCAAGCAAGGGGAGAAATTGAGAAGGTAGGACCTTAATCCTAAACTCAGTCAATGCTGAGCAAAGGTGTGAAAGGTTATCAGAGGAAACAGGAACATGGATCTGAGATTACAATCAGATCAGCCATGATCATATTGAAAAGCAGATTAGGTCTCAGAGGCTAAGTGGCCTTCTCCTGCTCTTAATTAATATGCTCATTTGTTAGTCCAGTATAACCTGTACACAAAACAGCAGGATAAATCAACCTGGCCAATTACTGCCCTATCTGTCTACTCTCGATCATCAGTAAAGTGATGGAAGGTGTCATAAACAGTGCTATCAAGCAGCACCTGCTCAGCAATAACCTGCTCAGTGACGCCCAGTTTGGGTTCCGCCAGGGCCACTCAGCTCCTGACGTCATTACAGCCTTAGCTCAAACATGGCTGAACAGCTGAATTCCAGGAGCGTGATAGAATACCCTCCCACTCGCCTGATGACTGCATTCCTGAACAACACTCAAGAAGTTGGATTCCATCCAGGACAAAGTAGGCCACTCAATTGGCATCACATCCACAAACATTCACTGAATCTACCACCGAGCTCCATATCAGCAGTGTACAATGTTCCCTCTAAGCTGCAGCCGCTTCAACGTTCTGTGTACACCAACTGGTGTTCGTACCCCCATTGCAGCATTGACTTCCGATTCGGAAGTCACTGCCTCGCACGGGGCCTTGGGAGGTCCATGCAGCTGACAAGAAAATGAGGGGGAATGCTGACAGTGTGTGCCATCTCCAAGATTCACGGCAGAAATTCACCAAGACTCCTCAGACAGCAACTTCCAAACCCACGACCACTACCATCTAGAAGGACAAGAACTGCAAATACTTGGGAACACCACCACTTACAAGTCACTCACCATCCTGACTTGGAAATATATCACCAATCATTCAGCGTCACTCGATCAAACTTATGGAACTCCCTCCCTAATAGCATTACCACCTACAGTACATGGATGGCAGCAGTTCAAGAAGGCAGCTCACCACTACCTTCCCCAAGTATCTGCAGTCTTGCCCTTCTAGATGGTAGTGGTTGTGCATTTGGAAGGTGCTGTCTGAGGCGCCTTGGTGAATTTCTGCCGTGAATCTTGTAGATGGCACACACTGCCAGCATTCCCTCTCATTTTCTTGTCGGCTTCACGAGCCTCCAAGGCCCACGCAACTAGGGACAGGCTATAAATGCTGATCCAGCCAGCAATGCTCACGTCCCATGAGTGAATAAAAAAAAGTATTGACCGTATAAATTGTCCAGCTTGGACTAAATTTTAATCTTACTGTCAGTCCTTTAGTCTTAAAGGACTTCAAGGGTGTTTAATTTTTCCAATTCTTCTGTGTTTTTTTTATATGTAATTACTAGCTTGGACTGGATAACAGTAAGAGGGAGTGACATTAACATTCACTGTAGCAACAATCCACTGAAGCACTTTAAGTTAATTGCTGTTTCACTTCTGATGCTAACACATCTCCTTCACACTCTATGTTAAACAGGAGAATAAATTGCCAGCAAAAGAGACAATACAAAAATAGCACAAGATTACTGCTTTCCAGCTTTGCAAACCAAACTAAATTAAATGCAACGTCTAAATTTAGCATTTGAGTCAATACCCATGTATGATTATGACGCTCATTCTATACAAACAAGAAGCCACAAGGAAAGCTACCACTAGCCGTGACCAACACAATGTAGGAATCTAAAGCCTTCATAAAAAAGACAGCATAAAATAAGAGGTTTAAAATAAAACTGAGATGGAATATTGCAGGAGGAATAAGAATTATCCAAGTCAAAAATCCAAATCTTTCCAATAGCTGCAATCAAGGGCAGGTACTTATCTATGTCAGAATGCATGAGGGACAACAACAGCCCAAGGTTAGCATCAGTACAGAATCTTAGCCCCATGAAACAGCATCAGAGAAGCTTCTTTAACTGTGCCATCTGTTCATTACAGTCCATTAAAGGCAGAAAAGGGACAGGTTATGCAGATTCATTTAAAAGGTACCATTCCTCACACAAATCAGCATTTTTCATTGTTAGAATTGTCCAATTAGGTGACTGTAGGTAACAGGCGTAACTTTAAAAGGAGTGAACAGATGGAGCTGCAACCAGCACTACAACAGATGAAAGTGTCACACATTGACGTCAATTCCTAGTCACCATTTCCCAATTAATTCTGCTTTTCCCTGTGGGCAATGACTCTACGCAGTATCTATGAGTATCAGCATCCCTGCGCGATCTTTGATTCCAACAACAATGTGCACTTATATAGCACTTTTTACACAGAAAATATCCCAAGATCCTTTATTTTATGAAGAGAATATGATGGTCATTGTTGAAAAGTTAGAAGGAGAGTAAAAATCCAGTCAAAGAGGTTTTTAAAGATGAAGAAGATATAAAGAGACAGAAAGGCTTCGGGAAGAGGTTCTAGGGAGTATCTCAGGCGGACAAAGAGTGTGAAGCTGCTGAGTTGGCTGAACTTATGACAGGATCTACAGCAAAATGGTCTAATTTATAGCAAAGTCTATTTAAAAAGAGTCTCCTTAAATGAGACAGAACTCATGACCAAAACTGCAGAAACTAATCCTGATATAAGCCAAGTAATTTCTCCAGCAAAATGCATGAAGCAGAGGACAGTAACATAGTACATATTGAGTGTGTAAAATTAATCCCAACCATTTGCAGTCATGTGGTCTCACAGCATGATTGATGGGGGCAACATCCACTCATGGATGATCATTTGCCCAGGACTGGTAGCGTCACTAGAGGAGGCAGCAGCATCATGGTAATGTTACTGAGTGAGTAATTCACAAGTGCAATCTACTCAAGCCAGACAGATGGTGAAATCTGAATTCAATAAAAATCTGGAGTAAAAACCTAGCCTAATGCTGACTATACAACTGCTGTTGATTATTGTAAAAATCTATCTAGTTCACTAGTGCCCTTTAGGAAAGGAAATTTGCCACCCTTATCTAGTCTGACCTACATATGACTCCAGATCCACAGCAACATAGATGACTCTTGAACTGCCCTCTGGGTAATTACATTTAGGCAATAAACATTGGCCTAATAAGTGACACCCCCATCTCCTGAACAATTAAATATGGTCTCTTCTGAACTGGCATTGGGAAATGATCATGAAAGCAATTGAAATGTTCAAAAGATGTAACTCATTCACTCATCATAGAGCCAAGCACACAAACAGGAAGATACTGGGTCTATTATATCTGTGCATGAGCTACCAATTACTCCTATGCTTTCACTCTAGACTCAAAGATCTTTCTATTCCAATATATGCCAACTTCTCCTTTGATAGTTACCAGTAAATCGGCTTCCACCATCCCTTCAGGCTGTTCATTCCAGATTATAACTGCTCATTACATGTAAATAATTATCATTTTGCTCCTGCTTCTTACATAATTCATCTTATGTCTACATTGGTGTTACCAGCCCTTTTGCCAATGGAAGAAAATTCTCCTCATTCACTCTATTAAAAAAAAATTGAACACAGAGATGGCAAATTGTTAGCTCTACCAAACTTGGCCTATCTGTCACTCCAGTCCCACTGCAGGATGAATTGACATTGACAGTGTTACCCAATCTCGAACACATTTTAAAACCATCAAGAAAACTGACCTACTGGTCCTATGAAGCTTAACCAAAGAAGGGCTCACACTTTTCGGAAGAGTGTTTTAAATGCCAGGGGTATCTAACAGACATCTTACAAAGAGTTAGAATTGATTGGAAGTAAATTATATTTATGTGGAATCTTTACTGGGAAAACGCACAGCAATCAGAGTTGGCGATGACTGACAAAACGGCTAATGGTCAGATGAGGAACTAGATCAACGTGTATTACGCTATCCAATTTTTCCAACGGATCTTGTATTCATTCAGGGACAGAGTCTGGGTGGCTTCAGAGTTGGGTTAAAATCAATGGAAGGTTGATCAACAATTTATAAGGTGTCTCCTTAATTCTGGTGCAAGATCAGAGTCAACTCATATATATATATGGATTCTCTCAATCTTCCGCCGATTACAGCACATGTTCAGGAAATCCTCAGAATAAATTAGAGGGGTTAATTTTCCTTCTACCCTGATCATACGTAATGTGGTTACCAGATGCCTCCCACTATCCTGTAAACTTGGTCCATTTTGAGGAGTGGACTATGGTAGGAGATGGATGGCAGCTCCAGCAGTTTTAATGCTGTAACATTGGCAAGACAAACCATTCTCTTGGCTCAACAAAGTTACGTTATGAAAGAAAGGTCCTAACCTCTGAGGGCTGGAAGGCGGTGGGTGGCAGGTAGAAAGCAGTCAGCACAGTAGTCGTCAAGACTGAATTTGTGGCTCACTCCTGTTCCCCCTCCTAGCCATACAGAAGGAAACAGGAGTTTACATTTGGAATAATTTCAACTGGAAAACCCGGTCAGTCCAAACATGGCGAATACTGAATGGTTATTGGGAAAAAAATTAATTCTATGAACATCAAAGGGCCATGATTTGCTTCTGAAATTTGATGACAGCCTGGCTCAGAGGACATTCTACCTGCTCAGTAATACCTGGAGAAGACTGCCATAGGGACAACTGTAGCATGTATCATTATCCATCATTTTCAATGCCCTACTGTCCCATTTCTAAGTGAGCTTTCAGCCAACATCTTTTAATAGCTTCACCTTATTTTTATAATGTAAACTCTCAAACAAAAGCTTTGCATGAAAGAGAAATTTATTTATTAAATCAGTACCTGTATGGGTTTGAAGTACTTGATGACAAAATAGTTGCTGCTTTATTAATGAGTTACATCCAGGTTCAATGTTAGCCTCTTATAATAATAAATGTCATCACTTATTTCAGAAAACAAAGAAAGGCTTTATTAAGAATGTTCAAATGTGTCATTTGGAACCAAAGTGAAATTATGCACTGCACAGGTTTAAATTAAAGTTATATAAATGTAAATAAGTGGACAAGAGTCAGCTACAGATCCCTAATTAATAAAGCTTTACATTGCTATTATAATGTTAGTACATTGTGAGATCACATGGCCAATACTTAATTTTAAGATCCTCTTAGAGACAGATAACTTCTTTAAAAAAAATTGATTCACAGCTGGAAGAATGGCAAGTAAAAATTTGAGGTTTTAAGGTGTTTACTGCAAGAGGTTACCAAAATCACTGTTAGGCATTCCCTACTTTAAACTACAGAAGTGGGGGCACATACAATCTTTTAAAACTTACAATTGTAAAGTTAAGACTGGCCGTGCCTCTTATCCTTCCATCCACCCAACTGATAGATCCAGTATTATTTATTCTTTTTGAAGCTTTTGTCCCCTGCCTATGGGTAATAAACCCATCTACTAAAAACTGTTTCCCCCATATGCATATTTAGGTGTCTGACTATTAAATATTTCCCAATCATATTAGGAAACTTACAGTGGAAAAGATCATTGCTGTAGTATCATGGACCAACTTTCTGTTGTACTTATTTTCCGAAGCATTTTTCTCAAGTATTAGCTGAAGCTCCTTTGCAAATCAGAAAATGTAAAATTTTCCATGAACCAGTACCATCTTTCATTTTTTTAGAATAATACTTTTACATTTAAAAAGTATTCTTTGATATATTTGAGAGTGTTAGCTTGATGCAGCTCTTTTCATTGAACCAGAATGGGTTTTTCACAGCAATTAAATATTATACGCTAGTATCTAATCCAGCATTTGAGAGAAACCTAATTTTAAATACTCAAAAATGTTCAAACATTATACAGAACCATTTATTACAGAATTATAGAATCATTACAGTACCGAAAGTGGCCATTTAGCCTGTCATGGCTGCGCTGGCTCTCCAAAGGAAAAACACACCTCATGCCAATCCCTGTCTTTGACCTATAGCCCCGCACATTCAGTATTTTCAGATAATAATCCAATTCCCACCTGAATGCCTTAATAGAACCTACCTCCACCAGCCTCTCAGGCAGTGAATTCCAGATCTTAACCACTAGTTGCCTGAATAAATTTCTCCTTATGTCTCAATAGCTTCCTTGGCCAATTGCCCTAAAGCTGTGCCCTCCAATTTTCCATCCTTCCATCCAGTGGGAACAGTTTATCTCATTCCCTCTGCCCTGTCCTCTCATCATGATTTTGAATGCCTCGATCAAATCTGGTCTCAAACCTCTTTTCGCCAAGGAAGCTGGCTCAATTTCTCCAATCTATCTATGTCACGGAATCTCCACATCCTGGAACAATTCGCATGAATCTTTTCTGCACCCTCTCAATTGTCTTTAAACTTTTTCTAAAGTGTGGCACCAAGAACTAGACAAAGTGTTCCTGTTGAGACCAGGCCAGTGTTTTATATAAGTTTAACATAGATTCCTTACCTTTACACTCAGTGCCATAAGTCACATTCATTACATTAGTGTCTGAGTAAATTAATTAAAAGTATTCTGAAGAAGGGTCCTGACCCGAAACGTCAACTTTCCTACTCCTCTGATGCTGCCTGGCCTGCTACATTCCTCCAGCTCCATACTGCTTTATCTCTGACTCCAGCATCGGCAGTTCTTACTATCTTCAAAAGTGTATATTTTGTCTATATGTGTCCATTAGTGTATGTAGACCCTAAAGGAGCTTGATTGTCAGACCCTACTTGATGTTCCACAAACGTGTTCTGGGAACAGAATCTTATCATGGTGACTAATTAGATTTGAGGTATGGTCAGTTCTGTGGTGGTACCAGCTCCAAGTGCAATGTAAGATAGCACTAAAGATAGAAATTCATTTTGCAGTGATCAAACTTGCTGTAAAATATACATGGTTCACAAATATATTCTGAGATGTCTGGATGAGTAAATGGATGTTATTACAATGACTACACTTCAAAAAAAAAATGAAGAGCTTTGGGATGTCTTGAAAGACACTTTATAAATGCAAATCTTTCTTCAACAGTGGAAAACACCAACAGAAATTATGTTTTAAATGGCTTAGTTCAGAGAAGGCTGGTTATATCAAGAGATTTAACTGTAGATCAGTGGGCTTTGTAGCATTTCTAGGAGATTCCTATCAGCAAAAACATCGGTCTTGTCAAAATGTTAAATTCATCATCAAGCAGCAGGACATTAGGCTGCCTTTTCTGTTGATTTAACCAATTTCAGGTGAAAAGTGCTCTGAAACAAAAACAATTCAATCAAAAGAGAAACTCCAGATCGTGGAATTATTTAATTCCCTCCTTTATCTAAAATTTGAGGATCTTTGCTAATGGTTTCCGATCAATCAAGATTTTTCAAAGTAATTTTCCACCGCACAATGCCGAACTGCATTTATAAGTAGACAGTCAACCCTGGGTAACAGATTTGCAGGAGAGTTATCCCTGATGGCGTGCAAGACATCTATCTATCCTACAATCAGCACCATTAGAATTAGAATTAGAATTGGATTTATTGTCACATATACTCAAGTATAGGAATACAGGAGTACCGTGAAAAGGGTACAAAATCACGATTCACCGGTGCCACCAGAACCATAATTAAATAAAACAACAAACCACAACAATTTTAAAAAAACAGCAGAAATGAAAGAAAAAGAGCCAAAAAGAAAGAAGAAAACATGATCAAATCATACAGCTTATCTGGCCATTAGCTCATTGCTGCTCCATTGAGCTTGCTGTATACAAATTGGTTGCTGTATTTTCAACATCATAATTCAAATCATATTTCATTGGCTGTCAAATCTTTAGGATGTTCTGATTTCATAAACTGAAGCTTTAAAATGAAAACTCTTCTTTCTACATAGAATACTCCTGTTTTGTTACTATTCTGGTCTAATCTACTCTACACACTTGAACGGAGCAATTATGATTAGGGTTAATTTTGAAATATCACACACTGCATGGTTAATCAAGGAACGAAGAAAAATGTAACATCCACATATAAAAGAATAATAAAAACTGAAAGAACTGCAGATGCTTTAATCAGGAACAGAAACAGAAATTGCTGGAAAAGCTCAGCAGGTCTGGCAGCATCTGTGGAGAGAAATCAGAGTTAACGTTTCATGCCGAGTGACCCTTCCTCAGAATCGGTAATCTTCCTCACTAAGACTGGGCAATTCAGATTCCATAATGAACCCTGGCATGAAATGCTTTATTTTTGCAGTTTGGTTAACGAGAAATTTATTTCCTGAACATATTCACAAAATATAAACAAAGCCATGCCTTTGAAAGTTTTGGAAGACCTTATCATAATCAGTGAAAATAATGATTCAACTCTCTCTTTCCAGCAATATCTTTCTCTCCACAGATGCTGCCAGATCTGCTGAGCTTTTCCAGCAATTTCTGTTTTCGTACAAAAGAATAATGTTTGTTTTTTTCAAGCGTCCACACTGTAAACGAATCTACTTCATTTAATGTAAGATGCTTTGAAAGACGCTATATAAATGCAAGTTTTAACTAACATTAAAACGGGCGGGGAGTGAGGAAATGAATTGAACAGGGCAACAGCGAATGCGGGAGCAATAAATCAGCCTTGATCTTATTGAATGGCACAGCAGGTTCCAGGGGCCGAGTGGCCTAATCTTGCTCCTAATTCATAAGTAACTTGCATTTTCTAGCAGTAACTGCGCCTTTCTACGTGAGAAGACTGCTGACTGTAAATGGGGAGGTGTGATGGAGGTGGGAAGGAGGGAGGGTTAAACCCAGCAGTCCTGTGGGCAGGAGATTGTCCTGCGCCGTTTGCTGCTGAAATCAAACACCTTGACAAGAGGTTAGTTTGAAGGGTGGGGTGGGGTTGATCTTCTGGATTGACTGTAGTACCTGCCGCCGACCTACAGCCGACAATTTCTGTGCAACTGAACAGTCTGTGCAACCATCCGAAAGCGCGCAGACACGAGGGAGCAGCAACATCTACACGTATCACAAGCGGTCAGTTTTTCAAGGAGGGAGATACAGGCGTACACTGGCAACTCCCAGAGATTCAACATCTTTAATTAACGCGTGCATTTCTCCGTAAGGTCCACCCTTCACCATCTACCAAACCCATGCATTGCACGTTTAATTGTGGGGGGGGGGGGTACTGGAGAAAAAAAGCAAACAAAATGCCATTCAACGTGTAATTTACAGCAGTAAACGCATGGAGTGGAGCCGCCGCTGTGTCACTTTGCTGGCTAACACCATGTGTAGCTGGGTGCTGTGTCAGCAGATGTGCAAGGCAGAGGCCACTTACCCAGGACGGAGCCGATGAAGATGAGGATTTGCACCCAGGTTGTGAAGTCTCGGTAGCTCTGTTCCTCGCTTTCCTGCTGCAAGCTGGCAGAGGACTCGCTCCCTGCCACGGTGCTGCCGAAACTGAGGTTGCTGAGCTCGGCTACCCTGGTGTCTGAGCTCCAGCTCACAGGGGAGCTCCCGTTCTGCTCCATGGTCCTTGTGTGATATGCTCCACTTCACCCCCACCCAAACATCTTGCAAAGGGGGCGGGGGCACCAAAACAAAGTGACTTCTCTCTCTCCCCCCCCCCCCCCCCCCACAGCGCCACCAAAAAAAATCTAATATCCCTCCCTCTTTTATTAGAGAGATGAACAGATTCTAAAGCAGTGTCTAATAGTTCCCAATTTTCAGCTCCAGTCTTTGTAGATCCCGCCCCCCTCCCAAACTGGTTACTGTACTATCCACAAGATCACTGCACAGGCTGGAATTAAATTCGTCAGAAATCAGTTGCCTGGTGACGACAGTGTAAAGAGAGAGAGAGAAAAAAAGAAGCTGCCTTCATTTCACCCACTCCATCCCGCTCCTTTCCCTCCTGCTGCACCTTTCCCTCTGTAGGTTAGCCCACCTCCAGCCTTTTTTCCATGGATTCTCCCTTCGCCCACGGTGAAGATCTCCTCCCAATGATCTCCCCATGCTGTTCCTACAGGGGTTCCCCTGCTCGCCAGATCAGCACGGATTTATTTGACTGCATTAATGGATTACGTCGACAGCAAAGAAAAACAGCTTCTCGTCTCCAGTGACTCTCTGTTCAAAAGCACGGTTTTTTTTTCAAAGCAAAATGTGGACAATTTTAAGAAAACCTAGCAGCAAAAAATTTCTGAAGAAGGGTCTCGACCCGAAACGTCAGCTTTCCTGCTCCTCTGATGCTGCTTGGCCTGCTGTATTCATCCAGCTCTACACCGTGTTATAGCAAAAAAATTGGCTTCTTTTATGAAAGAGGCGTTGTCTCCGTCTAATTTTATTCACAAAACACCAGCCCAAATAACACCATCACAATTCATCATCAGATCAAAAAGGGACGCTGTTCAGACTCCAAACCCCAGGGGCACTATTTTATCCAAGAAAGGAAGTATTCGAACATTCACCTAGATTTATTGGGTTTTTATTACAGAATCTGTTCAGTCTTGGAGAGACATTCTCATCATTACCTGCAATATCTTATACATGCAGTTACGGACATTACATCAATGGATTCTCCTTGAAGAAATATCTAGAGAAAAATAAAGTCTAATCGTTAAACAGATATGTGTGCAAATTTAACATTTCTGTTAGTTTCTGTAGAATATATTTATACTGTTTGCATAGATTCAGTCCTCGTGAAATCAAGAATCAGCAATATTTATGGGTCTGTGCTATATTCTAGCTGAAAGCTGTAGATCTAGGTTTCAAAATTAGCCACTCCTCCAGCTAAACTATTGAAGTATAACACTGGCACCTACCCACTGATGCAGGAGAAACCCAATCCGGTCAATCACTGTCTTATGAGTCTACTCTTGGTTATCAGCAAAGTGATTAAAGGAATCATGGAAAGTGCATTGGTGGCAGTAGCCAATGCTCACTTTGGGTTCCGTCAGATCCATTAGACTTCAGACCTCATTGCAATCTTGATCCAAACGTGGACACAAGGTGAATGCCTAATGTGAAGCCAAGGCACCCTAATAAAACAAGTCAACAGCCATAAGGTGGAAACTTCACACAGTGCTTGGGAGTCATACCTAGCACAATGGAAGAAGTTTGTATCTGAGGTCAAACACCTCAGCTCCTTGACATCTCTTGACTCAGGGCAGTGTCCTGGGCCTAATCGTCTTCAGCTACTTCACCAGTGACTTTTCCTCTGAGATAGGGTCAGAATGGAGATGTTTACTGATGATTTCAGTGTTCAGTTCCCATTCACAACTTCTAAATATCAAAGCTGCTCATGCCTGCATGAATCAAGGCTTGGCATACATCCAACCTTTGATTGGTAAGTGACAAGTAAAATGCATGCAAGTAGAATAATTGCCAGACAGTAGTGCCAATGAGAGATTCAAACCTCCCCCCTCCCGCTTATAATTCAGTGGCATCATTATCATCAAGCCCAAATATCCTCAGGAAGCCATTAATGAGATGTGTGACTTCACCAGTCACATTACTAGCATGGCTACTAGAGCTGCTCAAACGCTAGGTAAGAGGCAGCGATGGCCTATCTTCTGACATGTTTCCACCAACTATAGGTCACAAGTCAGCAGTTTGATGAAATAATAGCTACTTGCCTGAATGTGTACAGCTTCAACAAGATTGCAAAAGCTCAACACCATCTGGGAAAAAGTCAAAGGTAGGAACACATTTCCAAGTTCCTTTTCCACAGGCTCATAGAGTTGGGAGGTTTTACCAAAGCATAAACCTTAAAGAGATTTCATTGAACATGTTGCAGGAACAGGACTTGTAGATATAGAATTAGCTTGATTTTACAGTGCGGAAACAAACCATTCAGCCAATTCAGTCTATGGCAGTATTTTTGCTCCAAGCAAACCTCCTCTCACCCTTTTTCATTAAAACCTATCAATATATCATTCCGGTCTTTAATCTTCATGTGTTTATCTTGCTTCCCTTTAAAATCATCTAGGCTATTCACCTCAATGACAATGTGTGGTACTAGGTTTCACATTATCACCATGGGACAGAGTTGATGTGGCTCTTACTATTCAGTTTGTCTTCTCTGTGTGTTTACAAACTAACTTTGCAGGTTGTTTGCATTTTTATGCTACAAACAAATACTTCAAATGATCCAATCTGTTAATCAACACCACATTTAGCTCCTTAATGAGTATGATACAGACAGATTGTGAACATTTTGCCAGAAAAATGAATACTTTGCCAAATAACCGTCTCTGTGCTTTTTGCATAAACTTATGGCCTAGCTTGTATCTCTGTAATAAAAAACTTCCAATTATTTAGAGCTCAACAACATCCCTAAAATAGAAGAGTTGTCATTTTCATCATTGTTTTATTAAGGAAAATATATACCTTAAAATGCAACTTATATTTTCTATTTTGTATTTTGTATTCTAAGAAGGGAAAAACATAATTTGTCATTTTTGGAGTTGTTCATGTGGGCTTGGTGCCCAGGAATTTGTAAATCTGTATATTTACATGCATTTTAATCATGTTTTACACCCTTGAAGTGAAGAGTAGGAGATTAATATTCCAGTGCATAAAAGAATTTGAGAAAAAAATTGTGATGTGTCCAAGACACAAGAATGACAAAATAATCCAGAAAGACAGTCAAACGCTGCATAGATGTGCGTGGGGAGTGAAGGCTGAAGTATTAAACTCTCCAATAAGAAATACAGCAAAAAAGTGCTAGAAACTGAGTTTAGGCAATTGTGTGTTTGATCTAAAATTAAAGCACTAGTGAGTTTTGTGTGCCATTTATGTTATGTGTCTTAAGGAGAGGTATCAGTTGAAGAAAACTTAAAGGCAAAGTCACCATAATCTTATCAGACTACAGGCTGTTCTCTTATTAGAGCTGGTTATGGTTGGGATGCTCTCCAGAGGGTCAGTGAGGGTTAAATGGCTTCTTTCTTCTATACTGTAGAGATTCTATGATTCTGTGAGAGACAAATGGTGGTGCTTTAACCTGACGGTCATCATGCCTCAGGCAAGGGGAGAGGTTGAGAAGGAGAGTCCTTCACGGTAACCTCAGCTGGTATGGAAATTGAACCCACACTGTTGGTGTCACTGTTACAAACCAGCCCTCCAGCCAACTGAGCTAACTGACCCCCAAAGAAGAACAACATCATATATTGAATGTGCAGAATTTCACCAAAAAAGAAACCAGTTACAGCCAAGAAAGAAGTCTTAGTGTTGGAGATAGTGTGGCTCTTTGCGGAGATTTAGATTTTTTAAGGATATTGCAGAAATAAATGGAATAAAATGAATTCAGTCTTTTACTGGTATTTGTAATTAAGCTTTTTCCAACGTTTTTGTTTGGGTAAACACAGTTCATTGTATTTTTTCTTGTTTAATAAGTGTTTTATTCTTTGTGTTATAGTATATTAACAGCCTCTTGTAAGTGTGCTCAGTAAATCATTGTTAGGTTTCCTATCTTCCAATCAGGGTGTTGTCAGGTAACCTTTATTGCAGCTTTATCTTCAGTACAGCTTCATTTCTCCAGAGCAATAAGGCACACAAAAAATTTCAGAATGTCTTAACTTCTACACTTCAGAGCCTACACACACCCCTACCTCCCGGCCACCCCACACCCCCACACCACCACCACCACCCCACTTTTGTTTACTATTGGTCAGTAGCACAGAGTTATCCCTTTGTAATTGGATCTCTGGTACAGCATCTTATACAGTTCAGGCTTGCCTCAGCAATTTATTTGCCATCATGTGCACAGTTCAACTGTTGATAGTCCTTAACCCAAAGGAAGTACTGCCACACTCAGCAATTTCCATGTATTTCCAATTAAGCTAATCATATCACTGAATGACAAAGAGATGGTCAGGTTTGTGGTCCACCCCTGGTCCTACATGGTTTTATGATGTTACCAGACTCTCTTATCTCCCTGTAATGATATGGGGGCTGCTTTTACTATCTGAGACTGGTTTAAATCTTTTCCTCTAATGCTTTCAGTGGTTTTTTTTGTATATAGGTGGATCTATAACTACTTTGGAATCTATATCTATGATTATCTGAAGAACCTTAACTAAACCTGCTATTAGTATTCTAACAGCTTGATTAAATAACTCAAGAGAGATTTTCTAATTAAATGTCTTATCTATGTCCTATCTGTTAACAACTGCAGCTGCACATTCTATCTCAGTCCCGAAACCTTGAATATACAGTTATTATTGTTCTACTTGTGAAGAGTACAATAAGCAAATATTTTCTCAAGGTCTCTAACTACTGTCAGCCATGTTCCGCTGCATTAGCCATAGACACCATCGGCCATTTGGTGCTGTTCAGTCATGGGGAGCACTAACAACGACATTCACATAAAATAAACTAGAATCCAATAAGCCAGGTTTCACTTTGAAATCTAACATATCTAGTGTTAACATCAGCTGGGACCATAACACCTGTTTGTACAGCCTTACAGAGTATGTTTTTTTTTTCCCTGTTATGTTTCCTACATTACAACAGTGATTGCACTTCAAAGCCATTTGATTGCTTGTGCATCAGCACAAGCTGATGGTATGAGATGCTATATAAATGAAATTCATTTTTCCTAGCATAGGATTCACAATCAAAACTCTCTGAACTAGTGTTCACACAGAATTAATTACTCTTGAAGTGCAGTGAATTCAATTATGGAGGTATAACAACATTTCTTCAGCCGATTGAGTGGCTGTTTATTCAATATTTTTAGTAAAGGTTGTTGAATTTTGATTTCCCTCTGTTACATGTTGAAGGTATTATAATTCCTTATAATTATAATAATTCCTTATACTGTAAGCATCATGTACTTTAGCTGCAACAATGCAGGAAGCTCAGAATGATCTCTTGGGAGAAACTTCAATATGTGGCTTTTGGTCTGCTGATAAAATAATTAATATCCAGCAGTCTATTTAATATATGAGCTTTGGAAATGTCGCCTCCAGCTCAATAAATCTATTTATTATGCTAACAGATGGCAAGATTTTAAAAAATGTGCTGGTGAAACAGGAGAGATAAAAATAGAACTTCAGAACCATACAGAATATATTATTAATTATTTTAAAAGATGTAATTACAAAATATTTTCTACCTCTAAATGCCAAAAGCACTTTACAATCAATTAAGTACATTTGAAGTGTAGTCACCTTTGTAATGTTGGAAACATGGCAAAAGATTTGTGTTCAGTGAACTTCATAAATAGCATTCCAATAACTGGCTGAGTGATCAGTTTTAGGCACTGACTAAATAGTTCACTTGAATGATCTGGCAATTGAGGAAACAATTAAACAAATGCTTTGGATATACATAAAACATAATTTTCACTGCTGCAGGTGGGTCTGTTCATTCATTCGTGAAATTTTGGCATCACTGGCTGTGCCAATATTTATTGCCCTTCCCTAGCTGCCTTTGAAAAGATGGCAATGAGCTCCCTTCTTGAGCTTCTATGGTCCACTTGGTGTAGATAGAACCACACCCAGTGAGACTAAAGGAACATCAATATATTTCTAAATCAGGACTCTGAGCAACTTGGAGGGGAATCTGAAAATGTACCTGGTGCCCTTGTCCTTCTAGGTAGCAGTGGTCAAAGGTTTGGAAGGTGACACAGTGTGGAGCTGGAGGAGCACAGCAGGCCAGGCAGCATCAGAGGAACAGGAAAGTTAACGTTTCAGGTCAGGACTTTTCTTCAAATCCTTTTCCTGAAGAAGGGACCCGATCCGAAACGTCAACTTTCCTGCTCCTCTGACGCTGCCTGGCCTGCTGTAGTCCTCCAGCTCCACACTGTGTTACTTCTGTCTCCAGCATCAACAGTTCTTACTATCTCCAAAAGTTTGGAAGGTGTTGTCTACTGAATATTGGTGGATTTCTGTAATGCATCTGGTTAATGGTTCACCAAATCTCTGTGAAAAAAATACTTTTCTTTTTTAATATTACTTGTGTTTGTAACATAATTCATTGTTACAGAGAGGTGGTTAAACTGTCTCACATGGT
This sequence comes from Rhincodon typus, assembly GCF_021869965.1. Classification (NCBI taxonomy): domain Eukaryota; kingdom Metazoa; phylum Chordata; class Chondrichthyes; order Orectolobiformes; family Rhincodontidae; genus Rhincodon; species Rhincodon typus. Next base: position 64,235,685 of record NC_063339.1, read on the forward strand.
GACAGCCAGTGTTTGAATTGCATTGCAGAAATGAAACTTGCACCTCATCAGCTCAACCCTTGATGTTGTCCAGGTCTTGCTGCATGAAGGCATGAAATATTTTAGGAGAATTCTACTTTCTACCTCCCTTCTTCGTATAAGAAAATAATTACGATGCTCTATAACTCAATTTAAATGGTGTTGTCAATATTTGTGATGCCATGATCAAATAGTAGGCAGCATCTAGAGTAGATAATAGCTCGAGGATCTGAAATCAACTGCATTGTTGTCAATATTTCAAGAAAAAAATCCTCCTGGGTAAGAATGATATAAAGTCTGGTCTGTGCATATGATGACAAAAACTTTATGGCACTAATGGATGTAATTGTTACATTATATCAATCAGTTAACCTTAGAATGCATGCATTTGAGTCCAAATACTCCAAATCTATCTTTCTTTCTATTGCATTACAACTTAACACATAACTCAGTGGGATATTTGTGTATCCATAGTAACACGTGTAGTCTAAATCTGCTGAATTTTCTGAAGAATGACGATCTGCATCTTTTCACAGTTGTACACATGGCAGGAATATTAAACGTCATCAATTCACAGCTTCAAGATTAAATCCACCCATTGTTGAACACGTGTCAAAAGACAGAATTTACTACACGCTACCATAAAGAACAAATGTCTTCACAAAACATACTCTTTCAGTAAGTGACTCAAAGCAAATTATCTCTTTTAAAATGCAGCTGTGCTTTTCATTGCCGTTACTACGCACAGTATCTGAGAAGAAAAGAAGTTACAAGCTGATGACTGACTCTAGAGACTGTATACAACATGTTGACTCAGCATGGTGGAACAACCTAAAGGTCATCTAACACCACTCTTTTAGATTTGACATTATCCTGAGAGAATCATTGCTTACCCACTGTTCCCGTTCTGTTACTACAACAAGAAAATCCATACTTCAAGGAAAAATATTATTTCCTATTCACAAATAAATGTGAAACTCAATTCAAGTTCTCCTCATAAAAGAAGCAGTTGTCATGTTGGAAAAGGAATAAATATTTGTTCAAAGAATAGGGGTGCTTTCTAAGATTTGATGGATTATGCAGCTTCGTGTTTTTGAATTTTTCAGGCTATTGGCAAAATAATTTCTTATTTTGTTAGAAGTCAATATTAGACTTGTCCAAAATATTCAACACATTTGTGGCTAGTTATAAACAGAGACATACTTCTGTCCAAAATTTAACCACTGACAAAATATGAGAATTGTTATCAAGCACGTGTTAGCAGTCATTAGAGGTAAAGATTGTAGAACAAGTCATCCTAAGCAAAAATAAAAATCAGGAGAGCAAAGAAGGACCACAGAGTTATATTATCGAGGAACATTAAATGAAAGAGAAAAACATTAGGCCAAATCTTACCAAAAAGCATCTGCGTGTCAATTTTGTTGAGTTTCAGGGAGGGTTTCTTTCTTTGAACCCAGGAGAGTTTTCATGTGCTATCTTCCCAAGCCCACCTCATTATCTATGTACCATGTCCCATGGTGCCTCGCTAGTCACACTCACCACAGGTGGAGATACTGGCCACTACTGGAACCTACCAGGATTCCTGGCACTGGCACCATCTTTAAAATCCTCCATGTACCTGCTCAAGCACTGCCAGCCTGTAGATGCCCTGAATAGTTCCTTTTATTGCTCTGGAAATGTTAGACAGGGAGCAGTTGGCATCCTGCATCTCTGCTGTGTACATACAGGCGCTGCCTGTGAGAGTGTACCCCTAGATATTTGTGACTGAAGGAGGCCTAGATGTGCAAATAGTGAGCTGGAGTCACCAGGTTACCACTTGACTTTCATATTGGGAATTGTCAGCATCCGGTTTCTATCCAGCAGAGGAGAGATGGGAGGCTACAAATCAGTGAGGCAAGTTGATGTGATAATAAGGATGTTAGTAGGCCTCGTGCAGCTCACAAGCCACTCAGCATTTGGTTACAAATTGGGACATTTTGCCATCGGCAGCGGGAAGCACCTCACTAACAATCTCACAAAATTCTCCCAACTTTCTCACAAATGCCCATGTAACTCAGGGGATGGGAAGATTCTGTTCATTTTCATGTTGTGTGTTCTGAGCCCAAAGGCAGGTCCTCTGGCAGGTTCATTGTCTTCAGTTGCTTTATCCTGGGTTATCTTTTGACAATATCTTAAGTAGTGGTGGTTTGTCACTGTCTTAAACTCCCAGTCACTGTCTACCTCAGCCAGAACAAGAGTCAAATCCACGCTGTTAGCACGACACTGAAGCACACACTAATCACCAGCCAACTGAACAAACTGACCCCAAAAATAGTCCACAGGTACATAGATAAAAAGAAAAGGCAGGATAGAAACAGAGTGAATAGAGTTAAGTCATAAAGCAATGATAGAAAAATGACAAAAATATAATTTATTTTTCTTTCATGGGATGTAGGCATTGCTGCTAGACAGGCAAGTATTGGCTATCCGTAATTACCCTTAACAAGAGGGTGTTGAGCTACTTTCTTCAACCACTGCAATTCTTGACATGTAGGTACAAATACAGAAATGTCGACTGGGAGTTCAGGATTTTGACCCAACAACAGTGAAGGAATGGTGATATAATCCCAAGTCAAGATAGTGTGCGGTTTGGAACGGAACCTGCAGGTGGTGGTGTTCCCATGCATCTACTGCCCCTGTGCTGGCGTTAGGCTGATTTTGGTTCTGTCAAAGGAACCTTGATGAGTTGCTGCAATGATTGTTGTAAAGGGCAGATACAACAACACCGTACTCCAGTTGTGTAGGGAGTGAGTATTTAAGGTGGTGAATGAGGGATTCAAACTAACGAGCTGCTTAGTCCATGATGGTGTCAAGCTTCTTGAGTGTTGTTGGAGCTGCACTCATCCAAGCAAGTGGGAAGTATTCCATCACACTCCTGACTTGTGCCTTGTAGATGGTAGATAGGTTTTGGGGAGACTGGAGCTGAGTTACTTGTTGCAAAATTCATAGCTTCTGATCTCCATAGTGTCTATATACTAGGTACTTGTATTCAGGCGGTAATACAGTTTTGATGCATTTAGCAAAAGCCATTTAAAGAAAGATGCGCTGTTTGTTAGTCTGGTTAGAGATCATAACCTAGGCCAGTGAAACTAATCTGAAGGATATGAAGAGCTACGATCTCATTTATGAGAATCATCTCCAATAGAACTAAGAAAGTATCCAGGATAAAAAGGACAAAATAGACTAAAAACCAAAAAAATGCATCCCAATTGTTTGAATGATAATAGATTCAAATCACATCATCTGAATATTTGATTTTCTCTTTTGTTACTGCTACAGTCATATGAACGTATGAATTAGGAGTGTAATGGCTGTAATGAGGTCAGCCATGTGGACCTCATAGAATATGAGTTCCCTGATTGGGGCTATTAATCCGGTCCAATCATGGAGCCCTAGCTGTCAGATATAAACAGGATTGTCAGAGGTTCTGTTCACTCTGAGAGCTCCTTCTGATGAAGCTGGACCAGTTTCAAGTACTGTGCACGTGTAAATAAAGAGTGACTTGGTGACAGGATACCGGCCTCCATAGAGGTATTTCAGTGGCAGCAAGAGAAAGAAGTAAGCTTCTGAAGAAACCCGCTCGCAACAGTCATTTTCCAGCTGAAGTAAGCATTTCTGGCATCATGCCATTATTTAGGAAGCTTGATCCATTCCATTTTGCCGTCAAATATTGGGCCCAGTATGTGGAAATAATGTGTCATTTTCTCAGGCAAATGATATTGGAATAGATTAAATGCAATGAGTAATTCTCCTGACAGCTCGTGGACCTGCAGCTTTTTCAGTTATTAGGAGCCTATAATTTCCCGAGGCGCCAGATAGTTAAATCTTTCAAGAGCTGATGGATTTAGTTAAGGAATATTATGATCCCAAGCTGTCTTTAAATCTGAGATGCTATGGATTTTACTCAGCAGTTCAAAACCTAGGGGAATCCATGTCAAGATTTTTGACAAGGTTAAGACAACTGGCAGAGGCATGTGACTTTAGTTGAAACCATGATAAGATGCTGAGAAACCGTTTGGTATGTGGAATTAATGATGTAGCCATGCAAAAGCGCCTACTAGCTGAAGTACAACTGGACTTCAAACAGATACTACAACTAGCTTTGTCATTAGAAAATGCAGCAAGTGCCATGTGGATTACAGGGAATATAGATGGAAGTGGACACCCTCGCCAGTCCGACTGAGCTTGCAGAACACCACCTGAGTGAAGGCAATTGCATAGCCTCCCTCCTGAACAGAGAGACTCTAGATCAGTGCACAGCAACACCCCAAAACAGAACCAAGCCTCGATGAAATGGTGACTATTTTCTTCAGGATCCAGGCTGGCAAGCCATTGTACTTGCTGCTGGTATGCCGACTCGAGACAGCAAAAAAAATTCCCCACTGGACCTGATTGAGTAAGAGAACTTATAGGGTAGTATCCAGGAAAGTGCACACCCTGGAAATCCCATCTACATCTGGCTTGGAACAGTTAAAATTACTTACAACATCCAAACCAGAACCAATCAAAGTAAATGTCTTACACTGCAATTACTGTTAGGGGGCCTGCAGACTACTCTCACTACTGAATTCTTTCTTCTTCAATTCTCATCTCCACCCAAATCAATTCTACATCCTAATATCCAGAATTAAGGTCATCTCAAACTAATGCACAAATACCATCCCCAGCTAACAGTGGTAACCTTCCACTTTTACCAAGCTTCTATTCTTCTTGAATGTCATACGTCCCTCAATATTATGGACCTTGTCATCCTGAAACCATGTCTCAATGAAATCATATTTATCTACTTCAATGCAAACTATCATTTATGAAGCATTTATTTTTGTCCTTCTGGTCTTTGTAACATTCAGTCTTGATTATTTATGTATACCTAGTTTTGTTTATCTGCCCATTCCTGGCATTTTCTGACCCTTTTTCCACTTATTTCTTATACCTCTCTTACCTTATCTCTACTCTTTGATACACTACATATTTCCATACGTAATTTGTTGTCCCCACTACGTAGTTTAAAAGACTATCTAATTCCCTAGTTAAGCAGTTCATAAGAACACTGGACACAACACAGTTCAGTCCCAATGGTACAGACCCTACTTTCTCCAGAACTAGTGAAAGTGGTCACCCCCACCAGTCTTTGAGCTACATATATATCTACATTATTACACTATAATATTTGACATCTGCTTTTCAATTTAGTGCTTAGCTCCTCATATTCTCTATGCAGAACTTCTTTCCAAGTTTTACCTAAGTCAATTTACTTATCAAGTTTGCATTTGAATTTTATTCATGCAGTCATTTTCAGTATAATATTATGACTAATTTCCTAAGACCATAAAATGTAGGAGCAGAAATCAGTCATTGACCAATTGAGTCTGCTCCAAGTCAAGGAGTTTGTGGCTGATCAGATAATCCTTTACTTTCTGACTATATCTCATAACCCTTGATTCCCTTACTGAATAAAAATGTCTCTATCTTGGCGTTGAATATACTTAACAACCCAAACATGACAGCCCTCTGCAGTAAAGAAATACATAGATTCAGCATCCTGTAAGAGAAGAAATTCCTTCTCATCTGTCTTAAATGTGTGACTATTTATTCTGAGATTGTGCTTTCTGGTCAGATTTTCTCACAGGGAAAACAATCTTTCTGCATCTACCTGTCATGTCACCTGAGAATATTGTATGTTTCAATAAGGTTGCCTCTCATTCTTCTAAATTCCAATCAATACAGGTCCAACTTGCTCAACATCTCTTCATAAGAGTCCTTCCATACCTGGTATCACCTTAGTGAACCTTCTCTGGGCTTCCACCAATGTCAGTATATCTTTCCTTAGATAAAGGGCCCAAAACTGTTCACAGCATTCCAGCTGTGGTCCGACTAGTCCCTTGTATAGTTATAGCTCTACTTTTATGCTCCATTCCTTTTGAAATAAAGGACAAAATTCCATTTGCCTGCCCTAATACCTGCTGAATTGGATGCTACCCTTTCGTGATTTAAAGGCAAGGACTCCCAAATTCCTCTGTTCTATAACTGCCTGCAGTCTTTCTCTATTTAAACAATATTGAGCTCCTCTATTCTTCCTGCCAAAGTATGTAACTTTATGTGTTATATTCCATCTGTCAAGTTTTTTCCGGCTCGCTTAACCTGTTCCTTCCTCTCCGCAGACTCCTTGTGTCACCCTCACCACTTGCCTTCATACCTATTTTTGTGCCATCTGCAAACTTGGCTATAGTACATTCACTTTCCAAATCATTAAAATCTATTGTAAATAATTATGACCTCAGCACTGTTCGTTGTGGCACACTACTAGTTACAGGCTGCTCCTGAAAAAAAAAAATCCCTTATCCTTAATCTCTCTTATATTATGTTAGCCAATCTTCCATTCAGGCTAATATACTTCCTACAACACCATGAGCTCTTGCATTATTAAATGGCCTAATGTGTGGTACTTTATCAAACACCTTCCGAAAATCCAAATGCGTTACACCCACAGCTTCCCATTTATCTATCTTGTTTGTTACCTCCTCAAAGAATTCTCATAAACTTGTCAGGCATGATTTATCCTTCATGAAGCCATGCTGACTCTGTTTGATCATATTATGCATTTCTAAATGTTCTGCTACAACATCCTTTATAATAGACTCTAATATTTTCCATTAATTTCTGCTCTATGTTTCCTGTCTGCCGATCAGTTCACGATCCAAGTCAGTACACTACCCCCAATCCCAAGTGCTTTAATTTTATATGCTAAACTCTTGTGTGTGACCTTATCGAAAAACTTCTGAAAGTTCAAGTCATTAATGTTTCTTTTTAAAAATGATGATGAACAGAATTCAAATCTTAATGCAATTTGAACTTATGGACATTTGCATCACAACTGTGTTGTTTGCTACTAGAAAGCTGATAAATGTTTTCTTTCTTTACAAATATGATGCACTAGCCAATCACATCACAACATATTATCCATTTTTTAAAACAAAATCTCGCAGGAAAGAAGTTACCAAAGTTAAATGGAACCCACATGGGCCCAAGCTATGCCTGCCTCTTTGTAGGATACATGGAACAGTCCCTCTTCCGCTGTTACACTGGCACTATACCCCACCTCTTCCTCCACTACATCGATGACTGTATCAGCGCTGCCTCGTGCTCCCACGAGGAACTTGAACAGTTCATCAACTTTACTAACACCTTTCACCCCAACCTCAAATTCACCTGGACCCTCTCTGACACCTCTCTCTCCTTCCTGGACCTGTCTGTCTCCATTTCTAGTGACCACCTCGAAATTGATGTCTATTTCAAGACAACCGACTCCCACAGCTACCTAGATTATACCTCCTCTCACCCACCTTCCCGCAAAAAAGCCATCCCCTATTCCCAATTCCTTCGCCTCAGCCGCATCTGCTCCCAAGATGAGGCATTCCTCTCCCGAACATCCCATATGTCCTCGTATTTCCAGGACCGCAACTTCCCCTCCGCAGTGGTCAGAAACGCTCTCGACTGCATCTCTTGCATTTCCCGCACCTCAGCCCTCACACCTCCTCCCCACAACATAAACAAAGACAGAATCCCCCTTGTCCTCAAGTATCACTCCACTAACCTCTGGATTCAACGCATCATTCTCCGCCACTTCCGCCACCTGCAATCTGACCCCACAACCAAGGATGTATTTCCCTCCCCACCCCTATCTGCCTTCCGGAGGGACTGCTCTCTCCGCGACTCCCTCGTCCACTCCCCACTACCCCCACCACCCTCAGGCACCTTTCCCAGCAACCACAGGAAGTGCTACACCTGCCCCCATATCTCCCCCCTCATCCCCATCCCAGGCCCCAAAAAGAATTCCACATCAGACAGATGTCCACCTGCACATCTGCTAATACGGTCTATTGTATCCGCTGCTCCCAATGTGGCCTCCTCTCCATCGGTAAGACCAAGCTGAGGTTTGGAGACCGCTTTGTAGAGCACCTACGCTCGGTTCGCGACAAACAATACCTTCCAGTCGCGAACCACTTCAACTCCCCCTCCCACTCCCTGGACGACATGTCCATCCTGGGTCTCCTCCAGTGTCACAATGACACCACCCGGAAACTGGAGGAGCAGCACCTCATATTCCGCCTTGGGAGCCTACAGCCCAATGGTCTCAATGTGGACTTTACTAGCTTCAAAATCTCCTCATCCCCAACCTCATCCCATGACCAACCCTCCCTCTCATCCCCGCCTCCTTGACCTGTCTGTCTTCTCTCCCACCTATCCACTCCTCCCACCTCACTGACCAACCCCCACCATGCCTACCTGCACTTACCCATCACCATCCCACCTACCTTCGCCAGCCCCACCCCTTCTCTATTTATTTCAGAGCTCTCTTCCCCCTCTCCCATTTCTGAAGAAGGGTGCTGACCCGAAACGTCAGCTTTACTGCTCCTCTGATGCTGCCTGGCCTACTGTGTTCCTACAGCTCCACACCTTGTTATCTCAGACTCCAGCATTGGCAGTTCTTATTATCTCTGTTATCAAAGTTAAATGGAATATATTTTAATACAAAGAGCCTGAGGAATAAAATAGATGAGCTGAGGGCACAGATTAGCACGTGGGAGTATGATAATATAGCTATGACCAAGACTTGACTGATAGATGGGCAGTTATCAGCTTAACATTCCTGTTTATGGGGTATTCAGACAGGATAGAGAGGGAGAATAGAAGCGCAGGAGAAGGTCACAGTATTGATCAAGGAATCAATTACATCAATGAAGAAAGACAAAATCTTGGAAGGATCATGAAATGGGATTACTTGATTGTAAGTGAAAAAAAACATAAAAGGGTAAACACGCTGTTGCAAGTGCACTGTGAGCCCCCAAACTAACAGTCAGAGAGAGATAGAGGATCAAATGTGTAGGATCAAATAAGGCAATAGAAGTAGATTTTAATAACCCAAAAAATAATTAGGATGGTTTTAGTGTTCAAGCTAGGGATTTTTAAATTGATTCCAGGAGAGCTTTTATGCCAGTAGTAAGCCCAACAAGAACAGGGCAGGTCTGAACTCAATATTTGGAAATGAGCCTGAGCAGTTGGAAGGCCTAACAGCAGGTGAGCATTTTGGGTAGGGACCATAACCCAGTTAACTTTTGGATAGTTACAGAAAAGGATAAGGGTGGCCTGGGAATAAAAGTTCTAAACTGGGGAAAGGCTAATTTTGCTAAGAAATAATATGATTTGTGGTCTGGGAGCAGCTACTTTCACATAAAACAATTGGGGAGGCATTCAAATACAGGACAAATATATTCCCACGAAGATAAAGGCTGGGACCGGGACCCAAAAACCTGTATGTCAAGGGGCATAATGGTTAGGATTAAGGAAAGATGACAAACCCACAGCAGATACCAAGGCTTCAGTACAGCACAGTCCTTAGAGGAGCACAAGAAGTGCATGGGGGATTTTAAAGAGGAAATTCGGAAAGCTGAGAGAGTGCATGACAAAGCACTAGCTGGTAGAATAAAGGAAAACCCCTTAGGATGGAGGACTGTGAAATATTAGAGAGGAAATTAACATAGATAGAGAGGAGGTAATGGGGGATTTAGCATCCGACATAGTGGATAAATCTGAGGCCCGGGGTGAGATGTGAAATGTTGAAGGGGTCAAGGGAGAAAATATCAGGGGCCATAGCAGTAATTTTCAAATCCTCCCTGGCCACAGATGAGGTGCCAGAGGACTGGAAAACTGCTAATATTGTAGCATTCTTAAAATAAGGAGGAAACAATAGACCACAAAATTACAGACCAGTCAGTCTAATCTTGGCAGTTGGGAAGTTATTAGAAAGAATTCTGAAGAACAGAATATATCTGCACTTGGGGCAATGTAGATTATTCAATGATAGACAGGATGAATTTGCTAAGGGAAGGTTGTGTTTGGCAAGTTTGATTGTATTTTTTGAGGAGATAACTAGGAGTGTTAATGAGGGTAATACATTTGATGTGCTCTACATGGAAGTTAGCAAGGCTTTTCCTCAGATCCCACATGACAGACTGGTGAAGAAAGCAAGAATCCACGGTATCCAAAGCAAAGTGGCACATTGGATACAAAATTGGCTGAGAGGCGGGAGCAGAGAGTGATAGTAGAGGGATGCTTCTGTGATTAGAGGCATTTGCATCTCATTATTAGCTAATCTTGCCTCACATATTCAGTGTGCGATTCTCTCAGCTATTACCTGGCAGTTGCAGTTCACCAGTCTCTTCTCAGGGTCTCCATGTTGGAAATCATTCCCAACATCTCACAGCGCCCTTCATGGACAGTGACTGCCTTCACTCTCCATCCAAGGAAATTGGCATCATCAAAACACCAGCATTACCAGATCACCATGGCCAATCTTGCACTACCTGAAAAGACTCTCCAGCACATCACTTCGGAGCTTACTCACAGCTTACAGTGTAAAGATCCTACCAGGTCACAATATGTTCAGGAACAGATGCACATTTCATGCATATGTATGGATGAACCTTAAGCTCCTGCTTTCTTAATGCTAACTCATTTTGTGCTTAATAAAAACCAAAAGAACTGCAGATGCTGTAAATCAGGAACAAAAACAAAGTTGCTGGAAAAGCTCAGCAGG
>NC_063339.1:64251338-64252117 GCF_021869965.1 Rhincodon typus
GACTCCCACAGCTACCTAGAATACTCCTCCTCCCACCCACCTTCCTGCAAAAATGCTATCCCCTATTCCCAATTCCTTCGCCTCCGCCGCATCTGCTCCCAGGATGAGGCATTCCACTCCCGTACATCTCAGTTGTCCTCGTTTTTCAAGGACCGTAACTTCCCCTCCTCGGTGGTCGAGAACGCCCTCAACCGTGTCTCCCACATCTCCCGCACCTCATCCCTCACACCCCGTCCACGCAATAAAAACCAAAAAAGAATCCCCCTCGTCCACACGTACCACCCCACCAACCTCCGGATCCAACGCATCATCCTCCGACACTTCCGCCATCTGCAATCCGACCCCACCACCAAAGACATCTTTCCCTCCCCACCTTTATCTGCTTTCCGGAGGGACAACTCTCTCCGTGACTCCCTTGTCCGCTCCACACTCCCCTCCAGCTCCACCACACCCGGCACTTTTCCCTGCAACCGCAGGAAGTGCTACACCTGCCCCCATACCTCCTCCCTCACCCCCATCCCAGGCCCCAAGAAGACTTTCCACATCAAGCAGATGTTCACCTGCACATCTGCCAATGTGGTATACTGCATCCGCTGTACCCGGTGTGGCTTCCTCTACATCGGGGAAACCAAGCGGAGACTCGGGGACCGCTTTGCAGAACACCTACGCTCGGTTCGCAACAAACAACTGCACCTCCCAGTCGCGAACCATTTCAACTCCCCCTCCCATTCCTCAGACGACATGTCCATCCTGGGCCTCCTGCAGTGCCACAACGATGC
>NC_063339.1:64252217-64257522 GCF_021869965.1 Rhincodon typus
CAAGCGGAGACTCGGGGAACGCTTTGCAGAACACCTATGCTCGGTTCAAAATAAACAACTGCACCTCCCAGTCGCGAACCATTTCAACTCCCCCTCCCATTCCTCAGACGACATGTCCATCCTTGGCCTCCTGCAGTGCCACAACGATGCCACCCGAAGGTTGCAGGAACAGCAACTCATATTCCGCTTGGGAACCCTGCAGCCCAATGGTATCAATGTGGATTTCACAAGCTTCAAAATCTCCCCTCCCCCTAACGCATCCCAAAACCAGTCCAGCTCCTCCCTGCCTCCCTAACCTGTTCTTCCTCCCACCTATCCCCTCCTCCCACCTCAAGCCGCACCTCCATCTCCTACCGACCAACCTCATCCCGCCCCCTTGACCTGTCCGTCCTCCCTGGACTGACCTATCCCCTCCCTAACTCCCCACCTACACTCACCTTTACTGGTTCCATCCCCGCCTCTTCGACCTGTTTGTTTCCTCTCCACCTACCTTCTCCTCTATCCATCTTCTATCCACCTTCCACTCTCTCCCTATTTATTTCAGAACCCCCTTCCCCTCCCCCTTTTCTGATGAAGGGTCTAGGCCCGAAACGTCAGCCTTTCTGCTCCTGTGATGCTGCTTGGCCTGCTGTGTTCATCCAACCCTGCACCTTATTGTCTCGGATTCTCCAGCAGCTGCAGTTCCTACTATCTCTGACTCAATATTGTCCAAGGTCAGTCAGGCACTTGATACAATCAGGATCCAGGGTGTGTTCTTCAAGTCTGAAGATAGGGCAACGATCAGTCCAGCAGATCAAGTCTAACTAGTCTGGAGATTTCTGGGAGTATGGACCGCGGTCATCCTTGGAGGTTTTTGCAGTAGACATCAAGGAGGGTTGTCAAGGTCCAGTCCCACACTTGTTGGGAAAAGTTACAAGTTGGGGACAGGTACAATATCCCAATGTATTTGCAAATATATCTTGTGCTGCTTACATCTGCATAAGTCTAATATTCAGGATAGGTCCATGATTTCTTGCTGATGCTGAAGATCAGTACAGAGTCAGGGTGAGGATGTCCCAGGACACCATAATAGAACTGTATCATTTGCTGGAACAGTATTTGTGCTCAGAAGGTTACAGCAGACTATGCGACTTCAGCAACTATTTTAAAAAAATAATTTGTGGGATGTGAATTGGCTGACCCAACATTTATTGCTAATCCCAGAGAGCAGGTAAGAGGCAACCACATTGCTGTTGGTCTGGAATCACATATGGTCCACACCAGGTAAGGACATTAGTGAACCAGATGGGTTTTTCCTGACAATCAGCAATGGTTTTGTGGTCATCATTAATATCTTATTTCCAGATTATTTGTCAATTGAAATTCCACCAATTCTCAGGGCTGGATTTGAACCCAAGTCCCCAGAACATTACCTGTGGCTTTGGTTTAATAGTCTAATGATAATACCATTAGACCATCACTTTGTCCAAGAATAATTGTATCAAGAATGTTACAAGTGCAATTTGAGCAAGAACACACACTACTTCATCTCTTTCCCCGTGATTAGGTCAGCACTACAGTTCAGACAGTGGGATTTTCTAACATTGCTGGCCTCCCCAGGTACAGATTGTAGATGCATCATGTTGAAAATGCCATATTAAAATGTGACTGAATTGTTTAACATGAAAGGTTTCCACTTGATTTACGTCCAACTCACCTATGATCATTATTTCCACAGCTTAGAGGTCTGCATCAAATATTCTGGAAGCTGCCATGATGCCTACATTCTTGATAACTCACAAGTTTTTGCCTCATTCTAACAGCCAAATTCCATACAAGGATGGCTGCTAGGAGACAGGTGCTACATCTCCAACCATGGGTGATGACTCCTTTAAAGACCCCCCTGACTGCGGCAGAATGTAAAGCAACTACAGCCCATTCTTCCATCAGGACCATTGTGGAACAGACTACTCAAGATGACGCTCCAATGCTTGGATGCTGAGGAGATGCCTTGCAGTACAGTCCAGATGGATTGTGCCACATAATACTGGGAGTTTGAGATGGGCTCTGAAGAGCCAGAAGAGCAGCAGTTTCCAATGAGAGAGATGAGGACATTGAGCAGGAGGAACATCACTGTCACCATGATAGAAAGTTGCAGCATTGGGTACAAAAAGCCAGACAGAACTTAATTGATACCTGCTTGCAAGAGGTCTGAGTTAGGTGAACATATTGTTCACTGAATATTGATTTTTTTTTTGTTGTTGTCACAAAGGCAAGAAGCCCTATCATGTGCAAAACCAAATACACCTCCCCTCTTGTTCAATAAGAGTTACTGTTATCAACTGTTTAGACGTTTTACAATGTCTGCTGTTCCCACAAACGAGAATGGCAACCTTGTCTGTTCTAATGGGCTATTCCTTCTAACCTACCCATCATTGCTCACCCTGAAGCAGTTAGAGCTTCACATACAATGTTCACAGCATGTAATGCTTAAGTAGACTTCACTTCAATGTCGAAAGTAATGCAGTAAGTGCTTAAAACCTTACTTCCCCATTGGTGAATGTGCTAAGAGGTAGATATTGGATGTCAATGGAGCAATGGACATCACCAGCATTCCCACAACTTCTTTTCTTCTGCGCAGACCTCCTGAGTTCTGTGTACAGAATCGGAAATGAATGCCACGAATGGAGATGGCACAGCAATTGCCATGTGCGGATCCTCAGAGAGACTGCATGTGTAGTTTGGAGGGAACATTGGACATCACACATCCTTAAATGAGAGCACAGTCCCCCTGTAAGGCACATTGCTTCCAGAAATATGTGCAGCTATGAATAAGCACAGACTAACACACACAAAGTGGCCATATGCATGGAATGTGAGTGATGGCAAGATGTTCCCAGAGACCCCCACGAACTGGTCCCTGAAAGCAGTGTCAGAGCTAGCTCCCAGATCTTCCTGAGCAGTGTAAGGGAAGGCAGACCACACACCCCCACCCCACAATGTCTCAAGGGCAGGAAACCCCCTCTAGGGAAACATCGCCATCACTTAAACTGAAGCAGACCTGATAGAAGTATCTTCACTAGTTCCTAGATGCAATAGTACTTTATTTGACATATTTTTCCAAAGATTTAATGCTACTCCTCTAGTATTATTGCAGGTATAATTAATTCTATAAGTTTAATTCATTTTTTGCATGTATTATAAGCATTGAGTATAATTGTAGTCAAAGCATTGCTGTCTAATTAGTTCCTTTTTTTTGAAAAATGCAATGCTGTTCAATGGTTATCTACTTAATGTGCTAGTGAAGCATTTATGTTTTCACTTGCAGAGGATGGCAGTGCAAGAGGCTGTAATAAAGAAGTGATGTCAAAATTTCACTGATGAGGATGTGACCGTATTTCTTTCTGAGGTGGAATGCAGCATAGCCTTTGGATTGTCAAAGTCCAGACCCCCAAGAAAATTGCAAAGTATTGCCAGGAGGAGGCTTCAAGCACAGTCTAAAACTAGGGGCATAGTCTGAGAATTAGCACCAGACTATTCAGAAGAGATTTTAAGGAGCACTTCTACGTACAAAGGGTGCTAGATGTTGGGGACTGTCTTTCACATGCCTGTGGGTGCTAGAACATTCGTTAATTTTAAATCTGAGAGTTTTGTTAAGCAAAGGTATTAAGGGATTTTAGCTAAAGGCAGGAATATGGAGTTAGGCCACAAGCCAACAGTGATCTCATTGATTGGTGGAACAAGCTCAAGGGGCTGAATGGCCTACTCCTGTTGCTATACTGCTATGTTCCTCTGTTAATCATGCTGTTCCCAGATGGTCAACCAATACTGAAAGAAGTGGCATGTTTTTGTGTAAGCTACCAAGGTATATGTATTTGTTCATTTATCAAAATATGAATTAATTTATAAAACTTTAAATCCCGTTTTCTGGGGTACCATGTCAAGTGTTTACACAAAAAGTATTTACTATTCACCGTATTTTATGACATTGTAAAGTGCAGTTGCCTTGGAGATAGATCTAGTTTCATCTTACCTGCAGAATTAAACTGCTAGATATAGAAAGGTCAATGTTGTTTACTGAGTTTACGACAGGCAGTCTCCTTGAAGATCATGAAACTGTGTTCATAAAATTCTCCATCCATGGGGCAAGATCAGAGCTGGACAGGATTGACTGGAACAAGAGGTTGGCAGGGAAAAACAGGAACTGAACAATAAGCTACCTTCAAAGAGCAGCTGGTTCAGGCAGGGTCAAGGTGGGAAAAGTAACACAAACAAATTCAGAGTCTCCTGGATGACTAAGGTGGCAGAAATTAACATTAGAAAGATAAAGTGTGCTTATAACAGGTATGAGGCAGAACACACAGTTGAGAACAGGAGGAATACCAAAGGCTTAGAGGAGAGGAAAAAAAGCAAAAAAGAATTATGAGAAAAGACTAACCATTTCATATTAAAAGGAATCTCAAAAGCTTCTATTGGCATGTGATTAAAAGAAGTGTAGGACTTTAGTGACCAAAAAAGGGGTTTACACATGAAGGCAGGGGGCATAGCTGAGTTGTTACATTAATACTTTTTATCTGTTTTTACAGACAGGAGTAAACTCTGTCACTAGAAGGGTTCAAAATTGATCAGGAAGAAGTTTCAATGGACTGTTAGTACTTAAATTTGTAAAGGCACCAAGACTGGATGAGACGAATCCCAAGGATTTTGAAGGATGTTAGGGTAGAAACTGAGACAGAAACTGGTCTGATTTTTTTAGTCTTCTCTGGAATCAGGGGTGTGGGATTGAAATGCTGGAAGTCCGGAGAATTTCAATGTTACGGTCTTATTCAAGGAATTTTGTAAGGATAATCCTAGCAATAGCATGCTAGTCAGTTTAACTTTGGTGGCAGAGAAGCTTCTAGAAACAATTATTTTGGATAGAATTAATAGTCACATGGAAAAAAGCGGATTGATTAGGAAGAATCGACATGGATTTCTAAAGGGGAAGTCATGTTTAACTAACTTGCCGGAGTTTTTTAAAGTGGTAACTGAAAGACACAATGAGACTTGACACAGTTGATATGGTCTACATGGATTTCCAGGTGTAGGTTACATTGCTCCACAATCGTGAGGAAACTTTTGATCGTGATATTAAAGGGACAGTCACAATATGGATAAAACATTGGTTGAGTGACCGGAGACAGCATGAGGAATGTTTTTAGTGGAGATCCCTAGGGGCTGGTATTGTCCCTCTTGCTGAGGTATTTATTAATGAGAGATAGTAGGAACTGCAGATGCTGGAGAATCCGAGACAACAAGGTGCAGAGCTGGACGAACACAGCAGGCC
>NC_063339.1:64257622-64311340 GCF_021869965.1 Rhincodon typus
GTTCATCCAGCTCTGCACCTTGCTGTCTCTATTTATTAATGATCTGGATCTTGCTGTACATGGAGAAAATTTTCAAAGTTTGCAGAAAAGACACAAAACTTGGGAAGAATTGTAAACTGTCAGGAGAACAGTGAGGAACTCCAAAAGGACATTGACAAATTGGTGGAGTGGGCGGATAGGTGACAGATGAGGTCCAATGCAGAGAAATGCAAAGTGATACACTTTGTAGGAAGAACACTGAAATAAGAGCATTGGTTTTATTAATAGGGCATAGAACACAATGGCAAGGAGGCAATGTTGAACGTGTATAAAATGCTTATTAAACCTTAGCTAAAGTATTGTGTACAGTTATGGGTCCAACATTATATGAAAGGTGTGAATGCATTGGAGAAACTGCAGAAGTGATTTACAAGAATGGTTCCAAGAATGAGAAATTTTATTTTCAAGGACAGATTTGAAGAAGTTGGCACTACTCTCCTGGGAGAGAAGAAGGCTGAGAGAAAATTTGATAGAAGTTTTCAAAATCATGAGTGGGCTCCAATGAGTGGATTGGGAGAAGCTGTTCCATGTCATAAAAGAGAATAAGAACAGATTGCATAGATTGAAAGTGATTGCAAAAGAAGCAAGACTGAGGTGAGAAAAAGCTTTTTCACTCAGCGAGCAGTCAGGGTGTAGAATGCACTGCCTGGAAATGTGATGGAGGCAGGTTCAACTAGGCTCTCAAGAGGGCATTGGCTGATTATTTAGCTAGAAATAGTGTGCAAGGGTACGGAGAAAAAACAAGAGACTTAATGCTCGTTTGAGGAACCAGTGCAAGCACAACGGGCCAAATAGCCTCCTTCTGTACCTTAACAATTCTGAGATTTTATGCTTCTGTGTTTATGTCATTTATCTGAAGACAGAACACAGCATGGGTTTAATTTTAATTCCATGTCTTCCACAATGAGAACAGCACATTGACTTGGTGGAGGAGTGCCATATATCATGGAGCTGAAAGAGCAGGAACAGTAAGTTAAGCACATTCTTCACCTTGAGAATCCCTCCAGTGAGCAGCGGAGTCTCAAGCAAGGGGTTCAAACGCAGGTGAAATGAACAGGTGAGTGAAGCTTGCGCTATTTGCACTGAGTCAGAAATCACACGACACCAGGTTCTAGTCCAACAGGCTTATTTGAAAACTAAAACTTTTGGAGCATTGCTCCTTCATCAGGTGTAGTGAGAGAGGCATCAAGTCACAAAATTTATACATAAAAGATCAGAAGATCATACAATTGATGCGAATATATTGAATAAACCTAAAATGGCTGGCTGACTCACTCCTGTTAAATCTTTAATCAGTTAGAAAGGAAATGCAGGTTTCGATTGATTAAAATGCCAATCCCAGAATTTCTTCCAAGTCACTGCCCTTAGATAACTAAAGGTTTGATCAATGAATACAAGAGGTGACATTTCACGTCAGACAATGCATTTTAGGTGTGAGGCCTTGTTTAGAATTTGTCTGCATTTTAACCTGGAATCAGACTGGTTTTATTTCCAAAGCAGGAATTTATAAAAAGCCCCATTGACTGACTGTGTCTATAAACTGTGTGCTGTTTGAACAAAATAGAATATATCTGCAAATGCAAATTCACCCCATAGATAAGTGTGTATGTGTGTGTGTGTGTTTGAGAGAGAGTGTGCATGAGTGTGAAGGAGTATATGTGTGTGAGAGAGTCTGTGTGTGTGTGTGTGAAAGAATGTATGTGTGCATGTGTGCACACTGTGGTCAGGTCACCTACAGCACGATATGAACCCAAGATCATAGTTGAGTTGTTCTGAGGAAGGGTCACTGGACCCAAAACGTTAACTCTGCTTTCTCCTCCACAGATGCTGCCAGACCTGCTGAGCTTTTCCAGCAACTTTGTTTTTGTGTTGATCATAGTTGAGACCATCCTCATGGGGACCGAACTTGGCTATCAGCCTCTGCTCAGCGACTCTACGTTGTTGTGTATCCCAAAGTCCACCTTGGAGGTTGTTTACCGGAATATCCAAGGCCGAATGTCCTTGATCGCTGAAGTACTCCACCACTGGGAGGGAACATACCTGCCTGGCAATTGTTGGCGTAGCGTCAGTACGGTTTCACCAATGTACCATGCCCGGGACATCCTTGCCTGCAGCCTATGAGATAGACAATGTTGGCCAAGTAACATGATTATCTGCCATGCACATGGTGGGTCATGTTCCCATATGTGATGGTAGTATCCAGATCAATGATCTGACATGTCCTGCAGAGATGGCAGGGTTGTGTGGTGTTGTGGTCAATGTTGTCCTGAAGGCTGGGGAGTTTGCTTCAAACAATGGTCTGTTTATGTTTTGGCAGTTGTCTGAAGGTGAGAAGTGGAGGCCGGGGAATATCTTGACGCCGTGCTCATCATCATCGATAATGTGTTGAAGGCTGCAAAGAACATGGCATAGTTTCTCTGCTCCGGGGAAAAACTGAATGACGAAGGGTACCCTATCAGTCATATCTTGTGTCTGTCTTCTGAGGAGGTGGCATGTTGGAACCGGAAATCGATGAGTTTGGGCATTGTATTGTGTTTTTATGAGGGCATCCTTCAACACCTTCAGGTGTCCATCGTGTTCTTCCTCATCTGAGCAGATCCTGTGTATGCGCAGGGCTTGTCCATCGCAGATGGCTTTTTATATATGTTTAGGGTGGAAGCTAGAGACATTCAGCATTGTGAGGTTATCCATGGGCTTGTGGTAGAGTGAGGTACTGAGGTGTCTGTCCTTGATAGAGATGTGTGTGTCTAAGAATGAGACTGATTCTAAAGAGTAGTCCATGGTAAGTCTGATGGCGGGATGAAACTTGTTGATATCACTATGTAGTTGTTTCAGTGATTCCTTGTCATGAGTCCAAAGGGAGAAAATGTTGTCAATGTATCTGGTGTATAATGTTGGTCGGAGGACCTGGAAATTGGCAGTTGTTGGTATTGAGTACTGAATTTGCACTGGAATGACTTAGTGACAAAGATGAAAGTGTGCTTTTCTTTCTCCTCTGACCTACACCGTGGGCACATCAGATGCAATATGTGCCTCAGTGGGTCAAGAATCTGAGGTGAGAGGTGAGAATGGGACAGAAGCAAGTGCATCACACCAACGTTATGGTACACCAGCAGAGAAGGAAGGAAGGTAGTGTCCTGTGGGTGACATCTCTGTCTGTGAGGGTAGTAGTAAAATGTATTGAATACTTTGAATTTATCTGTGACTAAGGCAAGTGCAGCCCAAGATGCCAACGCTATTGCAGTGTTAGGAGGGTCCATTGAACCTGGAGGAGATGGTGAGCTTACAGTTTTGTCATCAGAAGCTCAACCATCTCTACAACCTCACTGACTCCTGGAGTTGCACTTACAGCATTCAGACATTTCAAAACCATGGTACCCCATTTCAGCAAAGAATAATTGAATTCCAGATTGATGTAACTCAGTGCAGCCAAGTGCTACATAAAGAACTTTGGCAAAGTCACAGGCATCAGAGCCAGCTCCTGAGTCAGTAGTTGCAGCAGAACTCTAGGGTGTCAGAGGTAGCGGATTGATTTCCAGAGGTAGTATCTGCAGCTTGCTCAACAACAGAACCTGGCCAGTATCTGTACTTTCTGACCAGGAGCCAGTCCAGTGCAGAAACTACTCATGCTAACCATGCAGCAGGAGAGTCTCGTCATACTGAAGGGGAATTAGGGTCCATCTACCACTTAATCTTACTGCTAACCCCCAACTCCCAAACCCAGTACTGTAGCATAGGGGATCTTTTCTGTATCTTCATTCATTGACTTTTATGTTCCTATCAAATTTCACTGCACATTTTGTTCTTTCAAGCTTTGATATCCACTTTTCCTGGTCCGTAGGGTTTACTTTGGATATCAATAACCCAAGGCAATTCTATCAACAGAATACATTCAATGTTCTTTAATAAAGCGAAGTACATTACGACAAAAAGCAAAAGATCTTATCAATACTTACAAACAAACCGTTTAATATTACTGGTCTGAAGATCAGACCAGAACAGTCGATCAGCCTATTCTGTCTTAACTTCCAGATGTGATCAGATGTATTCTTCGACAAGCTAGCTAATTTTTGTGACACAAAGGTTTTTGTAATATTGTTTTGTAATACAAGGAAGCTATCCGCTCAAACCTTACACTATCCAATTTCCAGCAAATGGTCAGTTTGATCACTGGCAAACATCACAAAGGTGTCATCTACCACAGTCAGTTAACTCATTAGGACTTGTTTGAATCTCCTTAGAAATAAGCTTATCTCTTGCTTTTATTGAATTCTGACATAAAACCAAATTGCTCTGGCTTTTCACCACTTTTACATCATTCTAATTAACCGAATGATATTTACATGGCACAATTCCATGACGATCACAACTTCAGTTAATAAATGATCACATCTGATTCACTGCATCCGTTTTAAACAAAACTTCAACTTTTCCAGGGTTACCGTAACAGTTCAGTCCATTACTAAGTTACAATACTTGATGTAAACACAGACATTCTTTCAGTCTAACACAGATACACTTTAAAGAATTTCTAACCATTAGGTCACCACTAGACTTCATGTGCTTTCTTCTTCTCATTCAACTTCATTTACCTTTATTTCAGCCAACCCAACAAATTTTAGACTAATATCTACGCATGTTTTGACCTCATGGTTCACCTTCTTCATAGCACGATTTATTTTATTAATATTTTTATGATTTTATTTGCATATGTAGCACCTCATATTATTAATTGTTGTTCCTTACTTTTAGTTCAAAAGCATTTCACAAAGTTATATTTAAGTACGCCCTGTCCTGATATCAAAAAAATTACATTTGCACTAAAATGTAGACTGTAAGACCATAAGATATAGGAGCAAAATTAGGACATTTAGCCCATCAAGTCTGCACCACCATTTAACCATGGCTAATATGTTTCTCAACCCTGTTCTTCAGCCTTCTCCCCATAACCCTTTATTGCTTTACTAATGAAGATCCTATCTATATCTGTCTTAAAGACACTCAATGATTTGGCCTACACAGCCTTCTAAAGTCTAAGGAACCTTTTTATTTAACACAAGTAATAATAAAGAAATGCAAAAAAAATTAATGTCATAACATTACACATTTGGAGGTAAAGTTTGACTTTAGAGTAATTAACTCTAAACATTTTTCTGTTTCTAGGTGAATGTAATTTGTCACCTTTTACAATAGAATATCTGGGTCTGAGTCTTTGTTGCAATCATGGCATGAGGTTTAAAGAATGGCTCAAATCTATTGCTATTCAGGATGCTTCTCAGAGATGCCTCTCCTTTATAACTTCTATCTACGAGGGTGAATGAAGAGGCTACTTAACTCTGGTATGATCTCCAGTGAATCTGCTCCTACAGCTAAAATAACAGACAGGTGAGGATTGAAGAGTTACAAATGTGAGATTGCATTTACAACGCAGTGTCAGTGGTACCACCTATAATACAATCTGTGTGTTTTCTTTCTCCTTGCCCTCCCACTATTTCTAGATGCAGTCCTCGAGTCCGCAGCTAGGTTGCGGGGTAGCTGCTGTGCTGTGGAGTCATTTAGCCTGGATGATTTGGGTGAGCAACCCCGGAGAGACGTTTGTGGCTAGACGTTCCGAGATGCTGAGAGCGTCCTGCCCAATGCAGGCTCCCCTTCCTTGGCTGCAATTCCCACAGGTTTGGGGATCGCAGGCAGAGTGGAGATGGAGAGGCCTGGCATCTCTGGAATGTCCTGAGAGAGCCAGATTCTTGCATGTCAGAGGCAGCACGGTCCACTAGCATTGGTAGATTCCTTCGACTTTTGATTCACTGTCCCAACTGTCTCTGATAATCCTGTTCGCTATTCCTGTTTTTGATTGTGCATTGAATAAAATTAGTGGCCAACACTATGTGGTCCTCTCTTGCCTGGGCTGAGCTGGTTTCCATCAGTCCTCCTAGTGCCAGTGACCAGGGGCATTGCTCCCTCACCCAGCTGTGGAGATAGTCAGTGACGTGACACCAGTATGTTCCTGTGATTCTACTCCAACTAATGCTTAAGGCATCAGTATGGGAAGCTGACAGAGGACGCAGGTGACATCCTTACTGGTGTATCCGCAGACCTGTGGAAGAGGGGATGATGTCCTGAGGGGCTGATCTCAAGGTGGAGACCATGCAGATCCTGCTGGTGGCTGCAGGAGACAAGAGGGAGAGAGAGAGAGAATGAGCTGTGAAACAGAGTGAGAAACTTGGGTAGTTTAAGAATGCATTCACAGTGCTGATAATGGGAATGTAGTGAAGCACTTGACAATGAAAATTTCTTGGCTGCTGGGACATGGCATCACCACATGATCAGTCACGATGCTGTCAGGCAAGGATTCTCTGCCTTGCAGGAGATGTAGAAATGATGGGAACCCTACTATCTTGCCTCTCTCCATGATATTATGGACTGTTTTCTACCAAAATGAGAGGTGTGAGATGTGAAAGCAGATGGCGTAGTTGTTAGTGCTGGTCGGGTGCTCAGCATCAACAGCAAGGCAACAGTGGGTGAGCAGTCCTTTACCTTACTCCAGGTGCCCCTTCCTCTCAAGGGGAAGGATGCTGCCAGGTGGGACTCAGATAGTGAGGAACGACATACAGGCCGACAAAAATGTCTCATGTCAGGACACTCCAAAGTTTCTAGTCCCTCCAACATCATCCTGCATGCAATCTCGAAACATGTGGGAATTCAACCAAAAGGAGGGTGAACCAGCATCTGGCCAGGACACTGTCAGCATCTCTGGGCACTCTTGCCACAAACTTACCCCAGCAGCCCCCCACCCTGCAATCTCTTGACCAAACTTCGCAAGGGGCAGGCACCAGACTTGAGGGCAACGTGACGAGAAGATGGGACTCCCGTTCTGTAAGAAGAAAGTAACAGGGAGAATCTTTCTTTCCACCAGCCTGGAGACATCTTGGTTCTTGTTTGAAATTTCTAGCAATGAAGCACTATGTCAAAAGACTTCTGCTCAGGGAATCATCAAACAGGATCTACCATCCCCTTTTATTTCAGGATTTCTGGCATGTTAAGTACCAATCACAGTTTGATGGACTTGTGATTGAAGATGTTTTTCTCCAAACTTTTCTTACACACAGGACAGGTGCTATGGCACAGTCCAGCTACTTGAAGTTTACACAGCAACATGACCAGACCCATCATCCGCACCTCAGGGCCAGTTAGAAGCTCAGCACATAGTGACACTAGGAAATAGAAGACGGCTCAGGTAATTGACACAATGCAGTAGTGAGGAATAGGCTAGTCCTATACCACATGCAGTGTCTCATACCTGATGACAAAGTTCTTGCCTGTAATGAAGAGGGAGTGAAATTCCACTTGCCCGCTTCTGGCTTCACCATAGGTACTCTGGCCTTCCTTCTTTTTTGCACACTTCTAACATTTCTCAAGTTACTATTTGTTAAACTTCAGGAGAACCCTCCAAATTCTCCAATTTAATGGAGGTTATTTTTGGAGGCTACCAGGTGCAGAAGAATTGCCCAGTGGAATCTTCAATTTCCCTGGCAATTCCTGTGAAATCTGCACTCCTCCCACCTACACTGGAACTGTGTAACAACTACCTGGCCATCGGAAAACCTAGGCCAATGTTTCTTTTTGCTGCACCAGTTGACACTTTTATTTTCTGAAGGATCAGTCCAACGTGAGGTATATGTTTATATAGTCCAGTATTAAATCCATTTTGTGCTGTCGGATTTGTGGCCTGCAGTATTGAATCAACTACTGTGATTTTTGACAGCTATCTCTGAAAGGTGAACGATTCTTTTTCTTAAACTGTATAATTTACTCTCTTACTTTGTTCCATGTGGTGATACCTTTCATCTCTTCATTTCATTCCCCTACTACATCTCCATTTGCTGTGAAGAAAGTACGATCCAGGTTGCAGTTCCACAGTTTAGTTTCCAGGACCTTTGTGAAATTAGACTTTCTATGTGGTATTTAACACTGACAGAAGCACATTGTGGTTGATCCTGCACCCCATCTCATTCAAAATTCACATGTATCCTTTCAGAAGTATTGGACAAAGATCAGAAGGGGGAAAAAAAAACATATAAACATAACATTTATGTAACACTTCTTATAGCCTTGGAACAGTTCAATACAATTTATAAGCCAGATACAACACTTTGGATGTTTCATTACAGCTGTTAAGTTGGTGAGCATGGCAACCAAATTGTACACAGTAAGACTCAAAACAACAGCGAGGAAAATGATCAGGGAGTTTGCTTCTGGTGGCAGTTGATGGTGAAATATTGGCAAGGACACAGGAAAAAACATCCTGCTCATCTTTGATTATTGATGGTCCCCTTTCTCCTGTCCAGATAGTTGCTGACATCATATAACATCTACATTAGAAAACAGCATCTCTGCATGTGCAACATTCCCTCCGGAAACATCAACCTTAAACGATGCTCCTGATCTAAAGGCAAGAGAGCTGCCACCTTTGCCAAGTTAAATGAAAACATCTCAAACCTGGAAAGCAGAGGGGCTCCACTGAAAGTCTAGTGGAAAAGGTCCACTGACCTTGCAAAACTTCCACTGCAGACTTACCTGCTATTGCATCATATTTTGAGCTGCACACAAAGAAAATAAGCTGTAGCAGTGGTGTTTTAGAATTTGCTCGAGTGGATCCAAGTGCTGCAAGAGTGAAATGGGTTTAGAGAGGAATTTTGGGGCATCTTCAGAAAATTCTAGTCTTTTGACATTTCTAGTCTTTTGACATTACTTTTTGAGCTTATGGTACTTTCAAGTTGACTGTGTTTCACCTTGCAAATAGCCTTTTCTTCTGGGACTGTGAAAACAAAATAGATAGTCTTTGATATAACTACAGACCACTGTAAATCCTAACCCCTGCTACATCACGTTAATTTGGAAATCTTTCACAATATGTTATAATAGGAACAAAGAAATGATAAGAACAGGAAGTCATTCAGGCCTGTACACTACCCGGTCGTTCATTTAGATCATGACTGATTCGCTTCCTAACTCAATTTTCCACCTTTGTCCTAAATCCCAACAATGAAGGGTAAGATGATCCAGAAATATATTTAACTGCAGGGTAGCATGGGAAGGAACAGGACAATGCAGATTTAAAGCTCTTGTAACATTTCACCAAGAATGTAATCATCATGGAAAGCACACAGCACTTTACAATGTTTGACATCTAAGTGATAACTGTGGGAGCCAATGGAGAAAAGACAGAGTGAGGTCATGTAATGACTATTAAATATTTCCCCCAAGGCAGACACCAGAAAGCTCCCAAGTAGGTCATGCACAATTTGGTCAACGGCACATGCACCTAAACAAAGCATCCACAATGTACATTAAAGAAAGAGGGTATATTGGTGCCAGTGACCAATCTAGATCTGACAAATGCATAATGGGAGAAAGCAAGGACTTTTTTCCTCATTGAAGAATTATGTATATATGTTCGTCAATCACCGATGAAATACAAGATTTTGGAGTAATGTAATTATACGTATAGAATGTTATGCATTCCCATATATACATCTTTTTGCCAAACAATTATGATATACCAATTAACAGTTTGTCTTAGAAACGACTGTAATATTGCCCTGTTATTGATGCCATCTTGGATTATTGTTGGTCCTGTTGCATTGCCAAAAATTATCTATGGGGTCTGCTGAGGTAGAGCAAAAGATATTGGGAGCAGTTTTCTGACTTTATTCAGTGTTAATTGATGCATAATGTGTCTCTCTCCGTGCTGAGAGAACTCACCAATCAGCTTACTAAAAGCTCTCAGGAGGTGAACCTGGGCTACGTTTCAGCCACACATGAGCTGGGTTCCTGGCTCACCAAAAGGTGCCAACCAATCAGAAACCATTGGTTTGGCCATACACCTCATGGAACCCAGTGGCAAGGACGTAAATTGCTTTTGGCCTGCTGTCTTGAGGAGACGTGTGGGTTTGAAGCAAGGTCAAGGGAGAGACTTCCATAGATGAACCTCTTGTCCCCCAAGACTGCCTCCGACTGCCCCTAGAATTGAAGCAACTGGAGGCCTCTCCCAATTCCGCAGGCAAGTTGCTCCGGTTTCCCAGTGAGGAAACCTGTCGGAATGGCAGAGATTGAGACCCTTAACCCACTAGTAATTGCCCACTTAAGGGCTTCAATAGGTGGTGAGTCGAGGAGATGTCCCATTAACCTTTTCAATCAGGACTTAATTGAAAGGTGAGTATCTCAACAGGGCCAACTCACCCAATTATTTCCCATCTCACCACTTTTTTTAAATTCACTCTTGGGGGCAGGGCACTGGCAGCATTTATTGATCATTCCAGAGAGCAGTTAAGAGTCAACTGTGTTGCTGTAGGTCTGGAGTTACACATAGTCCAGGCCAAGTAAGAATGGCAGTTTCCTTCCCTGAAGGACATTAGTGAACCACTTGAGTTTTTCCAACAATCGACAATGGATTCAGGGCCGTCGCTAGACTTTTAATTCCTGATTTTTTATTGAATTCAAATTTCACCATCTGCCATGTTGAAATTCAAATTCAGGCCCCTAGGACAATACATGAGTCTCTGGATTAACAGTCCAGTGATAGTGCCACTAGGCCATTGCTACGTCTGAAGGGTGGTGGGATGGTAATATTCTGCCCATTAAACTTTCATTTAAGAACATAGCCAACCATAACAATGTCTAACTGGGACTCCATCTTGCAGCTGTAAGACAGCAATATCACAATCATATCATGTGACATTTCATCACTTTCTGCATTTACATAAATGATCCTGGATTTGCATATCATAAATTACCCTTCCTTACACCTACCTTAACCAAACTTTTGTTCACCCTTCCTCTGTATCAATCCTTTTGTCCGATTGCAGTTCCTGTAAAGCATCGTTAGATGCTGGTTATCCTATCACCAATATTACTAAAACGCATATGGTCATTACCACTTGGGTGTTTCTGGGAACTTGCAGTGCACATATTTACCGCATTCCAACAATAACAACATTTCAACAGTGTGCCACTAGTTGAAGAATGTTTTAGGACACCGTGAGGCTGGGTAAAGTGCAACATAAATGCAAATTAACCCTTAATATGAACAGGTTTGTAGATTATAAGAAAGCATTAGACAGAATGATGCACAAATACTTAACAGAGGTCCTACAGAGAGTCAGAATTGATGGAAAGGCTTAGTTTTATTCACACTTTTACTCAGAACCTTAAGTGGCAGTAAGAGTTAATAATAAGTTAACATAGTGAGCAAAGATCACAAAAGGAGCAAAAGGAAAACATTTTATACACAAGCGTTTTTCAACAGATATTTTATTATGAAAAGAATCTGAATTAATGTCAGCCCAGCCATGAGAAACTGAACAATAGCCAATAACACAAATACAAATTGTAGGTAGAAAGTTTGCCAGATAATCTCAGGACAAGAAAATTAGTTTGGAAGAAGGCTTGAAAATAAACAGTGAGGAGGTGAGGTCAGATAATTATCAATTGTGGACCTCCAAAGAAAAATAATCTTTGAATGAAGCAATTGTTTGATTTGGGTCGTCCAATGATAAGCAGATACCAGAATAACAAATAAACTGGATGTTGATAATGATTACAAAATGACTATTTAACAATGAAGGAGTTATTGTGTAACTACAAAGTTAATCTGCTGATTAGAAAATGCTTGCCTATTTAATGTGGTCAATAGTGTCATGCTGATGTGAAAACGAGCATCTGAATTCTGGTGTTCGAGACACAGAATGAAATTAGTCGGAAAAGAAAGAAGAGAACATTAAGAAAACCAGAAAGTGGTGAAATATTGAAAATACTCAGCAGGTCCAGCAAGATCTGTGAAGTTCGAATCAGAGTGGTCAAGGACCAGCCATCAGAATGGAACAAATGAGGGGATCCCTGAATCCACACAGGAAAGGAAAAAAGAAAGAAAACCAATGTGGGAGACAATAAGAAGATTGATGTCGAGGGGCATGTGATCTGGGCATTAGAGGGGAGCATGTAAATAAAATATAAAGTTAATAAAGTTACTTCAAAGCCAAGATGATTTTTCTTACTTATTTTGCTAAACATTGCTACAAAACTAAAGCTGATTCCAATAAACCTATTTTAAGTTATTCCAGCTTTTAGGCACAACAACAATGAAACAATTAGTACCTAAGAGCATGCAGGAACTACATTTTCTGGGTCATGTTTATTTTATTTCACTCTGGGCTGTAATATCCATACAAATATCAAAAATGTAGATTAAAACTTTGTCAGATCCTAGTGTGGTAACATTGGGGAATTAAATAAATGAGAATAGATGCTGAGAAAATTATCTTTTTCAGGGAGCAGTCAAATATTAACCAAGGCATATACTGTGTAATCCACTTGTTCATTTCAAGAAGAAAACCTAATATTTGTCCAGGTGACATCCCCACATTCATTTGGAAATACAGGAAGATTTTGCAGGTTTATTTAGTTATTTGTCTTTTCTGCCAAAGTCCTGCACTGTTATTTTGTCTTTCTAAATTCATGTTAATGCTTCCATATTTTTCACTGAATTACCTACATTACAATATGCTCCATTTTCGGTATAATGTCTTTCAAACTCAAGAATCTTACAGTCTGCTGTGGGAACACAACTTAAGCAAGGGAGGAAAATTTCATAGCACCCTGCCATTTAAGCACTAAGATACGTATCGTTGGTGAGTCCATGTTAACATTCATGGAATCATGGATTAATACTTCACAGGAGGTGGTTATTCAGCCTGTCAAGTCTACATCAGTTCTTCCAAAGAGCAGTTCAGTTTGTCCTTCTCTTTGCCAATATTCCTACAATCTTGAGCCCTTCAATTGACAATTATCAATTAAGCTGTTTCCATTTCACAAGTGAGTCATTCTATCTCTACAGCCCACTGCATGAAAATGTTCCGCCTTGAGTCACACCTTTTTATTTGCCAATTAGTTTAAATCTGTATCATCCAGTTATCAACTCATCAACCTATTGAAAACAGTTTCTCCTTTTTTACCCCATCAAAGTCCTTCGTGAGTTTAAACACCTCAATCCTCTATCCTCTTTGTCTTCTCAGCTTGTCTACATGGCCTCAGCTTTGTGTATGCATGAAACTGAGATCTGATGTCATCTCTTTTCACAGGTTTCTCCACAGCCAGACCAGATTAAATTCTACAGAAAATTATACCTATCCCATTCCACCCAATTTCCCCTAACAGCATAAAAACTAGGAGCAAGACCAGGCAATTCAGCCCCTCGAGCCTGTTCCACCATTTAATATGATCATGGCCAATCTCATCTCAGAATCAATTCTACTTCCCTGCCTGCTCCCCATAACTCTCCACAACATCATGAATTAAAAATCTATCTCCTCAAATTTATCCAGTGTCCCGCCACCCACCACACTCTCGGATAAAGACAGTTCCTCAGAATAAGCAGTTTCTGTATGAGACGCCAACTACATATTCACCACAAATTAGTTAGAAAGTCTCTCTCTCTCACTGTAATAGGTTGGGACGAGCTGAAGGTTTGTAGTGAGCTTTTGATAGGGGTATTGCTATCTGTAGGGAATGTACCAGAGATAAGCTAGGAATCACAAAACATTGCTTGGCTGGTCGTGAGAAGGGCACTTCCTGTGAGATGCTTCTTGTACTTCTTCTGGTTGCTCCGTGCCACCACATGCTGCCCTCGAAGCAGCTGTGGGGGTGGCTGGGTTGAGACTGTCACACATCTCCTTCTGAAATATGCCTTTGCAAAGGAAGTCTGGAGAAACATGCAGTGGTTCATCCCAAGCAGCTCCGTGATGCAGGATGCTATGCTCTATAGTCTGTTCCTCGGGATGCACACTGAGACAAACATCGACTATGCTTGGAGCACCATCAACTGAGTGAAAGACGTTTTTTGGTCTGCCCAAAACTGTTGGTTTTCCAGAAGAAGGAAAAGACCTCAACGGAGTGTTGCAGACTGGCACGTTCCACAGTCTAGCACTACATGCTGAGGGACGCACTAAACTTTAAGGCAGCTATCACTAAGGTGCAGTGGGGAAAGACCAGCATCTGAGGTCTTGCTGCCAAAGTCAAATGGGGGTCTGTTCAGTTATCGGACTCTCCTCGAGCCTCAATTGCATGTAAATATAGTCTGGTTCAAGTAAGAGATGCCTTTGGTTTGCTTAGATAGAGTCAAACTCCAAGTTTGTTTGTTTCCTTGATATGCTACTGTACAGAAACGAACTGCGTTTGTGAGTATGTACATGTAAAAATACTTCTTACAAATAAAGTACATTTTGAAATTAAAGAAAAAGGAATCATGAAACATCGGATTAATGGGCAGATGCTAGGGAAAAAAAAACCTATGAAGTTGAGGATGGGATACAGGTTCCACATCTAAAAATGACCTCGTTCACCTGACTATAGCTATCAAATGTCACTGAGAAAAACTGTCACTGAAACCAAGGTAATAATACCAAAGCCAGAGTGAGCAAACTGTTTCTTTATTATCCACAAGGTTAGTTAACAGATTCTGGGCAATTACTGCCTCAGATGGTTTTAGGTTTGGTGTGAAGATTTGAATTTGCTGTGGCCAAGTGATCTCAGGAGGAAAAGCAATTGAGGGATCACGTTGGTAATGTTGAGATACATTGGGTTTAAAAGACAAAAGACAGCCATGAAATGAAGGTGAACTACAGAGAAAAGCTGATATCATCAATAATGGTAAAGACTCAAATAAGATTGGAACAGAATTTAATTGCAGACCTGGAGCAAGAAAGTGCTGTGATTACAACGATAAATTATTGAAAATGATGTTGCTTCTGAGAATAGTATATATATTATATGAAATAATAAAAAAATTGAATAATTTATTTTATTCCACTCTGTTTATACCCCAAACCAGAGAGCCAATCGATCTTATAGACACATCTGCTTCAAATCTGTCTCTTGTAAGCACACACCATTACAATATTGTAGCAGCCTACATTTTTCGGTTAAGTCTTGATTTTTCGACTTGCCAAACATATCAGCACAAAAGGTAACCAATTGGTCCATCTTGCTGGTGTCAGCTCGAGTCACCCAATTAGTGTCAGTGTTTTTCTCCTTCCTCACAGCTCAACGCATTTCTTTTCCAGGGACAGGGAGTCATGTTTAACACCATCTTATTTAGCGTCATTTCCCTTTAACATAGTTAAATTATCAGGACAAGAAATCTGGCTGAGAGCTGTGATATTAGATTTATTGTTGTTCACTGTAGAATGTTACCTGTGCAGGTTGGTACCATTTTGGTGTAACTCCTTCCCCGCACAGATTTGAGGCCATTCCCAGCCTTACAGCTGGTGGCCCCTACCCATGCTGCATCATTGTCAGAGGTCTGTACTCAGGGCCCATACCAACTGGGTCCCAGACTGCCTGCCAGGAGCTCTACTCAACAGAACCTGCTCAAGGAGCCTCCAGCACTCCCAGCAGGTACCTGGGTATGACAGTGCCACAGCGACTGGGCTCGGGATCGCCCCCTCCCTGGCTCACAGGGCACTAGGCACCCTGCCCCTGCATCCCAGCCCACATGCCCTGCAGCTGCCTTTCCCTACCTCTCTGGCTGCGAGCAATGATCTCCGACAGATAGATAGATCGATAGAACTGCAGACAGATAAAAGAAGCAGCCTTGTTGTGCAGTGGCCTGAGTGGACCATGAAAGCATCAGCAGGCAGCAAGGAGCGGCACTGCAGACCTCCAGAAAGGTCCACAGGGCAATGGCCTATAACAAGTGACTGCCCCAGCCTGTGGCCCAGTGCCTACTGGGTGCCGTGCCCTAACTCTATTGCTGGAAGGTTGAATACAGTAAGCACTGTTAGTAGAGTATTATATTTTACTTTTACTTTTATTTTAAGTGAGTTTATTTATAATATATGAAGCTAGTCATTGAAAGTAGTATATTCCAACTTACAAGGCCCAAGAA
The DNA here is from genome assembly GCF_021869965.1 of Rhincodon typus. NCBI lineage: Eukaryota > Metazoa > Chordata > Chondrichthyes > Orectolobiformes > Rhincodontidae > Rhincodon > Rhincodon typus. The sequence goes on from NC_063339.1 coordinate 64,273,602, forward strand.
TAATGTTTCAGTTTATTTTCTCTGCTAAGGAAGGCCCTATTGAACCCAATTCCAGTTTTAACATTGATTCCTATGGGGGGGGGGGGGGTAAGAAAGACTTTTAATAAGGTTCTTAAAGATTTAATTTTCAGGAACACAACACCAACTGTGTTCAGACAAAACCCCACCCCCAAGTCATTCACTCACTCAAATTCCTTGTCACTCACACTCCACTCTCATCCACCCCCAGCACTCACCCACTCAACTACTTATCCAGTTACAGGATCATTCAGTGCAGCCATACTGAACCTCATCCTTCAGTCAGTCGCTCCTTCACCTCCAACCCCCACTTCTACACCAACTCTCACCACCACCCACCCCACGTCACCCCAACTCCACTTAAGACTCGACTCCCTCACCGGCCCCTCCAGCGGTTCAACACTCACACCCTCCAACAACAACAGCCTGACCTCTGCCACCATTACAAATGACCTACCTCCCATATCCCCCCTCCCTTTATCTGATAGCCTGCCGTTCTCTCCCATCCAAGCCAGTGTCTCCTTGAAGCCCTCTCACTGTCCATTCTGCAGATTCACCATTCTATCTCCCAGCCTCAGGCTGAAATAAACCAATCACTTGCCCTGATTGATTCCCCTCCAATCAAGGACTGCTTCTCACCCATAATCTTCTGATGACTAGTTCATGAGAGACCCAATCAGCATTAACCATTAGATGAGAGCACCCTCTTGACTGGGGGAGCAACTCCCATGCAAAGTCATGCAGTAATACTTATTGTGTTTCAAACAATGACAATGGCAGGTCATGCAGGACACCAGAGGGGGTTGCATTATGGCCAATGGGCTGCCTATTGGATGAACCTGATGTATACCTTAAAGCAGAGTGGAGCATTATGTCTAAAGGAGAAAAAGTGTTGTAACTATTGTGATAAAGTCAGCAGAGCAAGAGCATCAAACAAATATGAAATGCAAGATGGACCCTGATGCTTCCTGCAACATTACAAGCTTTGTAGACTTGTATAATGTTACACTGGAAGCTGATTCAAAACTGAAACCCTCAAAAGTAAAGTTGAGTGGTCTTTGATGGAATGATGATTCACAACACAAGAGGACAAATTAACATGTGAGCCAAAGGCTTTGGCGCGAACAACAATTTGGAATTAGGCAAGAAGTGAAAGTCATTCATCTCAGCAGAAGCAAGTTGACAGCTTGGTCTAGTAACCTGAAACATTCCAGAAGAAGCTCACAGGGTTTGTCAGGCTGCATCACCCGACAGACAAACAAAAGCATAAATCAGCAAAAAATTTCAAAACAGAATCACAGAATATATCAACAAGCTTACACCGAGGGAGAGATCCTACAGCCCACATGTGTACTATACATGTAATTTTACCAAAAAGCATGGGACTAACAAGAATAACAAATCAGTTATTTGAATAGTAAGTAACTTGGGATTACTTACCCACAATGTGAGTGATAGTGAATGCAAAGCTGTTTTTATTTGTTGTGAAAAGGGAGCTTAAAATAATTGCACAGAGAACCCTCAACCCTCAACCCTCAACCCTCAACCCTCAACCCTCAACTTATATGTATGCTGTGACCACCCAGCACAACCCAGTCCCCAGACTGAGGAGACCTTCTGACTCTCCTTCTGTTTATGTCTGTCAGCCAGGGCTCCCTGATCGGTCCAGGTTAACAGCCCAATCAAGAATCTCATAGTCAATGAGATTCATCTGGCCCTCGTTCCAATCACTACAGGGGTGTACATGACATGTGGTTTGTCATAGTCATGTGACATCTGAGGAAGATACCACGGGCACCCACCTTACAAACAACTCAACTAATGAGACACCACAAACAACATTGTAACTCATGAACATATAACATCCAGAATCCAAGTATTTTGCTTTTAATTTTGTGAAAATCTTCGTTAATCCATCCTTAAAAAAAGTGATATTTGATATGTCCAGCTGAATTCCTGAGAATGTTCATTTTCAATTAGGCATTTGCTTGAGGCATGGAACAATCCAGAAATCAATTGTTAAGTGTCACACAACTACTATTTCAGTAGCACATTTGTGTTTGATTGTTAGGGTTATTGACTAAAACCTCACAAAATTCTGGGGCTTTATCTTCCTTGGTGTTCTAGTGGTTATGATTCAGCGCTCTCACGGTCACAGCCTAGGTTCAATTCCTGGTCGGGGATTGACAGCTTGAGTCCATCTACACTGGAAATGCCTGATGTTGGAAGACAAGCCGACTCAGGTCAGGCTAGTACTTGGATGGTAGACTGCCTGGGAATATCAGGTACAGTAAGCTTTGTGGTCTCGTGGTTCAGTGGTAGTGTCCCTACCTCTGGTCCAGAAGTTCAGGGTTCAAGTCCTAACTGGGCAGGAAGTGTGACCTAATAAATCTAAACAAATTGGTTCAGAATACATATTTCAAACCTGGACTGAAGTGTGAGTGGGCAGACAGCTTGACTGAGAGAGAGCTTAGCAAAAGCAGCCGACCAAATTCCAGAACAAGAAGTGAGCATTTGTGGGTGAAGTCAGCAAGGAGAAGCTCTCTGCTCTACTACCATAATGTAGGCCTGGACTTCAAAAGGCCATTAATGGAACCTACATCAACAAGAAGTGTCCATTCACCGGGACTGTGTTAATCTGGGACTGGATCCCAACAGGAGTCATGACAAAGGTGAAGATATAACGGACCATTGTTATTTGCAGAAGCCACCTATAGTATACCAGGAAGCACAACCATTTTGAGAAGCAACACAAGAATGTGTCCGTGAACCCATCGCCTTGCCTCAGGGATGTGCAGAATGGGGACAGTTTGAATGGAGGGTGAGGTGGGGAGGTTCTAGTGTTGGCCTCTCAGTGAGGCCGTGCACTTCAGTGTCCTCAAGATCACCAAAGCCATAGGAGCCAAGAAACAATAACAGGAGATTTGAATGCAATTGTAAAGTAATTGGCCATAATAAAATGTTTGTGAACTGGTTAAGGAAATACTGGGTCATGACAGTAGTCACCGCGGAACTATTTGAAACACAGCAGACAATTTCCACATAGCAAGGTCATACAAAGAGCAATGAGATAATGGCTAACTAATCTGTTACAGTAATGGTGTTTCACAGATAAAGATTGAAGGACAACAGGGATAACCCCACTGCTCTTCTCCACATAATATTCACATGAGAGAAGGTCTTGGTTCATCATCTCATTACTAAGGTGACAACTCTGACAGTGCAGCACTACCTCAGTACTATGCAGAAGTGTCAGACAGATTTTGTGGTCAGCTTTTATGGTGGGGAGGGATCATGAAACCACGCATTTGACTCATGTCACTGTGTCAACACACAGATGACATCAAATGGTAATTATTCCCTACGTTATCCTTCTAACCGCCAGTCATGTATTTAATGCACATTCTATAGAGTTAGCTTACAGCAGCATTGATGCATAGAGATGGTCAGGGCCAGAGGGAGCCTGTAGATGGTTGAAAAGGAGGAGGGAATTGGAAGGGGCCAAAGAGATACTAGAATGGACAGAAAGTGTTCCTGCCCAGTTTTTCTGCCAGGGAGGTAGTCCCATGATTTGAGGTGCAGAGTGATGCCAACAGACCGGCTTCAATTCACGCATCAGCTGAGGAGAGCTGTGCTTCCCCCCATTCCTCCTCCCTCCACTTCCATCCTACCCAGCCGCCCAGAAACTATCTACCTCCCTCCCTCCCTCCTATCTGGGCCCTGACCACTCTTGGAGTAGTGCATCTCTGTTCCTGCTTAGGGATGGCTTTGCTGCCTGTTGCAGTTAGCACAGCAAATTGACATTGCTTCTCATCATGCTCTACCTCTGTGCAATAGTTTATATTTTCTTTAAAACATGCAGCAATGCACAATTCAAATGAATAAGAAACTAAAGAAGCTATTAACATGAAAGAAACGAGTGCATAATTCCACAAAGATGTGTAGCAAGTCAGAAATTTGAACAGAATGTAAAGAACAGTAATGAATAAAAGATTAATGAGGAGGAAGAAATTAGGGTATGCGAGAAAACTAGCGAGAGATATAAAAAGCAGATAGGTAATTACAAAGGAAAGTAATAGGTAAAGTGAGTGTTAGTCCTGTAGAGAATGAGTTTGGGAAATTACACATGGAAAATAAGCAAAAATCAGATGAATCAAACAGATATTTTATGTCTGTCTTTACTGTAGAAGCTGCAAACAATTTCCAAGAAATAAAAATGTATCAGAATGTGAAAAGGAGTAAGGAACTTAATACAATTACATTCGCCAAGGAGGGAAACTACAGGCCAGTTAACTTAACACATGCCATTGGGAAAATGTGGGAAACTTATTATGAACATCAGTCATTGGAAAAATCTGGGAACTTATCATTAACGGGGTTATAACAGGGCACTTGACACAGTCAAACAGAATGAATGTGGTTTTGCGAAAGGGAAATTGAGTCTGAACAATTTATTGAGGTTTATTTTGAGGAAGTAACAAGCAGTCTAGATAAAAGGCAACTGATGGATGTTCCAAGATGTTCTATAGGCACTTGACAAGTTGCCAGAGTAAAGGTTATGCACAAAATAAGAGCTCATGGTGTATGGCACAACATTTTAATATGGCTAGAACATTGTTTCGCTAATAGGAAGCAAACAATGGGTATAAATCAGTCCTTTTTGGGGGTGGCAAGATATGATAAGTAGTCAGTCACATGGATCAGTGCTGGGGCCTCAGTTTTCTATAATTTGTGTAAGTGAATTGAATGCAAGGACTAAATATATGATTGCATTGTTTGAGGATAATGCAAAACTTGTGTTGCAAAGTTGGGTGCAGTACTGTGGATCGGGAGGCAGGAGTTTAGAATTTGGTGTCAGTAAAATGCTGGGGGGAGGGGGGAGCATTGTGTCGTCCCTTTAAATGACCATGTGCTTTTTCTGTACTGAGATTTAAAATGGATGTCTGTGAACAGCAGTTTGAAAGTTTGCAAGGACACAGAGAATGCCACACAACAGTTTTTACCAAGACAACAGACTTTGAGTTTAGGCAATCAATTTGAACCCGGTACTTAGATACCAAAGAAAAATACCTATTAAATTTAAGTCTGATGGTTTTGACAACATAGGACCAATCATATTGTAAGAAATAGTGATATGGCATCGAGGGTATAAAAAGAAGGGGGCAGTTGGACAAAGACCCCAGAGCTAGCAGCCATTCACCAAAGCTAACAGCCCTCAGCTCAAGAGAGAATCACCAGCTCTCACAGCCTCCTCCATGTCTTAGAGAAAGCACCATCTATATATCAACAAGTACCAATGGCACAACTAGTTAATATTTCTGACAGAAGAATCAATGGAGAATGCACAGAACATTCCAGAAGACAAGTAACCTGGCTGTAATTTTGAGAGACTAATTTCTTTTTTTTATATTTTTTGTATTTATTGGAACAGCATACCATTAGAATCTTGCTTGATTTAGAAACAGTTAGTAGTTAGAAAGGGTTTATTCAGTTTGTTAATAATTTAATTAAATTGTTCACTGTTAGAATTAGATAAATAAATGGTTACTTGTTGATTTCAAACTGAGTGTCAGGGATTTATTTTATTTAACCACTAGAAGTTGCTGAAAGGCAGGTTACACCACTTTTCACACTCCTTTTACAGATTATAGGGCGAGGTGCTCCTCTTTGGGTGTTTTGAGTTCAGTTCTCAGAGGGGGTCAACCTCCACTTTATAACAGATTGGCGGTTTGTCATCTGGGATTTGGATAGATTTGAACAGATTTAGGGTATGAAAGGTCCCAGCAGATTTAAACAGAGTTGGGGATTAGTGTCCTAGATCTTTAAATAAAACATAAGTGAGAAGTGGAAATCCATTTAGTTTCGGCTGCTTGTTGTTGGTTGAATCAAAAGTAGGGTAATAGCTCTTTCAGTCACTAAGAGATTTCTGGGGGTCAAAGAAGTAACTTTGGGGGTTTTACAAAAGGTGAGCAGGACAAAGCTGTTGGAATTGGCAGATAAGCTAGAGTTGCGGTTGCCTTTGTGAGCAAAGGAAAGATAATTAAAGTAATGCGCCCGAAACTTCAGCCTTTCTGCTCCTATGATGCTGCTTGGCCTGCTGTGTTCATCCAGCCCTGCACCTTGTTGTCAGGGAACGGAAACAGTTTGAATTACGGTTAACAGCAGAGGAAATAGAAAAGGAAAGAATCACTCTGGCAGAAGAGAAAGAAAAGGAGAGGAAGGCCCTAGCAGAAGAAAGAAAAAAAGGGAGAGAAGAAAGGGTGAAAGAGAGAGAGTTTGAACTTCAAAAGTTGACAATTAGACGGAAAAGTCAACTGAAAAGGATGGAGGTGAAGGTAAAATGTGGGCTTAGTGAGGAGGTTAGTGATGATGAGCAATCACATTGCAGCCAACAGTCTGATTGGGATATATACATATATGTCCAAACATTACCAAAATTTGATGAAAAAGATCTGGAAGCCTTTTTCATTTCCTTTGAGAAATTGGCTAAACAGATGAGCTGGCCAGAGACTATTGGTAGGCAGGGCTAGTGAGGTGTTGTAGCACTGTCAGAACAGGTGTCAGGAGAATAAGAAGAAGTAAAACAGTCCATCTTGAGTGCCTATGAATTGGTACCAGAAGCATATAGTCAACGGTTCGAAGTGATCAGAACTGATGATGAGGAACAGAAAGTTAAAATAGCGAGAAGAGCTGCAGACATGGCAGATGAATATGAATTAGCGCATAAATCAAAATTGGGAAAGAAGGAGATCCTTCAATGAAAAACAAAAGGTAGATCACACTGGGAAAAGTATACGATGTGTGAAAAAAGAAACCCAACAGGGTGGAAAAGAGGTGAAAGACCTCAGGTGTTTTTGCTGCAATAAGGTGGGACACACAAAGTCACAGTGCTGGTTGTTTAAGAAAGGCGCTGGGAAAAAGGTTAAAGAGGCTAAAACAGTGGGATTAGTTAAGGTAGTGAAGGAAATCGTAAGAGAAGTCAAGGAACTGCAGGAGGGTGCACAGCCTACTCACATGCTAGACAGGAAGACAACGCCCAAGCTTTTTAAAGACTTCACCTGTGTGGGTAAGATTTACTCAAGTAGAACAGGGGATATAGGTAAAGAAGTTAAAATATTGAGACACATGGGAGTTAGTCTGTCTCAAATAGTAAGAGATGAAAATATTTGCACTCCTTCTGAAATATTGCCCAAAAAAGTGTGTAATCTGTGGAATAAATGGAGAGAGGAGTAGTGTTCCCTGTGTAAGATAAGGCTAGAAAATTCAATCAAGACTGGGGGAGAGATAGTGGGAGTGATGGAAAAATCGGCTATTCCAGGAATACATTTTATTCTTGGAAATAATATAGCTGGATCACAGGTGGAAATGATGTCCATTTTAAGTGGAAAAGCCAGAAGAAAACAAGGAACACAGGAGTTAAAAGTACCCTGGAATTTTTCCAGACTGTGTGGTGACAAGATACCGCAGCCATAAGTTAAAACAAGAAGGGAAAACAAAAGAGAAAGATGAAGGAGTTGAGGTGCAGTTAGCTGACATTCTGTTTGATGAGATGGTAAAGGAGAAACCTAATCAGTTAAAGGATCAAGCAGAGGTGTTTAGTTCTGAAAGGTTAATGGGGTTACAGCAAAAAGATGAGACAATAAAGGATTTATATCATAAAGCCTACTCAGAAAATGAATCAGAGTGTACTCCAGAATGCTATAGTATTACCTTTACGATAAAATCTTAAGGCAGAAATGGAGACCTTGGCAGATTAGTGCAGATGAGAAATGGGCAGAAGTTCACCAGATTGTGTGCCAGTAGAATACAGATAGGAAGTATTATGGGTAGCATTTAATTTACCTGTAGGAGGTCATCTAGGAGTAAGGAAGACTCAGGCTAAGATAACAGGAGCGCTTTTATTGGCCTGGATTACATAAAGATTTGGATGAATTTTGCTGTACCTGTAATATGTGTCAGATGGTGGGAAAGCCACAGGCAGTAATAAAACCAGAGACTTTGATGCCAATTCCCGTACTGGAAGTACCTTTGACGCAAGTTATAATTGATTTTGTAGGTCCCCTCCCAAAAATCAACAGTGGGAACTAGTATTTGCTAACTGTAATGGATGTGTCTACCAGGTTTCTGGAAGCAATTTCATTATGGAATGTCAAGGCAAAAAAGGCTATGGAGGAGTTGCTTACTTTCTTTCCTCATTATGGTCTATCCAGGGAGATTCGGTCAGACAAAGGGTCCAATTTTACTGCACATTATTTAAGAAGGTCATGGATATATTAAGCATCAAACACTTTAAATCAAGTGTGTGCCATCCTGAATCCCAGGGAGCATTGGAAAGGTGGCATCAGACCCTAAAGACAATGTTGAGGGGTCATTGCCAGGATTACCCAAATGATTGGGATAAAGGTATGACATTTATATTATTTGCCATTAGAGACGCTCCAAATGAATCGACTCAGTTTACTCCATTTGAATTGATATTCGGATACAAAGTAAGAGGGCCTTTAAAATTAATTAAGGAAAGGTTGATAGGTCTGCAGTCAGAGATCTCACGGTTGGATTATGCTTCTGAGGTGAGAGAAAGATTAAACAGAGTAGGTGAATTGGCTAGAAAACATTTGAAGGTGGCACAGTGCGTAATGAAGCAAGAAGCAGACGATAAATCTAAAATTCGTACATTTGCCCGTGGGGATAAAGTATTGGTGCAGTTACCAGTGGAAGGAGATCCCTTCAAAGCAAGGTTTAGTGGTCCCTATCAGATTGAGAAGAAGTTAAATTGGGTGAATTATCTGGTAAAGATGCCAGATAGGAAAAAATTATTGGGTATGTCATGCGAACATGCTATTATGACAGGGAAATGTAACCAGAGAAATGGGCATTTGTTACTACCACTCAGAGTGAGGAATCAACTTCAGATGATTTGGATTTTGATGTGCCTCAGAATAAACTGAATAATGAGGAAGCTCTTAAGGATTGGGATATGGTAGTGAGCTATCTGTCCCAGGAACAAAGAACTGAATTGAAAGGCTTGTTACAGTGCTATAAGGACCTATGTAGAATTAGAAAGGGGATGACTAATGCCATAGTACATGAGGTTGACGAAGGGAATGCTGTTCCGATAAAACAACATCCCTACAGGCTTAATCCTCTCCAAGCAGCGCAAGTTCAGAAGGAAGTGGAAGCAATGCTCCAAGAAGACACAATAGAGATGAGTCAAAGTGAGTGGAATTCGCCAATCATATTGGTTCCTAAATCTGATGGTACGCAACAATTCTGTATAGATTATTGGAAGGTCAACACTGTGACCAAATCTGTCTCTTACCTAATTGATGATTGTATGGAAAAAGTAGGACAAGCCACTTACATCACAAAGTTGGCATTACTTCATGGATACACAAGTGCACAGGGAGTGCCTGAATTGAAATATTTGTATCGAAAGGACGTACAGTTAGCAGGCCAAGCAGCAGTTTTTTACCAAGACAACAGGCTTTTGAATTTAACCAATAAATTTGAATCAGGTACTTAGATACCAAAGAAAAATACTTATTAAATTTGGTTTTGACAACATAGGACCAATCCTATTGTAAGAAATATTGACATGTCGTCAAGAGTACAAAAAGAAGGGGGCAGTTGGACAAAGACCCCAAAGCTAGCTGCCATTCGCCAGAGCTATCAGCCCTCAGCTCAAGAGAGAATTGCTGGCTCTCAAAGCCTCCATCTATGTCTTAGAGAAAGCACCGTCCAAATACCAACAAATACCAACAGCACAACCAGTTAATATTCCTGACATAATAATCGATGGAGAAGGTATTCCTGACAGAAGAATCAATGGAAAAGGCATGGAACATTCTGGAAGGTGTGTAACTTGCTGTAATTTCAAGAGACTTTTTTTATATATATATGTGGTACTTCTACTTATTGGAACAGCATACAATTAGAATATTATTCAGTTTGTTCATAGTTTAGTTAATTTGTTCACTGTTAGAGTTAGATAAATAAATGGTTACTTGTTGATTTTAAAGTGAGTGTCAAGGATTTATTTTATTTATCCACTAGAAGTTATTGAAAGGCAGGTTACACTACTTTTCACGCTCCTTTTACAGATTATGGGGCTAGGTGCTCCTCTTTCAGGGTTTTCATTCTCAGAGGAGGGTCAACCTCCACTTTCTAACATTAGGTAGGAAAATAAGTTATGAAGAGGACACAAGGAATATATAGAAAGGTGGGCAGAAATTTGGTAGATGGAGTATGACGTGGGAAAATGTGAATTTGCCTGCTTTGACAGGGCAAATAGAAAAACAACATTCGATTTAGATGGAAAGTGAATGCAGAACTCTGAGTTACAGAGGGATCTGGGTATCCTGGCACGAATCACAAAATACCGACACAGCAAGTGATTAGGAAGGCAAATGGAGTGTTTTCAAAAGGGGAATGATGGATTAAAGATGGTTTCAGCTGTATGAAAAGTTGATAGCGCAATGTCTGGAGTACTGTGGAGAGGTTTAGTCTCTTTATTTAAGAAAGACTGTAACTGCATGAGAAACAGTTCACAGAAGGTTCATTTGACTGATACCCGGTTTGGAGATATTATCTGATGAAGAAAGCTTAGAAAGGTTCAGCCCATCTACCTTAGAGTTTAGAAGAATGGCATGTGATCTCACGGAAATGTATGACAGCCTGAGGGACTTGAGAGGCTAAATGTTCAAAACATGTTTCCCTTTCTGAGAGAGATTAGAACTGGGGAGATAGTTTAAAAATGGAGGTCTCTCATTTAGGATGGAGATGAAGCAGAATTGTGAACTTTCAGGGCATCATGAGTCTTTGTAACCCTCTTCCCCAGAGAAAGATGGAAGCAAGTCAATAATTACATTTAAGGCAGAGACAGATAAATTATTGATTAATAAGAGAGATTAATAAAAGAAAGTTATTGGGGGTAGGGAAAATGTGGAGTTGAGGCCACCATAAGATCAGCCATGATCTATTGAAAGGTGGCCATGAGGTGGAGGTGCCAATGTTGGAGTGGGATGAACAAAGTCAGAAGTCACATGGCACCAGGTTATAGTCTAACAGGTTTATTTGAAATCACAAGCTTTCACAGTTCTGCTCTGTTGTCAGTTGAAATATTGAACGGTAGAGCAGACTAGAGGCATTGAATGGTCTATTCTTGCACTTAATTTATATGTTCATATGAATAGTGGAGGATGGAAGTAAAACTAAATAATAAAATATGTACTTTAAAAAAAAATCTTTCTCCTCATCCTGCATCAAATTTCATCATCCTCAGCAAAAGGAATTTAAACTTGCCACAGCTAACCTCTCGTGATTAACATTTTGAACATTGTAAGCAGATTTGCTTGTATTTTCTTTCATGTTTTTAGCTTTTCTGTCTTCATTCTTTTTCTTTCTGTCTCTGTTTAATCAGTCACCTTGGCAAATTGCCTCAAGTATTTCTCTATTGCCACATTTGATTAATTTTCAACGTTTTATTCATGCAAAAATCACAGGCATCAACAAGGCACACTTCTTTCAGCTGACATTAAGGATCATATGTTCCTCCCCTTTTTGAAACATAAATATCACTTTATTCTTCTTTCCCTGTTCTTTTCCATTTCACATGTCTCCAGAATTCCAGAATTCCTTCTTTGAAAATACAATTATCCCCTTCCCTTCCTTTCTACATCTTTCACTTTCAGTTTATTCTGTTGGAGGGACAGTAGCATGCTTCAGCTCACGGCCAGAGTGGAATCTTCCAATTGCAGTCTGGGTCTCACCTACCAGCTACAAAGCCAATGAGCTCAGTTATCTGCTGGCCACCGTCTAAGGAAGGTCCAACAGATCTTCTGTCAAGTGGGCAGTTCTAAGGCCACTGGTCGGCCTTTGTCTGGAATCAGGGCTGGGAAGCAGCGATCCTTTTGGATAGGAACTGACAACCAGACAGAAACCAACGACTCCCTTGCTCATCACTGCCACATCAAAGGCTAGGGAGAGAACAGTTTCCAAGGATCCAGGACAGGGACAAGCAATCTGTGGGTTGTTTCAGGGCAGGGGCCTGCACTCCTTCTGCTTCTTAGAAGCCTGCTGATTGGCAGGCCAGCCTGTACTTAGATTAATCCCAGCAATGACAGGCAGAGGCACACACATGACTATTATATCTCCAGCTTCAGCCAGGGAAGAGATGGATGTCTTAAAATTCATCATCATGGTCATTGTGACAGCCACTGGAAATGCAGTCCTTGTCCTTGTCCCGTAGCAGGCTGTAGCAGACATCACATTTTCAGAGTGGATTTTTTTTACTGAAATGCAAATATCACACACATTGTTCCTCACTAGGATTGAGATAAAGATTTGCTCCCTGGATTCCCATTTGGGTATGGCCTCCAACTGAAAGGACATCTGCCAGCTTCATCCTCCCTCTTCCAATATCTCAACCTGCTTTGTGTGACCTCTACTCATTTTTTAAGTAACTGTTGGTTCCAACAATAGACTGACAGTAAACAATTGGTGCAAAAAACTTGAATTCAACAAAAACGCCTTCAGTCCCTGTCACGCTCCTTCCTGTAGAGTTTTGAAACTTGGAGCAATTATGAAAAACAGAAAAAAAATCTGTCGAAATGTAACAATAACCAGAAGAAATTAACCACAAGTCACCTATGAGTAGTTGAGTATTCCTTCAGTGCCGTTGGTTGGGGGTGGGGGGGAGCAGTGGAGGAAGAAGAATTAGGGTTTTAGTGGAGAAAAACAGATTCATCCCAGCAGCAGAACAGTTTTGGAAATCATCAGTCCATCCAAGCTAGAAAGAAATTCTAAACTACAACAGCAACCTCAAAATAAACAATGTCAGAGAAAATTTAGTGATATAATGAGTCCTGGGGAAGACAGCAATGAAGAGAATTATATCTGGTATATGTGCAAAACATTTCCAGTAGGGTACACTTTCAACCTCATTGATTCTGGACCTCAATGGGGTTAAGTATCTGTACAAGATATTGCTGAAAAGAAAGAGTTGAATCTTTATTTTCACTGATTATGATAAGGTCTTTCAAAACTCTCCTACGCATTGCTTTGTTTTTATTTTGTGAATATGTTCAGTAACTAAATTTCTCATTAACCAAATTGCAAAAATAAAACATTTCATGCTAGGGCTCAAAATGGGATCTGAATTGTCCAGTCTTAGTGAGGAAGATTGCCAATTCTGAGGAAGGGTCACTCACCCGAAACGTTAACTCTGATTTCTCTCCACAGATGCTGCCAGACCTGCTGATCTTTTCTAGCAATTTTTGTTTTTGTTGTTCAGTCTGACCATTGACTGTGATCATAATTAAGTGGTAACTGGTGGCATGATAGAAATTTGTTAAAATTATGAGGGATTTGTGAATGATTTGAAGAAAGCAGCATGTGAAAGTACATAGATATAAAACGAGAATTGTTGTGAAATTTCTTACATGGATCAAAATTTCAAAATGGCTCTCATTGTTGTTAAAGCTTCACTGGGAGTAGAAAATACATCTGTGGACTAATTGAGATTCTTGACTAAGGTTACATTGAGAGAGTTAATGGATAAGTTGAAAGTAGAAATAAAAAGAGGATCCTGTAAGGATGAGATGCTTAAAGTGATTATAAAGCATTTAGTATTAAAAGGAGGGAAATATGAAATTTCTATGTCACTGTTAGGATTAGCTAAGATTCAGTTAGAAGTGAAAAAAGCTTGACTTAGAGGGTTAGAGGAAATAGAGAATAAGAAAAATTTTTAAAAACTGCAATTGCAAACAAAAAACAATGGGAAGAGAAATAGAATTAGCTTGAATTGGAAATCAAGGAGAAAGATGAACAAGAGAAGTGCTGGCAATGACACCCATTCATTCACATGCTGTGGACATTGCAGGTTAGACAGCATTTATTGCCCATCTATAATTTGCCCAGAAGATTGTAAAGAGTCAACCACATTACTGTGGGCCTGGAGTCACATGTAGTGTGCCAGACCAGGTAAGGACGATAGTTTCCTTCCCTAAAGAACATTAGTGAACCAAGTGGGTTTTTCCTGACAATTGATTCATGGTCATCATTAGACCTCTAATTCCAGAATTGATTTTGTTGAATTCAAATTCCACCATCTGCTGTGGTGGGATTTGAATCTGGGCCCTGGCATGTTACTGGGGTCTCTGGATTAACAATCCAGTGATAATACCACTAGACCATTCCCTCCACCCTAAGGGAGCATTAGTTTTGTAGTTTAATGAGTTATTTGCTTACAAAGTAATGATTATTCAATGTTCACTTTAATTTTTGTCTGCAGTAAAAATCTCAAAATGTGAAATCTTGTATGATCCTTTGCATAACTGGCATAACTTCTAAAAGTTACCCGTCTCTTTGTGTGTTAAATTAGAGAAGGCAACACTGTTAGCTTTGCACAGCAATAAGCGTGGTTTAATTCTGTTGTTAGGATTTGTTTTATCAACAACAAATGTCAGGAAAGATTCAAATTACACTTCATGTAATTGATACAAAATCCATGATGCTTTGTAAATGATTTGGGGGTGAAGGAAATAGTGTTAGATAATTCTGCAGATTCATTTTCAAATATTTAGGTCATTTCCATGCCAAATTTCCCTAACTAATTGAAGAGTCAGGAACCCAAATAAATAACGCACTCCACAACATGACATTTCCAGGGATGATCAATGAGCAATTAATCTGCAATCATTATCCACTGATGATTAATGCATAGAACCTCAGGCCTTTGAGTGTTGATGTTGACCCCTCACTTGCAAAAATACAGTCCTAACTCTACTTACATATTCTTTTCCCATATGCCTCCGCTCAGCTATCCCCTCATTTCTGAACGGTTTCATAGACCAGAATTTTCCAGGCTCTTTAGGTACATGCTGGGAGGTGGGAAGGCTGGAAAAGTGGTGCTAGTCCGCAAAAAAAGTGTCCAAAGATATTGGTGCCTGTGCAGTGATACTTTTACAAGGCTCACTGCTTATAGAAATTATTGGAAAAATTACACTCAACCACTTTTCTATGGCATCAATGTTCTGTGTGGGCACAACACAGACACTGAAAGCCTAGCTTTTTATTTCCAGCTTTTTCCCTGTCTTATTTCGTATTTTCAGCTTTTGTGCTTCTCTGCAAAAGTTTCACTGCTGGGAAAGAACTGCATAAATACCGCAGGCAGAATACACAATGGCAACTCTGTTCTTCAGCTATCAGACTATTAATTAATTTTACAACCTCCAGGACTATTCCTAGATCTTATCTCCACATAGTAGAGCAACCTATGTACATAATATCAAAGCCATTTATGTAGAATCATACTCATTCTTGGACAGCCAGTATAGTTTTGTATTCATTTCCAGTCTCCACACCATAACTCATATTATCCTCCTTACACCAAATAAAAATTAGATGTCAGTCAGTTCCCCCAGATGGCTAATGCACATAGTGAGATTTTCTCTCCAACACTGATAAACAATGCAATGTACTTTTCTTTGTAGCTACCACTTTGTTGAAAAGCTATGAATAGCTCCAACCAAAGGTTGCTAGTTTATGTTGGTCCATTTGGTTGTATACAGTGAAGCTTTGTTAAAAGGAAGTGTTTATAATCTTTCCATTGGTTAAAAGCGAATGCTAACTCCACCATGTTTCTCTTCTCTTCGCTTTTCTTCCCTAAATATATAATTAACTTTGTGTCACAAACTTCCTACCATGGAAATCTGGAACCCATTCTATGTATCAATATTCACTGGGCAGAATTTTATGCTTGGTGGGACATCTTGCTTCTCACACCGAAAAAGTTACGGGAAAACTTATTCCTAATCCAACACGTTACCTCCACAGCTCATGTAACATTCTGAGGAGCATTAATGGCTTATGGTCCTTCCGCACACTCCCATCTGGGAAGAAACTCAGAGCTGCCAGCCTCTCCAACTAGCCAACAGCTTGATAACGTCACCAGTGTCATTGGGAGTGGGTGGTGGCCATTGCTAGGACTGCATCCAACTCTTGAAAAATAAACACCAGGAACTGGGTGGCATGTATTTTGTGATGGCCTGGGGAATTGGTTTTTGACAAGGAATGTACTGGGTACCCTGAGAAGTTGGGGGTAGCTCTGATCAAAAAAAGGGCCAATGAGGATGAAACGATATCCCTTACTAAGACTGGGTAGATGGCAGGAAAAGCAATCTTAGAATTTTATGGGCTGCAGTCCAGCCTGCAGGAAGTCACAAAATCCTGTCTATGAATTCACTCCTACATTTTAAAAGTTACCATAGTTTGAAAGTTGTCGAGTGGTTTGCGATATCCTCAGATCATAAAAGGTGCACAGAAATCAAGTTCTTTGTATTTTCTCTACATGTCGTTCTGCAACAATGTAAAAATGCAGCTAAAGAGAGAATGACTTAAAATTCTGCCTCACCCAGGTGCAGCTAGCTTCTGTCGTATGGCTTTCGTCTTCAATTTTCAAGTCTATTCAATGTATTAATTGGACACGTGATATGGAAATATGAAGAATAACGCTATATGCACCAAGTGCACTCTGAACAAATTTTGCCTTTAGCTGTTATCATTCTCAAAGATTCTAGCAGACTGCCAGTGTATGTGAATGAGATTATATTAAAAGCCATCCCATCTTAAACCCACCTCCATGCAATGTGAACACATGGGCCTTGAAACAAGGTTGAAGTCCTTATTAGATATTGTTAATGGACCAGACCAGACACCCTCATAATATTTTAAGAAGGTAGCCTAGCCCCTAACTTTTGCTTATTTTAAAGGCAAACGTGAAGTGCTGTGTTCCAGATGCAATTCAACTGGTCAAACTACTTGGCGTTAAGCAAAAACACAATTTATTCAAACACTATAGTTAAAATACCTCAAAAGAAAGAAGAATTTAATAACTTAACTCTATTGGAAAACTTGACAGAATAATAGATGCAGTAACTATTACTAATTAACTGTTCCAATATAGTAACATCCCATAAACATACCCCTTGGCAAAAAGGCAAATTCAGAGACCAGATTTTCTCACATGCAAACCCACAGTTGGAAGAGAAACACCAGCTTCTATCTATAACCAAGAGTGAGGTAAAAATAGCTTCAGCAGCTTCTGCTCAATCTAAAAGCTAAATCAAAACTAGAAATCCCAGTTTGTGAGAGCTGGCCACACCTATCCAGGCTGCTTTTATTATTCCAACTTTTAAAGCTGTTTCCGTTACCACAGACTGTCAGTACATCTCGTTCAATCTCTCTCTTAAAAAAAACCAGGACAAAATACACCTCTTAAAGCCACAAGTATCCTTAGGCTCTCTCTTATTGTTTGATCTGGATTTTATTGTTATACAGTTTTAAGGAGGATTATTTATAATCCAACATTCTTGACACCTTGCTGGAATTTCAGAGTCTAGCAGTCCAAATATTCTGATCACAGAGTTTGCTGTCATTGTCTCCAACTGTGAACACCTATACCTGCTTCGCAACAAAACAACCTGGGGCTCTCACTACACTTTTACAGTCATGTCACCTCTGTTGTTAAGCAGGTTTTTAAAATATTGTCCTAAATTGAAAGCATAATCCTGAAACATCACAATCTTTTAAATCTCCTAAGTGCAATATTAGGTATTTGTGGATAAGTTGCCCAACACATTCAACAACTACAGGAGAAGCTTAAAGTGGCTTCTTTTAAATAACTATCTAGGGACTGTATGGAGTTTGTTATCTACTACCAGTTGCATAAACATCCATGATTTAATCAGCATAAGCCTCTTAGGTGGATGTAAGAAGTTCCAAGACATTTTATTAAATATAGCAACCAAACACTAGGCATCTATGAGGGGCTGTTAATGGCAGCAGAATTGTAATGAAATGCAGTCTGCAATCTTATGGCCCAGTTTATCACCAACTCTACCATTACCACCAAGCCAGGGGCATCAACCCTGTTTGTTTTTATTCATTCATGGGACGTGGGCACCATTGGCTGGCAAGCATTTCTTGCCTGTCCATAGTTGCCCTTGAGAAGATGGTAAGCTGCCTTCTTGAAGTCTATGTTGTGTAGGTAGATCCACAATGCCTTAGGGAGGGAATTCAAGGATTTTGACCCAGCCCTAGTGAAGGAACGGCAATATATTTCCAAGTTAGGATGGTGAGTGGCTTGGAAAGGATCTTGCAGGTGATGTTGTTCCCATGTATATGTTGCACTTGTCTTTCTAAGTGGAAATGTTCATGGGTTTGGAAGATACTGTCAAAGGACCGTTCCTGAATTTCTGCAGTACGTCTTATAGATAGTACACACTGCTGCTACTGAGTGTTGGTGGTAGAGGGAATGGATGCTTCTGAACTTGATGCCAGTCAAGCAAACTTCTTTGTCCATGATGGTGTCAAGTGGGAAGTATTCCATCACACTTTTGACTTGTGCTTTGTAGATGGTGGACAGATTTGGGGAGTTAGGAGGTGAGTTATTCTCCACAGTATTCCTAGCCTCTGACCAGTTCTTACAGCCACTGTGTTTGTGTGCTGAGTCCAGTTGAGTTTCATTCATTGGTCAATGGTAACCCGCAGGATGTTGATAGCGGGGATTCAATGATGGCAACACCATTGAACACCAAGGTGCGGTAATTAGACTGTCATTTATTGGAGATGGTCTTTATCTGGCATTTGTGTGGCACAAATGTTACGTGCCGGTTGTCAGTCCAAGCTTGGATATTGTCCAGATCTTGAACATGGACTACTTCTATACACTATCTAAAAGGTTGCGAAAGGTGCTGAACATTCTGCAATCACTGGAAAACATTCCCACTTCTGACCTTATGATGGAGGGAAGGTCAGTGATGAAGCAGCTGAAGATGACTGAGCCTAGGACACTACCCTGAGGAACTCCTACACAGATGTCATGGAACTGAGGTGACTGAGCTCCAACCACCACAATCATCCTTCTTTGTGCCAGGTATGACTTCAACAAGCAGAGGCTTTGCCTCCTGATTCCCACTGATTACAGTTTTGTTAGGACTCCCTGATGCCTCACTTGGTCGAATGCAACCATGATGTCAAGGCCTGTGACTCTCACCTCACCTCTGGAATTCAACTCTTTTGTCCTTGCGTCCATGTTTGAACCAAGGCTGTAATGAGGTCAGGAGCTAAGTTAGCCTGGCAGAACCCAAACTGGGTGTCACTGAGCAGGTGCTGCTTGGTAGCACTATTCATTACACCTACCATCACTTGACTAATGATGAAGAGTAGATGGATAGGGATGGTAATTGGCCAGGTTGGATTTGTCCTGCTTTTTGTGCGCAGGACATACCTGTGTAATTTTCAACATTCTCAGGTAGATGCTAGTATTATGATTGTACCGAAAGAACTTGGCTAGGAGAGTGGCAAGTTGTGGAGCGCACGTTTTCAGTATTATTGCTGGAATGTTGTCAGGGTCCATAGCCTTTGCATTATCCAGTGCCTCCAATCGTTTCTTAATATCATGTGGAGTGAATCAAATTGGATAAAGATTGACATCTGAGATTCTGGGACCAATGGAGAAGGCCGAGATGGATGATCCACTTGGTACTTCTGGTTGAAGATCGCTGTGAATGCTTCTCCCTTATCTTTCACACTGCTGTGTTGGGTTCTTCCATCATTGAAAATGGGGATCTTTGTGGAGCCTCCTCCTCTAATGAGTTAATTGTCCACTACTACTGGATGTGGCAGGACTGTAGAACATAGATCTGATCATTGGTTGTGGGCTTGTTTAGCTCTTTCTATCACTTGTTGCTTTTGCTGTTTAGCTTGCAAATAGCCCTGTTCAATTAGAGTACGAAACACATACCAGAAACTGCACTAGGTTACCTTAAAAGTGAGATGTTGGCCTGGTTAAACTCCAACACAGGACAACATTCATACTATGCATTGTAAGCAGCATGTAAAAGACAAGGCTAAGTGATCCCAGAACTAATGGACCAGATCTATGCTCTGCAGTTGCACCACATCCAGACATGAACGGTAGCGAACAATTAGACAAATTATCAGCAGGGTGTGGGGATAGGGGGAGCTGCAGATAAAGGGAGGGAGGGGTGGAGGTGGAATGATGGTGATAGGTCGACACTGGTAGTAGGTACAACCTGGTAGGTTGATGGGAGGAACTTATACAGTTAATAGTAGGGCGCTGGAGAGTGTTGCCAAACAAAGAGGCCTACAAGTGCAGGGTGAAAGTAAAGTTACAGGTAGACAGGGTGGTGAAGAATGTGTTCGGCACACTTGACCTTCATTGGTCGGTGCATTGAGTATAGGATGTCATGTTGTAGCTATACAGGACATTGCTGAGGCCACTTTTGAAATACTGCGTATAATTCTGGTTGCCCGTCTTTAGGAAAGATGTTGTTAAACTTGAGAGAGTGCAGAAAAGATTTAGAAAGATGTTGCTGGGACTAGAGGGTTTGAGCTATAAGGAGAGGCTGAATAGACTAAGCCTTTCTCCAGAAGTGTTGGAGACTGAGGTGTGACCTTGTAGATATTTATGTAAACATGAGGGGCATGGATAGGGTGAATAGCCAAAGTCTTTTTCCTAGGATGGGGGAGTACAAAATTAGAAGACATAGGTCTAAGGTGAGAGGGAAAAGATTTAAAAAGGACCTGAGGGGCAACTTTTTCACACAGAGGGTGGCGCGTGTGTGGAATGAGCTGCCGAAGGAAGTGGTTAGGGGCTGGTACAACCACAACATTTAAAAGGCATCTGGATATATGAACAAGAATAGTTTGGAGGGAAAAGGGCCAAATGCTGGCAAATGGGACTAGGTCAGATTGGGATGTCTGGTCGGTGTGGATGAGTTGGACCAAAGGGTCTGTTTCCATGTTGACTCTAAGTGGAATTCCAAGAAAGAGAAAAACAAGAGATGGGCAGGAAAGGGAAAAGAGAGGCGGGCAGGGATAGGAAAAAGAAAATTAGAAAAAGAATCTGGAAACTGAAAGAGAAAAGGAATTTAAATTGAAACAGCTCAGGTTGAAAGGGAGGAATCCCAGTGTGAATACTAATAGCACCGCTGGTGAGGTAACCAGCCTTATAATGCGGTGCATTCACATCCACCCACTTAATCTCTATAGTTGATGAACAAAAAGTGGACACCTTCACTATCTCAGTTAGCATAGCATGTAAAGTGGCCAGTTTAACAACAGACACTGACATTGCAGAGTAGGCTGACAGGAAAAGATCACAATGTTTATTTGCCTTACTTAAGTAGACTGTCACTTACTATGAGGCAGCAAAAGGGGCTATTTTAAATGCGTGCCAGTCAGTGCCAGATGTATAACTGCAAAAGTTGATACCTTCAGGGAATGGCCTGACCAGATATACCTGGAAGTTGAATCAGAGATACTAGGAACTGCAGATGCTGGAGAATCCGAGACAACAAGGTGCAGGGCTGGATGAACACAGCAGGCCAAGCAGCATCATAGGAGCAGGAAGGCTGACGTTTCGAACAGCTTAAACTGCTCATTTTGAACAGTGGATATAGTCACTATACCCTTACTCGTACACTCGCACCCTTAATAATCTGAACTCATGGGCATGAAGCAGATGTAGCAGTGCTGAGACAGATATCCATGATGACCATTAAGACATTGCCACATAGACCCATAAACTCAGGTGGAATGTTTTCTGGGAATTTTCACAGACCAAGAGAGAAAAGGGAAGTGATAAATACCCCTGAGACAAACTGGAGAGAAAAGAGAACCCAGACAGAGAAAGCAGAACTGTCTTTGTCTTATAAAAAAAAGATCTGGGTGGGAAACACCAGGAGAAACACGTCAAGTGCTTTCAGTGTGGGAAATCAGCTCACGTAAAACAAAATTGTTGGTTCAGGGATCCTTCAGGCTCCAAGACCAGTGCCTAGAGCGTTAAAGGTGGTCAACGTCTGCTCTGACCTGACTGTTGACCAGCTAGCTATAAGTGTTGAGTTCAAAGGAATGGTCATCACTATTTTAAACAGTCAGAGTGAGAAATGAGCATTCTCCAAGAAATTAGGTGCTCATAAACATTGATAATGGGAAGAAAGAAAGATTTTCCATCTGGAAGCGAGTTAAATGTAATATGGACTGACTACAGATTTGTTGATTTACAATAAAACATAACGGCTGGAATCACTCTATGCAAAAAGATTTTGATAGTTTGTCTGAATGAGCTGATACATTCAGGTTTACTTCCAAATTAGCCAGATATAATCCAGTCATATGGAGGGGTAATAAAACAGAGAGGTGTAATGGATTATATCAATAGATTGATTAGTGGGCATACTCTAGAGTATGGCTGCTTAGTGCTGGCATTGCACAAGGTAAGCCAGAGATAATCTCGCTCACAACTCTTCCTGTTGCCTTCATGTTGCTATTTTTCTGTATCTGCTCCTTCTTAGTTCTCTCTTTTTGCCCAAATCTCTGTTTCATCTTTTGTTGCTCTGTCCATATATTTTTCCTTTCTCCACAGCTGATATTTGATTAATGGTAGGGCAAGAAACCCTAGAGAATTATTGGCTGGATTTTTGAGTGGGAATAATGGTGGAAGTATTGGAGCTGGTCTCAGTGGTTTCTTGATTGTTCCTTTCCTGCCTCAAACGTATTTTCTCCAATCACCTTACTCCAATCACACCCACTACTCATTCATATTTTTCACTATTTCAGAGTTTTGACAGGCCACTCTCAATATATTTCCCTCCTTTTATTTGTCATTCCTAACCATATCCCTCAGAAAGCCTTTGTGTGCTTTGAAAATTTAAATTTCTTGCTTTTCTTGGAAAATAATTAATTAAGGATGTGGCAAAATATCCTGTTCACTTCTATCTGTCTCTTTTTTTTGTTTGCTACCCTCCTTTTATCTTATTGGTGTCAAAAATTAGAGTGTTTACATTTCATAACCGAACATAGAATTATTCATTTATAGAGATGTACAGCATGGAAACAGACCTTTCGGTCCAACTCGTTCAGATACCCTAAATTAATCTAGTCCCATGTGCCAGCATCTGGCCCATATCCCTCTAAACCCTTCCTATTCATATACCCATCCAGATGCCTTCTAAACGTTGTAATTGTACCAGCCTCCACCACTTCCTCTGGCAGTTCATTCAATACACGCACCACCCTCTGCGTGAAAAAGTTGCCCCTTCAGTCCCTTTTATATCTTTCCCTTCTTGCCTTAATTCTATGTCTTCTAGTTTTGGATTCCTCTACCCTGGGGAAAAGATCTTGACTATTCACCCTATCCATGTCCCTAAACAGAGCTGATCGAGCCGCTGTTCATTTTGAAGTTCAATGAACAGACCCATTTAAAAAATTGCTTAAACTAGAACCAATACAGGCATTCTATCTTTTAGCTTAACATAACTTCTAAAGTTTACTGAACACAGCGCAATAAGTGTGCAATGAATACAATCTCTAATTGTTCTTTCATACACACATATACAAATATACTGCTGAGGGGAGCTTTAAGGAAATAAAACGGACAGGTTTGTGTTGGGTCGGGAGCTAACTTTCTGATAAATTTGTTTCTCATCTCAAAACTTCTTCAAATCTACCCATTTCTGGCTTCAATTGAAGTTGCGCAGGAATCACACTGTTTCAAGGTGGAAGGCTGGCACTTTAAATCAATAATGATACTGTGAGATTTTTAACTTCAGCTGTTATCAACCAGGTTTCCTGAAAACATGATAATGATTCATGTCCATTCTAATTCACTGGGTTCTGAGATGTCCGATAAGACCAATGTTTGATCTGTTGACTTTGCCATATGTGGGCCAGGTGACGTTTGAACAGTTTGGAGGATTGTGGGCTCCCTCTGACGCTTTGATGTCACCTCTGCATATTCCCAAAGTCTTGCAATACATTCAATTCTTTCTGGTATGAACCTTAGCCATTTTGATGGGTCACAAGACAGCAACTTTATGAATCAACCGGTATATTTGCCCTGGACAAGGTCAAGGTTTTGAGGCCATACCTAAAGTGCTTCTTCAGTCCTTCAAGGAACCTCCTGTCATGATCAGGCTCCAAATGGAGCAGTTATTATGGGTATATGCCATATATGTGACATGTTCTGTTCAACAGAGCTGGTTTTGCGATATTGGCACCTCTATGCCAGGCAGGCTGCCCTCGAAGTGACCATTGCTGTTTGTCCATCTTTATTGTCACCAGATTTGGAACATCTTGCAATGGCACTGGTGATGATATATCTCCAATGCCTTGAGGTATCTGCTGTAGGTTGTCCAAATCTCCAATCCACGTAGCAATGTGGGGATTACTGCTGCCCATTAAACTACAACTTTAGTCTTGGGTATTAGATTCTAGTCCTCAAATACTGTTTTCCTAAGTTAGCCATAGGATAGACTGGCACATTGGAGATGATGATGAATTTTGTCGATCAATTCTGTGCATGCAGCTGGAGATGGTTTACAGTCTGCTTTCTTTAAGTCCAGCTAATTTTCCCCCAACAATAATTAATATTCATATTTATCACTATCAAATGTGTCCTAAATGATGGCAGGTCTTTGGCTCCTGGTGGTCTCTTTATCCTGTATCAGTCTTTTCATATGCTAATAAATTCCTTCAATTTTCAAGACATACAACATTGATATTCTCCTCTTCCCCCCATAATAGCTCATCTGTTTCTCTTAACAGATCCTACCCAGACTCTCTGTCTGTCCCTAATTACAGTGAGTATATTTTTCATTTACTTCCGTCATCATTTTATCATATGTTACATTTCCTGTCCAACTAATCCTTTCCATTCTCCTCCAGACTCACATTCAAAGCTATTTAGCCAGTTGGTCTCCTCTTCCTGTAAGATATAAGTCTCACCTCCATTGAAAACAACACTTCAAATCATAATCTTTACAAGTCACTTCTTGAGTTACTTATCCAGCTTTCTGTTTAACAAACATCCCTTCTTACCAAATATGGCCTCTCCCATTGCCACCTTTCTCTCTTATTTCTTTGTTGCACCTTCTATTTGCTGATATCATGCATTCAAAACACTTGAACCATTGCACATTTTCTCATTCTTTTTCCTTTCAGAAAATAAGAATATTTCTTGGTGATTTTCAGAAATGCTCCTTTAGTTGGGCCAATGATCACTTTCACTCCAAAGTTGATGCCTAGTGTTATTAGTCTGCCTACTGTTTCGCCTGTGCTTGCTAGAAGTGCAAATAACTGATATTGTTATTTGAACTCCCTGAATGTTAATGCCAGATTGTATCTTCAACACTTCTCTTCAATGTTGATGCAGCAGCAGTAACTAAAGAAGCATCTTAGATTCATACAACAACTTTAATGTAATAAAACATGCTTCTCAGGAGCATGATCGAATCAAACATGACACCAAGTAAGCAAATACTAGTTCAGATGACCAAAGGTTTGGTTTTAAGAAGCAACTTACAAGGAGAAAAGCCAGGCAGAGAGGCAGAAAGGCAGGGGAAGGGTATTCCAGAAACTGGGGTCTAGACAACTGAAGGAACTGCCAATATTGTTGTCATCAAACTAAGGATGCTTGAGAGTCCAGAATTAGGGATATGTAGATATCTGAAAGAAATCACAAAGATGAAATGAAACCATGAAAAGATTTAAAAATAAAACTTTTAAAATCAAGATGCTGCTGGTCAGGAAGCCAAAGTAGGTCAGCAAGCCAGTGGTCCCGTGGCTGAGTGTCAGAACTGATTCTGTCTATACTACAGAAATATAGGGCCCTGCGTGAGGAATAAAGGTGAAAGCCATCACAATCTCTATTTCCAACGCTGATGAAAGTTCATTGACATGAACGTTTGTTTCTCTCTCTCTCTCTACAGATCTTGCTGAATACTTTCACCATTTTCTGCTTCTTTTTTAGGTTTTTAGCATACTCATCATTTTGCTTTTGTATGGCTGACTGAATCGGAATGACAACTCAATTACAGGAGAGTGCTTTTGAGAGTTGCAAAGGCAAGAAAAGAGAAATAATATTGTAACCATAGCAACAATGACGAAAAAGTATTCAGACATAACTGTTAAAACATATCACAGTACTCCCTTGCACTATCTTCCAAAACAATAGCATTAATACTGCATCATCTCTATTACAGTCTCCCTAACAGCCCAGGGAATAATTACTTTACATTCACGGGTACTCTGCCTGCTCCATTACCACAACATTGTGTTGCTTCTGGTGTAGGTGTAACCAGCACCAGGAAATTCCATGATAACAAGGTGTAGAGTTGGATGAACACAGCAGGCCAGGCAGCATCAGAGGAGCAGGAAGGCTGACGTTTCGGGTCTGGACCCTTCTTCAGAAATGGGGGAGGGGAAGGGGATTCTGAAATAAATAAGGAGAGAGGGGGAGGCGGATGGAAGATGGATAATGGAGAAGATAAGTGGAGAGGAGACAAACAGGTCAAAGAGGCGGAGGTTTGGGGACCGCTTTGTGGAACACCTATGCTCGGTTCGCGTCTGCACCTCCCAGTCGCGAACCATTTCAACTCCCCCTCCTACTCCTTGGACGACATGTCCATCCTGGGCCTCCTGCATTACCACAACGATGCCACCCGAAGGTTGCAGGAACAGCACCTCATATTTTGCTTGGGAACACTGCAGCCCAATGGTATCAATGTGGACTTCACAAGCTTCAAAATCTCCCCTCCCCAGACCGCATCCCAAAACCAGCCCAGCTCATCCCCGCCTCCCTAACCTGTCCGTCACTCCTCCCACCTATCCATTCCTCCCACCTCAAGCCCCACCCCCACCTCCCACCTACCAGCCTCATCCCACCTCCTTGACCTGTCCATCCTCCCTGGACTGACCTATCCCCTCCCTAACTCCCCACCTACACTCACCTTTACTGGCTCCATCCCCGCCTCTTTTGACCTGTCTGTCTCCTCTCCACCTATCTTCTCCCTTATCCATCTTCCATCCGCCTCCCCCTCTCTCCCTATTTATTTCAGAATCCCCTTCCCCCCCCCCCTTTCTGCAGAAGGATCCCGACCCGAAACGTCAGCTTTCCTGCTCCTCTGATGCTGCTTGGCCTGCAGTGTTCATCCAGCTCTACACCTTGTTATCTCAGATTCTCCAGCATCGGCAGTTCCTACTATCCCAGGAAATTCCACGCCTTGTTATTTGCAATCAGTGACAATAACTGGTGCTAGCCATTCATTACAGTTGTACTTGCACTGGCACAGAGACTATCAATGGCTTAGCATTAAAACTCCTGTCAGCTAAGTACCAAAAAGACTTATTACCCACCTCAGGGTTTCTAGTACCTGTGAAAATGGGGCAAGTATCTGTGCATCTTCTTAACCAAACAGTCTGAAAAATCATGAAATTACAGTGCAGTGGGCAGACTAGCAAGTGTTAATTATCATGATCAAATTATTGACAAATTAGGCTGTGAAGGAAAAATAAAGAGGGTGAAACAAAGAATAGATTAAAAAGGAAAGTGCATGTTTAAATACTAAGAGTCTCACCATTACCTTGGCCCTAGATACCAGAGATGAAAAAAAAATACATTTAAGGTGAAGCTTGAGATACTGCACTTTCCAACTTCTCACAAAATATCAATCAATAGCTGAATGCCAATAGATTTTTGATAGTTTGAAATTATCCCTGTATGTAATAAGAGTGAGGTGGACACAGTCAGGATCCAATGATTGTTATTTTAAGTTCATGTCTCAATTCTGGCTTACTTGGTGAAGCTTTCGGTAAATCACACTTACTTATCATTAATCACTTGCTGTTCTTAGAGCCATCTGTTAACAAGACAATAAGACCATAAGAAATAGGAATTGGAATAGGCCATTCAGCCCCTCAAGCCTGCTCTTCTGCCATTCAATCGAATCACAGCTGATCTGACATTCCTCTCATCCACTTACCCGGCCTTTCCCCATAACCCTTGATTTCCCTACTGATTAAGAATCTTTTTTTTCCATGTGGTGCTATCTTAAGGCAAAATATATTGTGTAAAATAGTTGCTTATAACTTCAAAACTGTATAAACTAATACAGAAGGTCACAAAGTACTAATCTAAATATATTGATATGCGGGGTAAGTAAAAAGAGTGAAGTCATGAAATATGGTCAATGCAGTGTGGAGCTGGAGGAACACAGCAGGTCAGGCAGCATCAGAGGAGCAGGAAAGTCGATGTTTTGGGTTTACACCCTTCATCAGGGCTTCACTACTGACTCCAGCATCTGCAGTTCTTGCTCTCTCCGAACTCATGAAATATTCTTTATTACAAAATCCTGACAGATGAAAATATAAATGATTATGCAATTACAAACATTATAATGTTAACTCTAAGACAAAGGTTATATTTAGTCAAAAGATTATGTTTAACAAACCAGTACAGGAGCAAAACTGTGGTTACGGTTTCTTGGTAAGGGTTAATGAGCTGGGAGGATACCAAATTTGCTCATTCAACCTTGGCAGTCTGGAATAGACGGTCATGAAATAGGAACAAGCTAAAAGGGAGACACTTGCCCTTGTAGCTGAAACTCTAAAATATGAATGTATTGTCTTTACTCTGTTCACAATCACATGACACATTTCTTTGAAAAGGGAAACTAAGCAGAGTTATATGATTTTAAAGTATGAACATCCATCTTGATATCAATAAAGCAAATGATAATGTACTTTGATGCGATTACAACTAAATTAAGCTGATCATTCCCCACTAATCCTACAAATGGTACTTACTGATGGGGCTGGAGGCAGGAGTGGGTCTGGAAGTGTCCCTGCCTCCATGCTATTAGGAAAGAGTAGGGTTGACATTGGAAAACGTTGCCTAGCCTGCAGTATCAGATAATCAATTTAGACTCAGCACATGAGTTGTCAGTCACATCAGGAGGCTAGGGACAAGACCATTGCATTGGCACATCCTACAGAGATTGGAGCCCACTGGCACTAACCAAAAATTGGGTTGTTCATGTCAAGCCCACACTGTGTGGAGTTAGGGTGCAGAAATGGCCACAACATTAGAGTCCTGAACCTAAGTTAATATTCTGTCAGCTGTGAAAGGTGCTAATCAATGCAAAACTTTACTTTTGCCCATCTGACTTTTCTAGTCTAAATGTAGATAAAAAAAACTCCCATGATTATTGTCATGCCATTCTGACAATCTTCTATTATTTCTTATTTTGTGCTCCACTATGTAGTTAGTTAGGGAACCTGCGTAGAACTCCCATAAGTAGCTTCATGCTTTTTTTTCATTTCTCATCTCTGCTCAAACTGTTTATACATTCTAGTATCCAGAATTTAAATCATCCCTCTATTTATGCTAATAAAATCATTAACTAACAGAATTATCCCTCAACCTTTCTTAGCTCCCTGTCCTTTCATATTCAGGTACCAATCAATGTCATCCTGAAGCCATGATTTCTTCAACCAAATTGTAATTATTTATTTTTATTTGTGCTCTCAGTTCTATTGCAATTGGAATGAGGTTGGCCAGGTGGATTCCATTGACTATAGGTTCCTTGAATGAGGCTATTAACGTGGGTCAATCAGGGAGCCCTGGCTGACAGAAATAAACAGGAATCTCCTCAGTCTAGGGACTAGCTCCATGTACTGTGTATGTGTAAATAAAAGGTGCCTTGGTGATGGGATACCAGCCTATGTGGAGTTATTTCACTTTGTTTTGTTTCCAACACTACATGCAATCAGTTACAGAGTCTTGAGTTTCATCCTTCTCTTCTTTTTGTATCCTCAAGTCTTATCTGTTGATTTACTCTTACATTTGTTTTCCTTATCATTTCCAATAATGATCTGTTTAGTTTTTCCTATATTAATACCTTTTTCTGTGGTCTTGACTCTACTCTTTATTTACCACAGCTTCCCAAATTTGATTCCTTGTCAAACACTCTCCACTTCCCTATTTAT
Organism: Rhincodon typus; assembly: GCF_021869965.1. Taxonomy (NCBI): domain Eukaryota; kingdom Metazoa; phylum Chordata; class Chondrichthyes; order Orectolobiformes; family Rhincodontidae; genus Rhincodon; species Rhincodon typus. Next base: position 64,303,470 of record NC_063339.1, read on the forward strand.
AAGATTCGCAAGAACACTGGCCCCCACTTGGCTTAGGTGGATACCATCCTAACATTATAGATCCCACTTTCTCTTGTCATGATGCCATTGCCCTACAAACCGGAACACAATTGCCCTGCGCCAGTATATCATTCACGCCTGAATCTCTCTAATCTGGTTTGCCCTGTTCCAATTTGCATATGGCTCAAGTAATAATTCAGAGACTTTGATTTTTGAGGTTCAGTTCCCTATTTTGTTGCCTTACTCCTTGTACAGATTATGCAGAACCTCCTTCTTTGTCCTGCTGTCATTCTTACCAACATAGGACAAAAAGACAGCAGGTTCCTATCCAGGCCTTAGCAGATGTCCTAAACCTTGGCATCCGGCTGGCAACCCAACGATCTGAGCCACACTCTTCGCTGCAGGGAATAGTGGCAATCCTTCTGACTGTACTGTTCCCTACACCCACTACGTTCCTTTTCCATCCCTCAACTTGAATGAGTTCCCGCATTGAGGGCAGTTAGATACTATTGCATTTTTCCACTGATTTCAAATGATTTTTCTTTCTGCTAAACCCGGTTGGACTTTGGTTTGGGATGTTATAAACACAAAAATTCAACTTTTGACTTCCATTGAGTTCATGCTGAAATTGGCTTTGAAAATATGACTGCAGTTATTCCCTTGAGTTGCTATCCTCATAGGTTGGGACCATTTCCAAATTTAAAAAAGCCACTTTGCATTTTAAATAAGCAAATATGTATTAAAATGCTGCCAAGTAGAAATGTGAACTAATGGGGAAAGATGTTGTGTGCCATATCCATCATTAAAATACATCTTTACAGAATGGATAATAACTGGTAATTAATCCAACACCCCACAGAAAATTCTTAATAACTGTAATTTCATTAACATAAATTCCTCCAATTGGATAAACAACATTTTGAATGTTTCCGAAATGTCTACCCAAGGGGTCCAAGGAGAATATGCATCATTCCAAGCATCACCAAATGTTGAAGGCTCGCATGTTCCTAGGTCCAGGTACACAAGCAAAGGGATTAACATCCAAAATACACAGCTGTAGTGAATCCTAAACTGCCTGGAAAAATCCATGAATTCAACATTAGAAGATTTGGTATTGCATCTTGTTTAACGTAAAATTTTAATGGTCATGTAAAATATTAATGTAAGTCAAGGAAAGCCATCCCTGTAAATATGAAGGAAGGACATGCTGAAGAGTCACTCTTCCAACCTGGTCTTCCATACTTGTTAGCAATAAACACAGGAAAGAACCAGCCTTTGATTTAAGGAACAAAGGGAGTGACAACAGCTGGCAAAGCCGGAGGAAGTGGGGCTGGAAAAAGGGGATTAAGGCCAACAAAGCTTGGGAACAAGGATTAGGCTGCAGGCTTGTGAGGAGGCGAAGCTGGATTGGAAAGTGAGAAAGAAGCTGCAAAAGAAAGACCGAGGTGCTTTGAAGAGCAGAGAGAGGCTGTAAATGGAAGTGAGGCATTCAAAGTGAGAGCAAGTGTCTTGAAATAGTGGAAAGCATCCAAAAGAGAAGAGGAGCTGCACAGCTGAGAAAACTGTTTAAGATTTTTAGCAATGGAACATGCACCTAATTGGGAACAGCAAAACTGAGGTAATGAATTATTCGCAAGTTAATGCGGAGTCTCCAGAATTTAAGTCTAAAGAGATCAGGAGTTATTAGAAGAGGGAAAGTGCAGTGGATGTGATTGTAATGCAAACTGTCAATTTTAAAATTTTAATATTGAATAGTTGTATCTCATAAAGGCTTATATTAATATGTTATCATATCTAAAAACACTTGACATACAATGAATTATTTATATTGAATGTTGTGACTTTAAGTTTAATGAAAATTGATGATTATAGAGAATATTGATGAATATATCCAATTCTGCTTTGGTTTGATCACAAATCTCCTTTATATCAAAAAGGTATTGTTCCTAAGTGACGACATCATCTAATGAGAGAGGTAATAAGACTGAAAAAGAAGCTCCTTCAAACCAAAGAAATAGCCCTCAAAAAATCCCAAGAGGAGCCCTCAAAATAAAATTATTTAAGGCCTGTATGGGGTCATGCATGAAATGTGGAAAGAACACTGTGTAAGACCTTTCAGATATGTGCCACAGGGCTGGTAATGAAATAAAATTCCTTGCGCTATATGTTTGATATGGAATGTATATTGCAGGTATTAATTGTAAATGAAATTATAACACACTCTGCTGTATCAGTACACGAGGTTCACTCATGTCCTTTAAGGAAGAAAATCTCACCTGGTCTGGCCTACATGTGACTCCACACCCATAGCAATGTGGTTGTCCCTTAGCTGCAGAGGACACCACTTAGTAACATGTGAACAGTAACTGACAGTCAGTGACCAACTATGCAGGAGCATGTATCAATATTGAAATAAGCTAATTTGGTATTGCATCTTGTTAGTCAACTTTCAATGGTGATGTAAAGTGCTTCTATAGATTCTACAAATAAGGTACATTTTTGGAACTAAAGTTAGTACCAAATTTGTCATGTAGTGATTCTCAAATGGTAGAACATGGCTCCTAAAATAATCCCCATTGATCACCAGATTGTGGACTTCCCAATATACATCATTTATTCAGCTCCCAGACATATACTGTGCTACAACTACACTTAAATAATGACTCAGATATAGAGGAGAAAAATGCAAGGAAGAGGGCAGGGGAGTCAGACATTGATGATATTTTCTGGTCAAGATGGTGGCGGAGTAAGCAACGCAGCTTTCATGCTCCTGAGCTCAGGGCTCGCCCACTCTGTCGGCTTTCTTCTTTCTCCATTTTCTTTTACTTTTAATTTTTACTTTTACTTTTAATTTCACTTACCTTCCTGGGGAGAGATCGACAGCATCGGTAGTAGCAAGGTGTCCAGTGCATTGGAGCTAAGGTGTGTTCCTGGCGGAGGCGGCAGAGGGAAGGGAGTCTGGGCCCAGTGCGTAGAGCAGGTCCCAACAGCTTCAGTGGGATTGAATTTCCGAGATCGGCCCAGCATGGACTCATGACGGCGGCGGCATTGGTGGAGATGAAATGGCGTCTAACAATGGCTGCTCTGTTCCAGCATTGGCAGTGCAGTGAAGGGATTTGAGACTGGCTGACTGCTTAATGCCGGTGTTGGTCTCAGCACTGGGGTCAAAGAGCCCAGATCAAGGCCCATGGCTAAGTAGCTAACAAGGGCTATAATGTTGCATTTCTAACTTTATTTCTTAATTTTTCTACCTTTATAAGTCTATGTTTTGATTTCTTTCCATGTTTTAAGATGGTGCCAGAAAGTAGCAACGTTATGCAAATTTTCACTGTATAGGTTACACAATTGTGTTCTTGTGCGACTTTGAGCTATAGAAAATGGCGTTATAGGGAAATTGCTATAAAATGTCATTATACAGTACAGTAGAAAGTTCACATTATCTAAACAGCATCCACTATTCATCAATCATGTTAATGAAACACGCGTTATAGCAGAAATACCTGCATTTGTAACAAATACAGGTAGTAAGTATATGTGTCGATAAAGTAATCAATCAATCAAATCACTCAATATTAAATTCAGGATAAAAATCAGGAGTAGATAAGTGCACTCCCGCAGAAAGAGCAGCAGAAGTTCTTTTTAGAACATGCCAGGCATTGAGTTGAAGCTGAACTGATTCCAATCAAACAGACTGTAACTGAAATGTTGAAAGTGATATCTGCTTTTGCAGATGACTGTTTTTGTTGTCTCATTGACCACGTTCCAATGGCTGTACAGACTATCCGTCATATAACCATGTGTATTCCATCATGTTTCAACATCCCATTCTCTACCTATCCGCAAAAACCTCTCACCATATTTGCAGGAGAGACTGGCACAGCTCAAAGGAGTAGCTGTTAACCATCTTTACTTCTGGGAATCTGATACAGATGTGAGGGAGCAGAAGAAGGAAAACGAAATTTCCACAATGGCATGGGGCTTGTTTTAAACAAAATCTTTCACAGGATGTGGGCGTTGAAGGCAAGGCCAGAGTTTGTTGCCCATCAGTAATTGCCCTCGAGATGGTAGTGACGAGCTGACTTCTTGAACTGCTCTAGACCATGATAACATCAGCTATCGGATACTGTAACAGCAAAGGATACCCTCATTGCATGTCCATAATGTGCACTTTCCATCCTGGCTATTTGTCTAAAGACGCCGAATAACTGATCTTTCAATTCAATTAATCTTCCAAACTGTTCAGTGGGGCTCTTATGGCAAAGTCCCTACCCTGGCAATGTAATAACACTTCTGAACAGGTTTATTAGAAAATAACATCCAATCTGGTCAGACTCTGTACCATCCTGCACTCAACATGTACCACTGACCAACAAGCAGATGGGGAGGGCAGAGAACTATTTTTTTAAAAATCCATTGTCCCAATTCCTTGTTTACGAACAAGAGCAGCTGGTTCAAACTTTGTTAGAGAGCGTTACACATTACTAAAAGGCTCAGTGTGCTATCTACTTGTGCTATCTACTTCCTCTGGCAGCTCATTCCATACATGCACCACCCTCTGCCCTTAAATCCCTCAGTCAATGACTGAGCGTGCAGGAAGACATACGTGGTTTCATTCACCACTGCATTATCGTCAGCAACGCAAATAACACCAACGTTTACTTGTCTCACGTGTACACATTACGAAATATTTGTTTTGAACTTATGTTTCAAGTCAGAATGGTCACTAAAAATTCCAGAATGGAATTGACATTAAACTATTTTTAAAAACAAAATAAGGATTATTTACTGAGATTTGATTTTTTTTAAAAAATTAATTGGTCCTTTAAGAACTCTTTATTCTTCTAGGTTCAAAAATCTTTTGCCTTGTTTATGTTTGAAGGACAAAATGCTTCAGTTGCATTGTCATATCTGGAGCATCTAGCTAGTGCTGTTTGTGATGAACACTTGCATTGCCCCAAACCAAAACCATTGCTTAGCTACAAGACTCTTCTTTGGCTAAGCATCAGATTCCCCTAGCAGCATATATAAAACTGAAAATGAAACAGAAAACACTCCCAAATCATACGACAAATCTCAAGCACATTTGCTAGGAAATGGCAAATGTGTATCAAAATCAAACTTCAGGGTATCACCCAGGAGAGCAGTGCAGGAAGAGAATATGCACCAACGTATCTGTGCTGGTGTTCATGCTCCATACAAGGCCCCTCCCACTTTATTTCATCTCAACCCGTCGGCATATCCTTGTAGCCTTTTCTCTCTTAGATACTTACCTGCATTCCTCAAATACAGACTATCTGTGCAAAACCCAAAATGTCCACTGTTAGATGTGAATCTCCATTAGTGTAGCTGTTCAGCAAGTGCTGCCCTAACAACCAATATAAGATAATCAGTCAAGATCAAAATGTGGCTTATTTATTTTAGCTGGAAGTGATACGTATTCGTATACAAGGATGCGTCCTCTGCAAGTAAAAGGAATCTGCTCCAGTCTTGCCCTTTACTGAAGTACCTGCAAACTCAGGGATTTTATAGTTATAAAGTCTTACAGTCATAGAGATATACACCTTTCAGTCCAACTCGTCCATGCCAACCACAAATCTTAAATAAATCTGGTCCCATTTACCAGCATTTGGTCCATGTCCCTCTAAACACTTGCTATTAATATACCCATCCAGATGCCTTTTAAATATTGTGATTGTACCAGCTTCCACCAATTCCTCTGGCAGCTCATTCCATACATGCACCACCCTCTGCCCTTAAATCCCTTTTAAATCTTTCCCCTCTCACCTTAAACCTATGCCCTCAAGTTTTGGACTCTCCCACCCTGGGGAAAAGACCTCATCTATTTACCCTGTCCAAACCTCTCATGATTTTAGAAACTCCTATAAGGTCAACCCTCAGCCTCTGACGCTTCAGGGAAAACAGCCCCAATCTATTCAGCCTCTGCCTATAGTTCTAACCCTCTAACCATGGCAACATCCTTGTAAATCTGTTCTGAACTTTTCCAAGTTTCACAACATCCTTCCTATAGCAGGGAGACCAGAATTGAATGCAGTGTTCCAATAGTGGCCAAACCAATGTCCTGTACAGCTACAACATGACCTCCCAACTCCTTTACTCAATGCACTGACCAATAAAGGCAAGCATATCAAATGCCTTATTCAATATCCTAAGTACCTGCAACTCTACTTTCAAGGAACTGTGAACCTGCACTCCAAGGTCTCTTTGCTCAGCAACATTCACCAGAAGTTTACCATTAAGTGTATAAGTCCTGCCCTAATTTGCCTATCCACATTTACCTAAATTAAACTCCATCTGCCACTCCTCGTCCCATCGGCCGATCTGATGAAGGTCCCATTGTACTCTGAGGTAACCTTCTTCCCTATCCACTACACCAATTTTGGTGTCATTGGCAAACTTACTAACCATATCTCCTATTCGCATCCAAATCATTTGTAAAAATGACAGAAAGCACTGGACCCAGCACCAATCCTTGTGGCACACTGCTGGTCACGGGCCTCCAGTCTGAAAAGCAACCCTCCACAACCACCACCTGTCTTCTACCTTTGAGCCAATTCTGTATCCAAATAGCTAACTCTCCCTCTATTTTGTGTGATCTAACCTTGCTAACCAGTCTACCATGAGCAACCTTGTCGAATGCCTTACTGAAGTCCATATAAACAACATCCACCACTCTGCCCTCATCAATCCTCTTTGTTGCGTCTTCAAGAAACTCAATCCAATTAGTGAAACATGATTTCTCATGCACAAAGCCGTGTTGACTATCCCTAATCAGTCCTTGCCTTTCCAAATACATATAAATCCTGTCCCTCAGGATCCACTCCAAAAACTTGCCCATCACTGATGTCAGGCTGACGGGACTGTAGATCTCTGGCTTTTCCTTATACCTTTCTTAAATAGCGGCACCATGTGAGCCAACTTCCAGCTTTCTGGCACCACTCCTGTGGCTATCAATGATACTTAATAAATTCAACACTCTTGTGGTTTCTCCTGCATTCCCTATTGATGACTGTCTTGCAATTTTGGTCCCTTTCATAAGTGGAAATGCCTTATTGAAGTCTACCAAATAATGGACCCTGTTTTCTTTTCGATCATGAGCATGTGCATTTGCAGATTAAATCAATATGCAGGTTGCCAACTCTGTTTCAACACATCCCTGAAGATTTTCATCACATTATCTCCTGCTTCCGAAAAAGCTGTACAGGCAAAGAAAACCGGTCCCACTCCTCGCCCCTTCACTATTTTTATAACGAATGAATGATAGTACAAAGAAAAACTGATAAATCACAGAAATTCTTTAATGCCTTAATGATTCTGCTCCATGCATTGCCCTCAGCAGTTGGCAACATTCACTCATACAGTCATAGAGATGTACAGCATAACAGTCGATCCTTCAGTCCAACTTGTCCATGCTGACCAGATATCCTAAATAATCTGGTCCCATTTGCCAGCATTTGGCCCATATCCCTCTAAGTCCTTTCTACTCATGGACCCATCCAGATGCCAGTTAAATGTTGTAATTGTAGCAGCCTCCACCACCTTCTCTGGCCGCTCGTTCTATCCATGCACTGGAAAAAGTTGCCACTTGGGTCCATTCTAAATCTTTCCCCTCTTACCTTAAAACCTATGCTCTCTAGTTTTGGACTTTACCGTCAGGTATATAAGTCCTGCCCTGATCTGTCTTTTCCAAAACATAGCACCTCACAGTTTTCTAAATTAAACTCCATTGAGAGGATGAGAGGTAGTAGATGGTCCTGAAAAAGTCCTGAATGAGAGATGATCTCACTGGACATAAAAGATTTTTTTAATGAGTTTACCAGGTTGCTGAGCAGCCATTTTCCTCCACAAACAGG